>NC_057427.1:15225916-15569153 GCF_019457755.1 Venturia canescens
TACTGTTCTGACGGATTCATTGAAAATTTTAGAGAAAGTGGAAAAATTCACTGTTGGGTTTGTATTTGAAAATCGTCTGTGTGTGCCATAGGCAAACAGGATTTCTGGTTTGAAAAACTGAGAGAAAAAATGTCAAAAATGAATCCCCATCACTTTTTTAAATCTCGAGGTCATTTCGTACTAGCTTTACGTTCATAAAGTTGTAATTTTCGTTTTGCTAACCACGATTCTTTGTTGACCTATTTTGGTCCCGTTTTCTCCACTCCCCCATCGGAAACTTTACGAGTGGATATGAAATACTGTCCGTCTAGTATTATCGTGCATATGAATCACTCCCCACGAATCGATCCTCGAATTTGCTACGACAATTATCCTTCTCCATGTTGAAGCTTTAACGAGTGCTTTCGTTGGACGAAAATACTATAAAAATAGAAAGCCTCGATCCACCATAAACGGGCGAGATTGTATTTTTCCCTGGCATCTTTTCCTACGAGGCATTTGAACAAAAAATATTGAAAACTGACTGACTGCTCGTCTTTAGTAACAGAAAACAAAAATCCAAATTCTGTTGCAGAAGAAAATGTCAGAACTGTTTTCAATGCTTCAATCCGATTTTCAGAGTTTTTTAAAGTTCACTAGAAATTTCGAACTCACACGAAGTTTAAAAACTTTGAAACATTCTTTCAAAATGAATACGAGAAAGAATTTTGTCCCGAAAACAGTCGGTAGTAACTTGACCCTCTTGAACTGGAAAGCCTCATACGTATCCAGTAAACTCGAGCATTAGGTAACTTGGGTAAGTAACAATGAGAAATTTATTACCCAGTAATACTTTGACTGACGTGACGACTCTTGTGCACGCATGAATATGAATAGGTTAACTGGTGTCTCCTTACCTTGCAGGTCAACTTTCGTTGCCATAGCCACTACATCATAAAACCTTTTTTTAATGACTCTACCGTGTGACGAAAGCCTTTACGAGAAACAGCGTTGGATTATTACATGGAGAAAACAATCGAAAAGTGGGATATTCGAAAAATTCATTATTTAACTGAAAATAAATCCACGACGTATTTGCCTATAGGGGAGACCGAAGCAAAACGGGGTATTTCAAAAATTACTATAACTATTATTTTTTTTTTTTTTATTCTTGCAAATTTACATATTTTTTCAGAAACGGAAAAGAAAGAAATACTTAAAAATTTGTAAGAATAATTTTAAAAAAGAAGAAATTTCGAAAAAAATTAACATTGAGAAGATGTAGAAATTTTGAAGGGATTCTAATTTGTTGCGACTCTTTTTTAGAGGAAGCAGTCAAAGTGCAATGGATTGAAATTGCAATGAAAAAAAAATTTCACCAATTTTTGAGGGGTCCCCATTGTGTCTCAAGAAATTTTTTTTTTAATTTCGAAAAATTACAATACGCCTCTTGGTGTTTGAGGGTAAGCAATCCCTCAAGATGGAGCTTCCCAAACTTCTAAAAACAGGATATTCCTTAGGTATCCGTTTTGCCCCGGTCTCTTCTAATATATATATTACGGTCTTAGAAATTCGCAATCATGTTCAGTTCGCCAAGAACAAATATGCAATTAAACAGTCGTTAAGGGTCCCTTTGTTTCACGAATATCAAATGTTCAACATGCATTTCTTTTTATGTAATTTCACAATCCTCGAACAAATTGCAGATTAGCTAACGGGAATACTTTACGAAGGTGCAATAAAAGAGTTATTGACACGTCGATTTTTCAACAACGATTAATTGCTCTTTCTCAATTTATATGTTTTTTAATGCAATTGAGATTTTTATTGACTCTTTGACTACAGTTACGGAAAATCACGCTCTAGAATGTCCACTTGTCCTACGTTTAACAAAGCACGAGCTTTGTTCTTTCGTTTAGAGTTAAATTTTCTCGATCTGATTTGGTTGGCTATCAATTAATCTGAAATCTTCAGAGGTTTGATACTAACTCGCGACGTTTGATGTAACGTTTCGATTTAAATTGTCTAATAACATCCAGTTTCAATCAAATTACCGAAGAATTCAGTAGATTGGAGCATACTCGTGCAAAATTACAATCCAAAGAACCAGAAACGGAATGTGCAAGCAAAAAGTTCAATAAAATAGTGTAATTAAATAAAATTGAAATAGGGAAGACCGGGACAAAACGGGGTATTTCATAAATATTGAAAATTATTTTTTTTTTCATTTTTGCTATTTAGTATTTTTTTTCAAAAACAGAAAGAAGGAATATATATAAAAAATGCCAAAACTCATCTGTGAGAAAGGAAAAAAAAAGAAAAAATGGGTTACCCCATTGGACCCAAAGGATTTTTTTCTTTTTCTCTGAAAACTGCAAAAATTTCCGTACGTTTCTAAGTATTTTGATTAAGAAAAAAATGAAGCTTTCCAAACCTCTGAAAATTACGATATCTCCTTAGGGTGCCCCGTTTTGCCCCAGTCTCCGCTGTAAACGGATTGAAAACGATTTCCATCCGCAATTTTCACCTCCTCGAATCTCACTTCATGTGTTCAGAATCGACTGCAAAACCTTTTTTGCATTCCGCGAGTAGGAATCGTCGAACCATTCGTGGATTATATCCTCGGTCTGACTGAAAGCCGGGCGCAACCATTGGAAGTAGTCGAAGCGAGTATTGGCCAGTCCAATTGAGCGTGTTTGGTGATGCGTCTTGAGCTTCGAGCCTCGGTGATTCGCTCACAGGAATTTTCAAAAAAAAAATAAGAAACTCAGAACCAAACAGCCATATTCTGAAACGATTACAAAGAGATCGTCCTGTTCGGTTTTTCCAAAACTCCGTATACAATAATAGATATTCGTTTAACACTTTAATTGGACAATCTTCGAGTTGGATCCAACAATCGAGGTTTAAGGGGGTCGTCCCGTGTGAAAGCCGGATTTTTCGAGGTTTTTCCAGTTTCAATTCGAATCTCAATTTTCAAGTTGAAATCTTGTATTTCAAAGCGTGAAAATTCTACAATTTTCGGTTATGATTTCGGTACACGTGATAATCAGTGTTTTGTAGATTAAAACGCTCCCCCAGAATCGTGGAAATCATGGAAAAACACGTGGGTTTCTTTGAAGTAGTGTAATACCGAATCTACCAGAGATATGGAAGCGAAAAAATTCTGCCATAGAGTTGAAATATCAGTAAATAAACCTTCCAAATTTTAAAAGTCTATGTTCTTTCGCTTTGCCCGAAAAAAAAGACGAAAAGATCCAGAAAAATCCGGCCGGAATAATGGTAAAGAGAAAATGAGTCCACTTTTAAATGGTAGAATAATTAAAAAGTATCTTGTGTAAAAATGTTGAACATTTTTTTTTGAAAAACTTATGTAAAGTAAGTTCATGAAAAAAAAATCTAAGTTTGTAAGATTTCATATCTAGTACGATTACTCATGCAGCTTGGTGGTCGGTATAATATCCTGGAAAACTTATACAACTCGAATTCTAGGAAAAAAAGCCCCAGCCAGAGAATCTACCCTCGAGGCTATGACTCGACCTCGTGCTCACCTCACTGTCTTTGCATATTCCAGGTCACGTACGATAAATGGCAGTGACCCTTTGCGGACGTTCGTGAAATTCTCTATTACGTCGTAATTCTTTTTTTTTCTTTCCCGTCTCTCGGTCTTTTTGTTTTGTTCATTCGGCTTTTTTTCGTAGCTGCGTCAAGCGACGGCTATTTTCAGTCATTATCAAATTTACAAACACTTCCGCAATTTTACAACATTCTGTAGAAACGAAAATTGAAGAAAAATAACGAGCCAACGTTGCTACTAAATTCCCTAAGAATGGAAACATTTTTAGAATACTTTTTACAACTTTTCTCAAAAATTTTTGTTTCACTCTTCGTGAACGTAAGAAGACATGAAAAAAGTGGATAATTCCCAATGTTGCCGGAGAAGACTTTTTTCATGGTCATCAAATTTTCTCATTATGTATTTTCTACGACACTCTTCTTCAAATGGCATTTTCGTTTCCTAGAATATTTCGTATAATAGAGATTTTCTGACATAGTATAAAGACACATATAGAATTCTGACTGAAAATAAAAACTTATTTTTAATTATTATAAGCATCCTCGAACTTTTCGCACTCAACGCATTTCACCCTTTATACACTTGTACGATATCTCGCACTGAAGGACCTGCCTATTCGCACAATTTCAACGAGCAATTCAATGGATGAAAAAAAATCGTGACGCTTGTAAGAACCGTAATTATAAAAAACCTCGAATAAATATAATAAAATCATAAAAATATATCTTGAAACTTGCATATTCGAAATTGCATGACGAAAAGGGGAAAAAAGTTGGGCACTTAAAGGATCATCACTCTCCAACATATTTCGTACACTGTATAATTATATATTTAAATATTGAAACATGGTGAACCCTCTTCATGTCTCGTACTTCAAATATTTCTGAAAAAGCCCTAAAAATTCACCGCTAAGTCACTCATTTTGGTCTCAGCCGAGGTAAACATATGGAAAGTCGCTCGAAAATCGATGGTAGAACCAAGAGAACGTTCTATTTCCATTGTCTTGATGAAAATTTGTAATCGTCCTGGAATTTGAAATTGTCATCATAAAGTGGCAGACAGAGATGCTTACAAAGTTTCCACAGCTATTTCTGTAATGAAGTTTTGACGCAGCCAAGAGTATGGTTGGTTGGAATGGCAAATAATGCAGAGAAATGTGACGTCATTGAGAAGAGAATAATTCAAAGAATGAAAAAAGGATACAAAAGTGTCAGGTTTATTTTTTCTTTGAGAAAAAATGTCACAGCATTTTTCAGTCCTCTAAACAGACGCTCGTCGTTAAGATTTACCGGGAGGTAACTTTTCTGAGAATAATACCCGGACGTAGTATCTCGTGCATGAAAATTGTGTGACGTTTGTGAGATAATCGAGAAAAACCCCACGGAAATCTTAAGATACCTTCAAGATATTCGTTTCCCTCAATTTCTCGAGTACCAAGCGAGGTGCAATGTTAACAATTTCGAGGAAGAATATCCGTGAAAATTCAAAAAAGATGAACGATGCTATGCAAAAAAGAATGCGGCGTGTTGGAATTCGATATTACGTCAAGTAGTGCGGATTCGAGTCGCGAGAAAATGCATAATAAAATAGTGATAGACACAGTGATACTCGACCGGAGTTTTGCTCCCCGCTGGTTCATGCCGAGACACTAAACTATGAATGTAATATCCGGGGGAAGCTTCCCCACGAAACTGTGGGCTTGAGATAGGTGACTCTAAAACCGAGTGGCAAAGTGATGGATTGGCAAAATATCGCTCGCAAGCAGCCTATTTTGTATGTCACAACCGCTAAACCCTTCGAAAAACTACGTTCGCCATTACTATGCATTTCCCTGGGCTCGGAATCGCTGTAATTCGTTCCGTAGTAGAAAATTCATTGAACATTCCAAGCGTGTTAAGATTACATTAAATATAATCTGGTTATTCTAGCAGGTACAACCTGCTTGCTATTTTTTGACGGAATCCTCGTATTTTATTGTCTCGTCTCATTCGTGTAAAAGGATTTACAGCCGAAGAGTTTTTTAATCCTGAACGTTGATCCCACTGTTTTTTCCAATGTTTTATTACATTGAAAAGAAACTGAGTTCATGATAAATTCATTGTGGGACTTTATAATGTGGTGTTAAACCCTCCCTAGACACATTATAACAAACATAACTTGGCAGACCCCTCATTAATCGTCGAGGGCATTAGTTTCCCCTTCGCCAAGCCTGCAATCTTCTTTGTCCGTTATAAACACTTGTGTGCTATAGCACGTGCTTTACAATTCATAAATATGTAAACTCCTAAACATATTGAAGGTACAGAACTACGCGAGTTCCAAAGGGAAAATCTTCCTCTTAACTTTAATCATGAATTACTGATCGAGGAAACATTTCAAATAAAAAATTCGTTCGAACTTTTGGAACCTGAATTCGGTGTTGAAGATTAGCTCGCGAGGATGGCCACTGATGATGAAGCATTTTGTACATGCGACTTCCAATAAATGTTGAAACAATATTCGAAGGCAGGTACATAAAATTTTCATTTACTTTTACTCGAAACAATCTCGAAAATGAGAAAACGAAAGCTCAGTCAGGCCATCTTTTTTTCTCCCAACTTAATACTCGCACTGGCATTGGCCAGTGCTTCCCTTCCATGAAGTTACCGATATCGTCGATCGATAGTGCACTTGCGCAGAAGGTAACGCTGAATTCTTTATAAAGTGTATTTTGAGGAGAGGCGAAAAAATGTCGGGAATTTCCGACACACAGAAATCCATACACCAAGAAAAACACTTGAGCCAGGTCACGTAATCAATATATCATCCGTCCATGATCAGACCATTGGAAGAGTATCACAAGAAATTCGTTCGACTGCATCGATGTTGAGAGTGATTTCCCAATTTCTTCAGGCCAAACTTTTTAATATTTCCACACTACAATCGTGATTGCAAAATACAAAGATGAACGCAGAGTCAATGAAAAGTGAAGAACGTTTGAAGGGGGGAAATCGGTGCCAGTTTGGCAAAAGACACCGAAGGCTTATTGAAGGAAAAAATTGAGTTAACCATTCGTGAAACAGATGTTTGAACTATCGAATAAAAGAGGGACGCTGCACGCCTATTACAGGCGATGTCTGCTCCACCAACTTTATTCCTTTGTACTCACTGAATTCTGCCAGTTGATGAGAAAGTAACATTTCCAATCAATCTAAAAGGCACTACCAAAATATAGCAGTGCATCTGAGACAAGTACATTTATGTTACTTTTTTTTTCTTTCGATCGTGACCTCTACGAAAATTCTGTGGCTTAACGTATTGAAAAGATATTAATTGGTTATTTTGTAATTTTATAAATTTAGAGCTTTAGGAAATGAATATGAATCATCATGATTCGACTCAAAGGTTTTTTGACGCTAAATAAATGAGTACCACACGTAGTCAATATGAAATTTTGCTCGCATTCCGATCGTTAAAAAATATTTATTTCCCAATCGTTTGACCATCAATTAATCGATGATCAGTGTGGTATGCGAGAAGAGCTTAGAATAGTGTTTATTACTTTGATTTATCGAGGTGATTCCGGTCTATAATAATCCTGAACGATGTTCAAGTAGCCGTTAAGTCGAGCCTTTTAAAAAGCACCGATATTTATCAGAGGCTCCGTTTTTTCAATCAGCAAAGAACTTTCTGAACCTTTGCAGATGAGGATGGAAGCCTTTCTCGTATTTCTTGATGCATTGGACGTTAAAAAGATCGTTCAATTCACTCCGGATGATCGAGGCGAGTTGGAGCTAAATAGAAAAGGATATAGAAATAGGGGCGAGTTTGTTCTCTCGTGACGGAGTGCTCGCGACAATAGTTGGCGATTGAAAAGTACACTTAACTTTAAAGCACTTCGGTTGAATTGGGCGCAAAGTCCTTAACAGCTGAGAAAAATGTATTTGTGTTGAAAAATGGACGTGGATTGATTCACCGTGAGATTTCTCCCCGCGGAGAAAGTTATTTTGAGAAAAGTCATCGGACATGAATGAGTACTCGCGCTTACGCATTAATGAGATACGATCATGCCGGTAATTAGCAGCTTCGGGCTAGAAAGAGAGCACGAAATTCCCGCGCATTCTGTTGCCCGAAGCCGTGTACGGACTTCAATGTGTGTTTGACTTCCAGCCGGGATCGCTTTCGTGCTATATCTACACACATGCACACAAGCCCAGCGGTAAACATTTAATTAACTCGAAAGTTTACATTCGTCGGGTTATAATATTTTGCGAATTTCACCTCTCGTTTCAACTTTTCATTCAATTTCGTGAGTGCGCAGTCATGATGGAGGATAATATGATAACGATGATCGTTCATTAGTCGTCGTAAGACAAAATAGCACGAATGTTGTGGATTTGATGGGACACAATTAAGCCTCGATGCTGGCTATTTTCGAATGAGGGTCACTGAGCGCACAATTTTCGTACGAAATATAATTAAGGAAGTTCAAGCGATATATTTATAGGATACAATACGAAAAATACATTAGATTTTATTATTGCAAGTTAACGAATTGAAAGTTTGCACGAATCTTGTTGCCCATTTGGTAATCGAGATATTAATCGTTGAAAATGACAGGTTAAACATGGCCTCTTGCGGAAGCTTTGAAAAAATAGCGAACTTCGGCAATAAATATCTCAATTTCGAGACGGTGAATCATCGGCCTATTCCGCCAGAAGTTAAATATACCTGTCTTAAGTCTTCTGTTAAAAAAACATTATTCTGCAAAGTTGAAAAACAATTTATCCACAAGATACGTTTGAAGCTCCTTAAGTAAACGCGAATGAGAAGAAAAGCACAATGGGGAGTGAGAACGTTCGAAGAATGAGAATGCCCGCGATTCAGTCGATGTGCCCAGTCGAAGCCCAAGTACAAAATCGTACGAAAATTGCCATAAATATTGCACAGCGGCCATCGTCGGCCATATCTAGTTGCATTGTCAGTCGTCAAGTTGTTGCGATTCACCGGACGCTGTTTTTCCACAATATATCGCTATAGCCGGGCAGCGATCGTTTCTCGTTTTTCCATTGTCGCCTTTTTTGTGTTCTGTGCTTGGGACCACGTGACTCTCGCAAATGTCAGCACAGCAGGCTCCGCAACGCTGAGTTGGGCATATATGTAGAGCGCTTTGCCGGATATAGTGAAGAGAATGAGAGCTCCGCGACCCACCAGCTAGGATATCGATGTTAGCATTGTGTCAGACAAACCTGAACGTGCACTGTTTTCTCTGGCAGGGTATATGTGCGAACTTCTACATGCGCACACGATATATTCGTACGCGGAGGTAAAGGGACGAGAATATATGTGGATCGTTTATGAAAGTGGTACATAGGGAAAGCTCGAGCGTTTCTGTGGTGACGCGAATGTGAAAGCGTGTCTGGTGGCACCCGGAATAGTGAAAACCCGCGTGAGCAAAAAAGAAGCTTTGTCTTTGGCATATATGCTCGTGTATGTAGCCATGCTGTACGTATATATTGAAGTTGATTGTTAGCGCAAACGCAGAAGCAATCTGCGTCGCTTTGCTTTCATGGGGTATCTTTAATCCTCGAGTGAACCGAGCGATCACGAGCGTATCTATTCGTACAATGCACCGGTTACTGCGATCAGACACACGCGCACAGGTAAGCCTGTAATTCCGTAAATGTATTTATAGTACGCATTTAGATGCAAAGCGGCGTGGATAACAATGGTCATGAAAAAGACTTTTATGCGAAATAGAGTAATAATTGAATCTCGATTTGCAAGCCTTTTATGACGGGGTATGCGCGTGTGACGAATCCACGTACAACGTCGTATTTCGTACGCACAATAAATTTCTCTCGAGATTTTCCGTCTTTTCTCTTACCTTCGATAACGTATTGCCTCTCTCCAATTTCACTGTACATTTATCATTGAGGTAGCAGCGCGGATGAAGAGACGTCGAAGAAGTCGAAATACCCATGAACGCGACTCTCATGCCACAGCAGCAGAGTTGAGCGAGCTCGTCTTGCTATCTCTGTAACATTAGAGAGGGTCCTGGCGGTTATCCGTATCTTCAAAACAGGCCGATACCCTCCGTCTACGAAATATATAGATATGCGTGTAACTGATTTTTGTCCGTATGTACTACGGATGATACCAGCATGCTCGAGAAAATTCGCTTGGAAGCCGAGGCAATTTTCAAAAGATTCGAGAAAGATTCGAGGAGGACTTCCGGGTGATGAGTTGCCATACAACTTGCTCGATCTTCCATGAATATATCTATCGTCCTAGAGTCGAGAGTCATGCAGTCCCAAAACGCCAACGACTGTCAGGTTAAACGGAGGGTGTGTCTGTGTGTGTGTCTTGAAGGGCGCATGTACACTCGTCCTTCTCGTTCACAATGTATTTATATGTATATACACGAGGATACACTTCGCCTGCTTACTTTCTTCCCACCCTTCGACCCTCGTCGATTTCTTTTTGCTTCGTTCGATTATTCTTGCCTCGGGAATGGCATATTCATTAGTGCAAAAGCTCGCGTGTATCATCGAATCGTGTAGAAGAGAGAAATGTACAAATATTACAAATGCAAATATTTTTTTACTGTTATATCGATGTCATTCTACTCCTGCCCGTGCTAGCAATACCATTAAGGTATGGCGTGACAAAAACCATCATACCGGAATGAAGGAAATGTGAGCTTTTTTAAGTTATTATTATTTCTACTCCGGGAGAGATTGGGTAATGAGTTTTTAAAAATGGAAATGACAGGGGAACTTAACGTCCAATAAAAATGATTTATTTTATATCACGCTGCTATATCCGTAGAATTTAATCAGATAGCATTAAACGATGCTCTTGTATGCAGTCGAATATCGACGTCTGTCACCGTCGTTTTTACCAATGTTTGACTCTGACAGTTGTTTTTTCAACTTTTATACTATCATGATGATAATCCTCATACGTTGCGATGGACATTTTATTCTACGACATTCCACCTAATTGGCGTCGAAAGTCTGCTCTCTCCAAGGGTTACTTTATGGCATCATAAATTTTAAAATTTTCACACAGCCATCAATCCAATCGAGATTATTGGCTCTCACTTCTTCATAACTTTTCGATCACCGTTCCTACCATTCGTGATTTAGCTTCTGATCCACACACCGAACAAGGATTACACTCGACGCTCGCTTCACCATGGTTACTGAAATTTTGTTGTAAATCCTCAACATCTAGTAATAAATTTGACGAAGTTAATGTAAAATGTTGCAGTACGAGCAAACGAATGTTTACATGCAGAAATTAATTATTTGCATTTATTATTTTCCTCTTCCTCTCTCTCCCTCGCTGTACTTCTCTTGCCATAATCTATTTGCTGAGTGTGATGTAAATTTCAGTGGAAGTGCGTGCTCAAGTGCACGAAATAAATGATCCCTTCCCTATCTCTCCAACTCTCTCACTAACTCTCGCTCTCTCAAAAAGTCTACGAACTACGAGGGAACCTTTTACAGCGAATTTGTGGTGCTTATCAACTGCGGTGATTTTGTTCCCCTGCTCACTCCGGAGCTGGAACACTGCGCAAAAGTAAAAAAACACCAACGAAATTTACAAAGATCGCTCTTAATGGCTGTTACAAATCTCTGAATGATTTCCATTATTTGGATTATTTTTCACTCTTCAAAGTCTTTAGTTATTTCACGAAACAGGAAAACCGCCGGTGGCTCATTTAAGAGTACGGATTAATCGACTAACCTCACTTGGAATTTTCGGAATCGAAATTTGCAGTTTACCCTCTCGCACTCACGGTTACGATGTACCGACTGATTCATCGTTCTAAAGGATTTAGATATTTAAAAACAATTTAAAAAACGAGCAGCTGATCATTCATTTAAACCATCCGAATCGATGGAATAGCGAGTAGCACCAAACAGAATAATTGATGGAATAAAACAGGTATGCATTATGCTTATTCAAAATTTATATTTGGCAATCGAAAAAAAATCATAAAGGGTATGAGCATACCGTGTTAACATTGCTGGCCTAGTGTACCTTCAATATTCACATTGCCAATAAGATGTATTTATTTTGAATAAAAATCGAACGTCAACTTTCCATGTAGATACAGAATATGGATAAACTTGCGTTCCAAATACTAATTGCACTGGATTCGGGATCCATCATAACCTCAGCAAATAACGGATACAGCAACATGGATGTTTGTGAACAAAGTAAAAACAGATCTAACGATCCCAGAGGCTCAGTGAGGTTCAGCTCGGTCAACGTTCCGTTTAAATTTATCCTCGTGATTCTCAGAATGATCAGCCAGACCAAAATCCATATTATCAACGAAGGAACAATTTTCTATTATTTTTCTCTTCACCTATTTTTGTACAATAAAAATTAGAGATTTTCTCTAATTCTGTTTGTAATCCCGGTCATATACCATTCGACAATAGATACGTGAATATCCAAGCTACCAACGAGAAAAATTAATGCCACGTCGCAAGCTGGATGACCACTAATCCTCTCGGAAATCCTCTCAAACTCGTACCTTAATATTGATCCATGAAATTTATACTTTCGGTGTGTGACGATGTGACGAAAGAGCCAAAAATACAATTTGACGGACAAAGATCCACGAATAACCTGGCACGAACAATTTATATTACGTTTCCACTGGTTTCTGTCACGTGTCACCGCCTCAATTAACTCGCAAACGAAACAGGGGTTGCATCTTCAAAAGTAATTGCACGGAAGCTCGTACCCACAGTTCATGATCTCTTGAGTAAGAACACTTTTAACTCGAGTCGTTGTGTATGATACGATTGCTAAATTTGTTAAAGTGCTCTCACCCTACGGAGATATACTCGCACCTGTTCTCGTATAGATATACGATTTATAGCCAGAGGTAGGTGAACGCGATACGCCGTCATACGCTTTCGGTTCATAAATGGCATACATATACGTATATATATCGCCATAAATCGAGATTCCCAACAATAGTACAGCGAATACAGCATTAGAAATGGGCTTCCCTCCGCGCTAGCATTGGCAATAATCAATAATGCCCGGTAATTCTCGATACTCGCGTTACCATACGGCTCTCTCACCTTTCGAGACAGCTCACCCGTGGGCGTTTCCAGAGTCAGCTACGTCCGCGTTCTCCCGTGATATTTCCATGAATCCAGAAGGTTTCCTTTAGGAGAAAGCCATTTTCAGGATACATGCTTCAGTACTTGTCATCCTGAATACATATATGCGTACAGCTGCATCTCACCTCCATATATGCTGACAGAATCCATGCGATTGTATTGAGAATTCAGGATGTGTCGAAAGTAAATAATGAAAGCCAGGAAATGACATTTTCTCGTTTTCTTCTGGAGAGGGATTTCAGACTGGGAGCAAAAAATGGTGGGATTTCGCGACTGCTGTTAAATGTGTCCGAAAAGAGCTTCTGCACTTGTTGCTAGTGTTGGTGATTGGATGTTTTATAGAGAGCTGATTTGTCCATTGAAAGAAGGACATTTTTCAGACTTGGTAAAGTTGGTAATAATTCGGTGATAGAATAGACACTTGCCACTACTATACGAAAGGCAAAATCCGTGGGATTTCTGAGGTCGAATTTTAATCTTGTCGGTCTGAATTCTGCGACCATGCCCACAAAGTGAGAAAGAGAGAGAGAGAGAGAGAGAGAGAGAGAGAGAGAAAGCGAAGAGTGCGAGGAGGGAATCCGGTTGATGGTTTTCCCCGTTTGAAAAGCACCAGCGGAGCGTATGAATAGAGTTGGAACAAGTGGAATGTTGATGGAACATTGATCATCGCGATTTAATTACGTGGCGAGATTAGAGCACCCCTATAGACAAAAACCTCGAATCAAATTGTTAAGAAGCGGGCCGAGATAAATGAGGAATCCCAAAGTTGACGCTCCGATTTCTAGAACTTGGCGACTTTCGGGGATGAGGAAGCTCTTATCACGTGAAAACAAGGTATATAGCGTGACGCCGAACTTGTCGATAAGACTTGCCGGCTTTCTGCACTTCTCGCTGCCGGTGCGCGTTTGAGCTAAATATAAGATGCGGCGTATCTATAGATCCGGCTTAACCGACGCTCGTGTTTTCCTTCTTCCCAAATTTCTCACATTGCCATCAGTTCATTTTGATACGAGTATCCGGCGGTTTCCAATGCCCCAAAATTGATTGCTGAATAAAAATAGCGGAACGCGTCTTTGTTGATCCATCGTAGTTTCGTGAGGCGTCGAAAAATTGTTCAATCGATAAATTAGAACGTTCTATGGCATGGTAACCAATCACCCGAGTCACGTGATCTATCGGGTTGTGTAACAACGGACATTGACGTAAATCAGACACTATTTAGTACCATTAAATACATACAAATAGTTGGACCATCTGATTTATCGTATTTGTCATGACGGGACACACTGACACACATGTTCACAGTTCGTACAATCCACGCTTCCTAAAACACGTGTATGCGCAACTAGGTTGAATGTTGTTTATCACTCGTGTTTGTACGTGACGCAGCAAGACCTTACCAACCCTCGAGGCAAATAACGTGGTCCACGAAAAGAGCCCAATGACTAACCAGGAAATTTACCAAAAATATCAAGTCACGTTGTTACATTGTGGGAATAACGAGATCAAGAATGTAAGACTAATATTTGAAAAGGAGCACTAAAGACTCGTCCTGCTTGAGGGCCAACGTTTCAATGAAGCCTTCAGCTTCAAAGCTTGGTTAATTTAGTGTAAGTAATTTATTTATTGATTCCTTGTTTTGAGTTATGGGTGCAAGTTTCATGGTATGCTTGTTTGATGAAGCAGATAATTTACGGCAGGAAATTATTGCCGGGAAAGTAGGTCGATGGGTCGACTATTATCCCTCTGTCTTCCGAAATCACCCAATTCATAAATCGCCGATAGTCAAATGAAAGAAATGCATTTGCATTTGTAGCTGACTATTTAGTGGAGTTTAAAAAATTTTATTTCCACGTACGTATATTTGAAACTGAAAGTATCATAAGAAATAAACTACGTCAACATATTTTGCACACATGATTTGTTGTGTCATCGTGGTCACGGAGAGCAAAGGAAATCGAAAAAAAGATCACCCGGTGACATACTTGAATTTCGATATAACGAAGCCACATCTGAATTATGGAAGGCAAAGTTTCTTTTGTTTTTTTTTTCTCGAGTGTTTCCTTTTTTCCTCATATTTACCGTCCCGTGGTGTAATTAAAACACGATGGATAAATTTATTCTTTTTAATTATACGAACCCTCGTATAGGATGAAAAAAAGGAACACTGGTTCGGCGTTAACTTTGTGAATAGACCGTTTAGGCGTTGGGGAAAACGCCGAGGAAAAAAGACCTCAATATCCATTCACCTCTAGTCGCGTCAATAACTAGGAGGAGAGCCGAGAACATCATAACGTAAAAGTTCGTTAAAGCTACTTTAATGAAGGAACGATTAAGTCGATGAACCGAATGAGAGATTGGTGCGGAGAACGCTAGCATCACTCAACGCAAATAATCTAGGGTTTCGAGATGAGGCCTCTCTTTCTCTCTCTCTCTCTCTTCCCTCAGAAACAGAGAGGGAGAGCTTCGATTAAGTGGAGAGAAGAGCCAGCATAGTGAGATGGAAAGAGCAATGCCTCGAGCTGTGCCTCCGCAGAGTGCCCTGAGTACATACCAGTATGCCGTATACGCAGGGCGGATCCCTCTTACTCTGCAATCTCATATTGATCTGAACTCTGTCTCGAAATTACAATATCTCCTCCATCTTCCTCTTTTTCTCTCTTCCTATCTTTATCTCGCTCTCCAAGCTGATTATAGTTTAAATGAAAGTTGCATTAAGTTAAATTGGTAATTTCCGGTTCTGCGAGGCTCAGAAAGGATATATAGCAATACGGGAAAATGGAAGATATGTATATGACGCATTCTTACCTGGCGTTAAGCCTCTCCGGGTCTTTGGACATCGCCGCGTACATTTTATCTCGAATTGCTATTCACTTCTTCATTCAATCTCCCTATGAAAGCCGATTCTATCATTTTTCAACCAATCCATTGATGTGTCGGAGCACCAACAATGAAATTGTTTTAATTTATCACTGTGTCGCTCGAAAAAAAACGATGGAAATGAGTACTATTTATCCTGTGACTATTCAACATGGCAAGATGGAGTTTTTTTAGAATCTCATCAAAACTGGAATTCTGTACGTGTTGACGTGTTTTTTAATTTGATTTAAAACAACAGCTGCGATTCTATTAAAAAAAAAAACACACCTCCTCTAGGTGAACATTGTTCGAATGCATCGTTATAGGTTTTTAAAAGAGTTTCCAAAATTAAAAAAGTTTAGTTAGGGACTTGGAAGTACGACGAGAGAAACTAACGATTTTTTAGTTTGCTATAAGACTGCAATTTCCCCACCAGAACAATGGGAAAATCTCGATTCGTGCAACGTTAAGAATTGACATTTCTGATGTTTCAGCCCTCCTTTTTATTCCTGTGACTCCACTTTTCTGCTTTTGCTCTTAAATTAGAATAATCGGTAGCGAGTCTACTCGGTAGTAAAGTTGAAATGAGATTACTTATGTTCCAGCTTCTTTGCGCAAGTAGTATAACGTATAAATGTATATTTATATCGCTACGTGGCTTGCTTCATTTAATTCGTTTCTTTCATTGGCGGCTTTTTCTTTTTCAAGTGGTTACTGGCCATCATTTAACCTTCCTTTCATGGATTGTTCTTTTCGTCGGTTCGCTCGATGTACCCCGCACACTCTGGGATTGAGGTAATTTTTTTCCTTCTCAAGGGTACTTACTCATGGTGAATAGGATGATGCGTATTCATACAATCCTTCTGGGAACTCCCCTTACGTGATTCTTTCCGCTCTACCTTCAACACGATCTGAATTAACATTTTGCCAAATCCACGAAAAAGAAAAGGTTGAAACCTCGCATTTCGCTAGGTCGTCCTTGAAGAAAATACTTTTGTACACTTGATATTTACATCAAAGAGATTCGGCGCTTCTCAGAACTAAATTTCTTACGAAATTTCGTTATCTTAAAACTTCTATAACTAAAATGTCCGTTGATTTTGTATTTCCAAGTTACCAAAATAAAAAGTATTCGATTAAAGCTTTATGGAATAGACTCCGAAAGGAAATATTGTAATCGGAGTACAAAAATCGTCACACACACACACACGCGCGCGCGCGCGCACACACACACACACACATATTGATATTTGAATGAATTAAGGTATAAAATTATTCAAATCTAGTCACAACTATTTCCTGTCTAGCAATCGAGCAGCCTGTTAAATTTTTAATGATTAAACGTACGAGTTTTTGATACGTTAATTGTACGCACGTGCGTCAGGGCACAGTGGCTTTCAAAGTTTTGTCTTCATATGTGGGTATAAATATTGAGAGCTATATAGAGCTGGTGCACCGCATTCTCTATAGGTGTCTCGATGTTATCTGACGTATAGCGTTGTGACGATGAAAGCCTATGAAACCACCATCGAAACCGCTTGAACTCGTACACCCTCCAAACTTTTCGAAACTATATTAAACCGAGTGGATACATTCCCATGTACCTTGAGGAACAAAACTGCTTCGTGTTATATACGATACACAAGGTATACACATGTGTATAGAAATTTCTTGTATCTCCTTGTTGCGTCGAACGTAGCTTACAGTTTTGCTACGACGTCGAACTTCGTGCAACTGCTTTCCCAGATGCAGACCTTTAATAACGCGAGATCCAACACATCTCAGTGAAACGGAAACAACAACAACAACTGAATATACCTGCCCTCGTAAAGATGACTAAAGAGGGCGCGGTAGGCTCACCTCAGCTCACTGATTTCATTGCGATAATATATAATGGGACCCGGCATTACAGCGGTCTGAAAATCTCGAATACAATGGCCCGATGCTTGCCTGTGCTTTGCCTCTTTTTGAAGTTCTTTCAACATCAATTCTTCATTCGTTCCGCAAAACCTAACAACGAGTTTGCGAACTCGTATGTTGTTGTTTTTTTTATGATGACGCTATTCAAGAGCCGCTGCTTCGGTAATGATGTCGTTCGCAATGGAATTGCATTGCTAAGCATTGAGTAAGTGGCAGTTTGCAGCAACCACGCGTAAAGAAACAATCGACCTGGTGGAAGCGAGGCATTCTGCCACATCGCAACTTCCGCAACGAGCAAATTGTTTCCAAACACGCAGAATTTTCAACGTCTACCAAAACTGTGTTTTGTTTTTGGCCTTTCTTCGTCGAGCGAGTGGAAAAATAAATTGACAAAATCAGTGTCCCGTCAATTTGACATGCGATGCGTGCCGCAATTATAGGACATGCTGCATGATAAACTGTAAATTAACGATCTGAGATAACGACTGGGAATGGGCAAAAAATAGTTCACTCATTTCTCCCGTTATTCAACATTGGTCGTTATTTTTGTACTTCACCTGCTCTGACCCACGAACCTTGCAATATTTTATCGCAGATATAACGAGATATCTCGGCTGATGAAGGGACGAGAGCGAGGGGAAGAGAAAGGAAATTCATTTTATCCGATGCTCGCAATGATAATCGTACGATAATTCACGCGAATCTGCGAAGCGTGATGTTATAACTAGAAGTTGTTTTCATCTTTTTTTCGCATTATTATAATAACGGAAAATATGCCAATAGGATTTGGCAAATTTTATTCCGATCGAGTGAGTATATCGTTAGCGCGAATACGGCCAAACTGGCAGCCAGACAATATTTCTCTTCGAGCCCTACTTTTACCCGTGTTTGCCAATACATAAATATAACGAATTCAGGAATAAAGGAATAATAAAATGGAGAACGCTTGCAATTGTAAAAAGGAATCTCTTTCACGCTGCGTACGGTGTCGAACGGCTTTTATAGATTGAAAATCCACTGAAGCCTCCCTCAACGTTCAAATGTATTTCCTTTAGTATAATCGATATTTAAAGAATCGCGCAAACATCTATTCTCCCGTTCGCTCCTCCCCCGTCCTCGCCACAACCTCTCTTGGCTGCTTCTTCTTTTTCATTCATGACACTTGGCCCTCGAGCAATGTCACAGAGGATTCCACAGTAGGAGAGAAGAAAGGAGATGCTGGAAGAAGAGAGAAAAAATATAGGTCATCGGAAGCTTTTTTGTTGTTCGAGCGAACTAAATCAAAACTGACGAAAGGTCGACCAACGCGAGTCTTGACAGGGTCGTTAAGGGGCCTTGAAATTGTTCAAAGCAACCCTACGGAAAAGTGGCCTGACCGCAAATCAACGCAAAGTCTTTTCATGTTTTTCAAGCTCAACGCTGCGGAGTAAGCAAGTCAGCTATTGTTTCGGTTCATATGGCTTGCTGAACAATGGTGGGCCATGAGCGCGTTTTCAGTTGCGTCTATCAATCACTCGGGTCTTTCTCTTTGCAGCCATAACAAAAGTCGTCTAGAATAATCGTTATTCCTCAATCGCAAGACGAAACAATGGAATACACCTGGAAATTTCGAGGATTGAGAATTTCCGTAGTTTCGGTACCCCCGGCTGTTTGACTTTTCTCACAAAGCTCAATCCCAATAGTGAGCCCGTGCACGCAGTTGTTTTCTCTCTCCCAGACGCTCTGGGTAAAGAAATTTTCACGGGAAACAACATTGGCAAGGAGTTTACGAATGTTTCTCGATTTCAAACCTTGCAATTTCATTGCGATAATATTTATTATCTCATCCTAATCCATCGAATGCGATTCCAGGTGCGCAACCCTTGCTAGAGTCCATTTATTTTTCTAGATCTTTTGATACTGTTTGAAACTTCTTTATCAGTGGCCGATTTGTCATAAATTTGTTATTATTCCTTGATAAAAATAAATGAGTTATTGATTCGTTAGTCAAATAATCATGAAGCGAGTATTGATTTTTTTTCTTGACGACAGTCTGTTTTCATATGCGATTGAATAAGGGTTGTTGATCTGTTTGGTTTCGACGTGAAAAATCCAGAAGAATGTATATAACCAAATATGCACAATTAATGGAAAGAAACTAACAGTTACAAACAACTTCCACCAATAAATGGACCGTAATTATCAATGAATAATTAAGTTTATTTTCAATTGGATAAATCAAGTAAGTTTTATTCTTGTATTCATATTCAAAGGAGATTAATAACTACACCAAATGAGTTGATCGATTTAGTTCATCAGAAATTGATTTATATCGATTTCTGTAAATGAATCTAATTTTTATATTAATGAACAAAGTCTAATCGAATACCTGGATTCGTAATTCATACCAAACGATTATTCTACTAAAATTTAAAGATTAAAAACAAAGTTCTATCACGCTTACTATCGGCAACTCAAATCAAGGCTTCGGCTATTTGTAAGGTTGTCGTAAATGGTTTCTTTTCAACATTATTAACTAATCCATGAAGTTATTAGTTCCTCATTAAATCTCATACTAATTATATACATATTTTCAACAGGTTAAAAAATATATACTAAAAAAAACAGTGATTCGACCAAACATAAACGAAGATTTATTAATTATGAATGATTCCACAATCTTTTCGAAAAACTTGATCTAAAAATGGTTGACTACAAATTCGAATCCAATTAAGGTAAAGTTTGTTTTCATTAAACAGATACAATCTGCTCCTATTCCCTATTCCCGGTGTACCATATCAGAAGAATTTTCTCACATATATAAAATTGTGCGACGCAAATTCAATTTGTTTAAATATCGAACGGTTCTTCGGAATTAGCGAAAAGAATTCGTTTCCTCCACGTTCGACATTTTGCCATTTTCTTTGTTTCCTTCGTCTCCGAACTGTTTTTTTTTCCCCCCTCTACTGGATCCATTGTTCCGAAACCCCTCTGTTATCCAAAGATTCTATCGCGAAATTTGCGGAAAGTTTCAGTCCGTCGTTCCGCATCGAGCAGTTCTTCACGATCGCGTGTATATACATATATTTTACATATGGAGGTGTATGGGTGTGTGTAGGAAAAGCTTCGAAAAGACAATTCTCCCACAAAACGATCAGAGCTACCCGATAAGAAGTTATGGACTTAATTCCCGTCGTTCCCTCGACGCCATTGCTGGTGATGTTTCGGCGCCAAAGCTCTGCTTCCGTCGTCAAACTCACACAGCCCTCTTTCAACCTTTCTTAACTCCACCGAGTACGTGTATTAAGTGTATCGATTAATATAGCTGTATAGTGCAAGCCAAATCTGAAAGTTTCTCCCTACCCGGCCAATACAATCTCGCGAGGACTTTCGGACTTTGTCAGATCGCTTTGCGACTGATTTTCCACTCCCGCTCCAATTTAATCGTCCCTCGACGTTCTAATGCTCGCTCTGTGTCCTTTGGGAAAGTCCTGAAACTTTGCTGTTACGCTTCCACGGAAAAAAACCTCAAATGATCCACTTTAGAGGGATTTTTCAAATAATTATATCAGATTTTGTGTACGAAATCATCATCGTTTGATGCAAAGACTGATGATGAAAAAGAGGCTAAATAACCAACAGTTTGAAAAACATTTTTCGCGTTAGCTATTTGCAAATTCGTATCTGCTTGGAAATTGATTTCAAACTTTCAGGGGTAGGAGAGAAGATGTGAAACTTAACTTTCCTTATAATCGATTAGGGTATCCAGCTCCATGGCTTCTCCACAAGCTTTATTCAATTGAGTACCGACGCGGCAAGCTTTCATGGGAATTACTCGAAACTTTATTGTCGTTTAATGTTGTATTTCCAGTACAATTAATTCCTATTACCAGCACAACACTTACCACGATCTTAACAAAAGAAGCAGCAACTTTGAATTTTATCTAGAGACCCAGCTGCGTTGTGATGCCGAGTATTAAAAAGCTAGTGCCGACCGCCCACGGCGAGCGCGCCAGGTGTTGAATAATCTTTCGGTGTAAAGTTTATCAGAGATCGTTTTTTTTCTGAGCATTATCAAAACATACAAAATTTTGCAAACACGTTGAATCTCGGTCGCGTAGCTCGAATTATTCCGGTCACCTCACTCCTTTGCGAGAAAATATGGAAGTTTGAAAAAATAAATTCGAGTGGAAAAAGTTATCCAAGAAAGATTAGAAGCGATGAGCAAATAAGGATCATTAAATGATGAAAGAACGGGAACGTTGGGTCATCATAAAACGAAAAGATGTCAAAAGCTTTGCGAGTAAATTTCCCGAAATTGTGTGACGTCATCCTCCACGCTACACTTTAACGCCGTAACCGAAGCTTCTTGTTTTCATTTGAAAAATTCATTTTTCGATTTCACAAGCTGATTTTTCAATGCGGAGTCCCCGCCGTCAGACACTCTGTTTTTTCTTAACCGCTTCATTCAAAAGGACAGAAAAATATCAGATGGATCGTGAAAGCTCAATAATTGACGAAAATATGGTGAAAATTTTTCATTTTAACGAGGGCTACGCTGAAAACGTTAATCTTACAAAATCTCAAGTATGTGAATAAACAGCTTAAAATGGTATAGGATCAGCAACACAAATTTTCATATTTTATCTTCTAAAATGGGCAACGGGAATATTTTTTAAGAGCTGAAGAGATTTTCAACCTTTTTAACCGGACGAAACACAGTTATACCACTTCGATGGCTTATCGTTGTTTTTCCTCCACTTTTTATGAGGCTGCACCTTTTGAGTTTCCATGCATTTTAAATCCGCTCCAATAACCCAGCCTGGAAGGACATTCCTTTTGGGTCTGAACGAGGTGATTAACGAGCTCGAAGAAAAGAATTTACAATTGAAAATATGGCGACGAGATAAAAGCTTGCGGAGTTGGTATTTCGAGTGAAATACAAATGCTGCTAACACACGACACTCGTATTAATTATTACTATTTTTTCTCCGATACGCTGCGGCTGGGAATACTAAAAAATATTGTAATACTTGTGATGCAACAATTTATCTGATTCATACCAGGGTCTATAGTCGCCGTCAAATGTGTGTTATACCTGGAAAAACGTTGACGTGTGACGCTCATGTATACACAACTCAGGGAGGAAAAGCTCAGCGTTTCCTAGCAAAAATATACATGTAGTGTACATGACATTTCCCAGAGAAATGGTTTTTAAAGCGGATTTCTAGAGTGCTTTGCAATGCGGAAAACTTTAAAGGATAGTGCACGGGTACGCGAGCAAGAGAGAGAACCCGGAAAAGAAAGAGAGAGAGAGAAAGAAGAAGCAAGGGAGGAAAACAAAGAAGGAGATAGAGGGAGAAATGGAAAAGAGAAACCAAGTCGAAATAGAAGTACAACGAAGAGGTAATGCCCCCTGGCCCCGTTGGTAGTGGCTTTGTTTGTAGCCGTTCGCTAGAAAAGTCCTCGTGAAATCTAGTTTGAAATCAGTCCGAACGTGAAACACCAGTATATATGAAATGCCAAGTCCGTCGAGATCCTTGGGGGAATCGCCTCGTTGGACCTGTGGCGAATTATTGTCATTTTTCCCTTTAACCATATCGCGCTACGCTATTAAAATAAATACGAGTTTAGTAAGGACAAACTTGAGCATTTTCTATTCAAAGTAACAAGTCGAAAAGACCGAATGAAATAAAGCCGCGTGACAATCATTTACTTCATAAATATTCAAATTTTGTGGAAAAACAGCCTGGCAGAATGACACGCTTTGATTGGCGTATATAGATTTTATTTCGTGAGACATTTTTGTCGACGACGAGTGCGAACCACGTTTTATTAATCCTTAACCGCATTTGGAAATAAATATATTTTCACGAGATGACATGTTGCTTTTTTCGATTCTAAACTGCGATTGAACGATAAGAGTACTCCACTTCTGACGTCATTTTATTTTTCAATGGTATATTTGAACGTACACACGAACGTCGTGAACC
Source organism: Venturia canescens (assembly GCF_019457755.1). NCBI lineage: Eukaryota > Metazoa > Arthropoda > Insecta > Hymenoptera > Ichneumonidae > Venturia > Venturia canescens. The sequence continues at coordinate 15,249,358 of NC_057427.1, forward strand.
ATACGCTTCGCTAACATTGGTTCAATTAGAGCATCAGAGCACAGTTTAATTTCTTGAAAACATGTGGAATTCGTCGGTCTGTTTTCATGACCCAAACCGTGTTATCACCCCCTGAAACGTTGCAAAATATAAAGTGAGCCAGCAAAAGAGTAATTTCATCCTATTTTCTTTAATTCAAACAGCCGAGAGTGCGATCAAACCGCCTCCTTATTAAATCCTTATTTAGTCAAAGTCAAGAAACCGGATTCGCGACGATCAAATTCGTTTTTAATTTTAATCAGTACATGAAAGATGCTTCGTTATTTTTAATTTCTGCAGTATCAGATCTCTCAATTTCCCAGAAGATTTGCATTCCGTTCCGCACTTCGCATCTGCACCGTTTCTGGTTGTCTCATTTGTCAGATATTTCCCTGCCTTTGTTTCAATCAAGAGACTCGGTAGAACCTCGGGACAAGTGCATTGACAGCCCTGTCGTCTGCTGGCCTGAGGCTCTCGCCGAGACTATACATTCTCTGAATAAAACGATTCGCGGTGGTGGGGGTAAAATTGGCATGTGATTTTCTTTAATTGCGAAGCTCATGAGTTATGTACGGCTTTGAAAATTGAACTTTTAGCTAATTAAGAAGTTCTCTGTCGAATGAGCCCAAAATCAGCATGATCGGTGTCGTAATTTCTGAGAAAAAACTTTGCACGGGCTTAAGATTATGCAAAAGTTACTAACACATTCAGGATTTGACATATCTGTATACGCGTACTCCAACCGCAACAAACATAGGCCCCTTGGTTTTATATTACCAAACTAATATTTCAACTGGGAAATCAAATCCGATTTAACAATTAAGGGGTCTACCCTAATTGGAATTTTCAAAAATCGATTTTTTTTATTGCATTTTTCGAAAGTATACATATTTAAAAGTATCATACGAAAATTTTATAAAGATCTGAGCCGTCCAAGTGCACTTTTGAGCGACGTTTACTTGGCTGTCTGAGCGCGCTGATACGCACCGCGCAGTGCGGCGCCGCGTCCCTGTCTTTGCATAAACGCGTTTTTCTCAAAGTGACATTTTTGGACGGCTCGTTGATAAAATCTGCGAAACTATTCAACCGATACACTTACCAGAATTTTACCACGTGTTCTTTGTGACTGTGGCTATGCGTATATCATACGAATTTTGAAATTTTGAGCGGAACTATTATTTGTTGCCAAAAAAACTTGTTTTTTCGTAGTTTTTGGAAAAATGGCCGCCATTTTGTCATTTCTGAAAAAAAAACAAACATCGTATGATATGCGTTATAGCCATTTACCTATTGAATCTAAAACCACTTTATTTTTCTCCGATCATCCATTGCAAAGATTTTATCAACAGCGCACACCCATCTTTTTTTTGGACCTGTCTTCTCCCCCATTTTTCTGTACGAAAACTGAGTAAAATAAATATCAAAAAAAAAAAAAATTTCGTGTATTATAGCAGTATATTTTTCAGGCCTAACACTTTTTATATCCGTATTTATAATTTATACCGATCAAAAAAATTCGTGAAAATCGTATTTTTTGTGCACGCCTAATTAAACCCCTTAAATAACTCTCACAATTATTTACAAAGGTCCTTATCAATTGACCAATTAAATTAATGTGTTTCATATTATATTGAAATCCAAGTTAGTTTCAATAGTATACAGTTCAAAGGGCATAAAGAATCTCCGATCTCTTTACCACGGAATGGAACATTTACCAAGTCATAATCAAAATGTCAAGTTAGTAACGAGGCATGCATCAGAGGAAAAAGTCTATAGACTTTTTCCTAGAGTTTGCTGCTCGACGCTACTGTTTGAACTCTTTCTGGAGCCCTCGGACGTGGCAACACAAATACAAGTCTATAGAAGAGTAAATGCATTTTAAGCTTTCTCGAATCCGCATTATGTTCCTGCTCGTTGTTGATTTTTCTTGCAAAATTCGTGTCGCTTCCCCATCTTCAACTCCCTCTTTCGAGAAGCGAAATCTAGTTATATATCTGAATTTGATGCAGATAGTTTCCATGAATCGATGAATGAATTAAGCAATATTCGTGAATTTCTGAATCGCTGCTCACCGCGGAGGCATAATACTGAATGAAATGAATTGCTGATAGAAATAAATCGAATGTTGGAAACTCGCAGGAAAGAAGTCGAGGACTGATGCGTGCACTAGTAAGACAAGTGTTTGCACGGTTCTGAGAAAATCCTCGATGTGCACTCGATGGGTCGTTGATACGTCGGGTGGATTTGCAAGTAGTAGGCTTCGCATTAAACGCAAACCGAAAGAGGATGGAAGGGTGCACGTCATGGCTGAACGCATATATATATGTACAGACTGGTCCACTTAGGTTGCCATTCGTATATAAGGTGGAACCTGGAATGTCTGTCTATGTGCGGGCTTATGTGCGTTCAGCGATGACGGCAGTGGATTCACCTCGATGGTAACGTTGCATTTACGGTTGCACGAGCCTAGTTAACGATGTTCCGAGATCTCTGGGAGTAAACTCAGGCTGCTACGTCGTTCTCCACATCATTCCCCCTAAGGCTGGTAGACGCGAAGTAGTACTGGTATGCATATATATATATACGCATATATATAAAGATATGTATGTATGTAAAAGGAATACACATGAGGTGAAGTGCTCTCTGATGCTTGCGGGAGTTTGAGGCTCAACGTCCCCCAAGCGGACGAGCCGAAAAGGGCACGAGTGAGCAACGATTTTCACGTTGACGTTCGTCCTCCTCATCGTCAGTGCTCGACTAAAGCACTGCCGAGTTTCCTCACTTGTACATCCGTATGTGTTTCTGAGTGTGTGCCTGCCTATTGACATGTATATTTAGAGACATACGCAAGGGTTAGAAACATTGGCCGGAAAGAGGAATGATCTGAGAGCTTGCGAGGGAGACTCTTTGCTTTTCCTCTTAACGTTCGAGGGTCTGTAATATGGTTATAACACGAATTCTTGATGTTTGCCTTTCCAGGAGGGCAACGAACATCACTAGAATGCGGGACCGACTCTCCTGGTACATGGTCTTTCTGATCCTACCGACGATTCTCCTCGCCAGGTCTCTCGACAAAGGTAAGTGTTTATTTGCCTACTCAAAAATATTTCAAAACACGAATCCTTTTGAGGTGTGCCAATGTTGAATGGTTCTCAGAAACGTACATTAGTCGATTGATCGTTATTGACGTTGGACCTGTCATCACCTGCATCTCATTGCAAACACATACGTTCGCATACGATACAAGTTTGTACAAACATTTATTCAGTTTTGCCAAATTATATTTGGTATACCATTCAAACAGTCCCATTTAGCTGGCCATAACAGTGTGAACACTGAAAATTTCTGCCAATTATCAGGATTTTTTTTTTTTGAAGAAAAGTACTGGATTGAATTTTTTTAAGAATTGGTTATCAATCGAAGTGTATGTGACCTACACTCCATATTTTTTTATCGGAAAATATTTATATTTAATAAAGTTATGGACTGTATTCGGGGGCGTCGAAAAAAAAGCTTCCCCGCCACTGCGGCCCTGATTCCCCTCGACGTACACTTCCCATGGTTAATTAACCATGCCTAATCAGGCCTAATTAGACTCTCATATCTCTTTATTATGGAAAATTCTTTTGCAATAGGTCCGACTTGCAGTATTTTTGGTATAGCATAATAACCATCGTTAAATATTGAGACTGCAAGAAAATTAGCGAGCTCGATCGTTTCAATCCATTATGAAAAAGCTTTGGAGCAAAGTGTGTTGGACACAGTGTCGCTCCATGTCCGACTCAGCTCTAATTGAAAAACACTCATAATGTACCGTTCATAATGCCGAAAGATTAAATTAACAACCTGTCAGCTCTAAGCTTCGCCTCCAACGCAGGGAAAGAATTCTATATCTGCGAACGGTTGCTCTTTGGAAGGCTGCCATTCGAGGAGTATTAGAAATGGAACATCCAAATTTCGAAAGGATGTGCTTCAAAGTATCAAATGTCGAAAGAGGCAAAGATAAAAACATAATTTTTTTTTTATTTTTACACTGGTATGGCCCCTTAACGACAATAGAACGATGATAGAACTCTCATTGGGTGGAACACAAAATAATCTATAATTTATTCCATGAAATAAATACTGTAACAAAAACTATGCTGACGAGAACCGAATAAGGTTCCGCTTGACCAATTATTCACGATATGACAGAAGAAAATTATGACCGTCGAGTGATCAGTAACGGCTGCGGTTTATTCAAGCAGTATCACCGGGAATGATCCATAATCCAATGATAGGAACGATATAATTTACCGCTCTGCTCGGATCGCAGCTTTTTCCGAAAGATTATTATCGTACTCAAGCGAACGCGTCACTCATAAAAATCTGTAACATCATTTGATATGAAACAGTAAAAATGATTCAAGAGTAGAGCTCCGATCGAAGCTGAATCGTAACTAGCCCGTTTCTTTGTTATTCGATCGTCGATAATCTTCATCGACATTATTCGAACGAGCCGCGGTCGCTACATTCCTCTACTTACTGACATGGAATATAACTGCGATGAATCAGAGATCCACAGTATTAACCCGAGGTATGGGACAATGATGGCCTCCAACGGTTGGCTGCCAGTCATGAACCGACACCGGCCCAAGCGTGGGCGATTGTCGGGTCCCAATGCTCAAATTCTTCATTGGCTATAAGCGTGGGCAAATATGCTGGCCCATGCTCGGGCCCAACGTCGAGTCCCAACGGTTGGCTGCCAGTTATAAACCGACACCGGCCGAGGGTTGGCTGGTTATCGGGTCCCAATGCCCAAGTTTAGCATTGACTAAACGTGGGCAAACATGCTGGCCCGTACTCGGGTCCAACGCTGAGTCCCAACGGTCGTTTACCCAGTATCGAGCCAAGCATCGGCCATATGGTAAGCATCGGCAATTTTTTCACGGGAATGATCAGAATGTTGCCGGAATAAAAGTGTAGTGTGGAATCTTCAACGACACGCGAGCATCTTATTAGTCAAGAACAATAAATTTCGACTGATTTTGTTCCTCCGGTACGTGATATTAACATAACGTTTTAATCAAGCGCTTACTCCGGCTGTTCGCGGTAGACCATCGAAGGGATAAACGTCGTCTTTGGTTATATTAGATAGCTGTTGGTATAAGTATAGGGAGCCGAAAGAAGCCATCCGCAAAAAAGTTTATATGGATAAAGGACACAGGCTCTATATGCGATCACCTCGTTCCCTGAGGTTGCCGAACTCCCGGAGCATATAGTTAGCGGATTACTGGTAAGAGCGAAGGAAAAAAGTTTCGTTTCATTTTCGTAAGGTTATGGTTTCAATGTCGGATTATCCTCGGCTGATTGCCACTTGGGGTCTCAATTGCGAATAAACTGAAAATATGTGAAGGGGTCAGAAAAGCTTTCAATTCGATCTAAAATCTAGTCTGCTAAGGGTCCTGTGAACTTTTTTTGAATCCGTTTCAAACTTTCCGCTTGAATAAGGGAGATTTTATTATAAAAAAGTATCCATTAACCGAGAAAACGATTTGAAAAGTGAACTCTGATAACTCCTCTCAAGTCAATGTGGTTGAGTGTTCTTCGTATCAATGAGACACGTGGCTGCATCTCAAGGCTTAGAATAAAAACGAGAAGTTGAAGATCACCGTTCCAATCAAGCATTCCTCCAACTAGAAGTTTCTCTTGAAATACGAAATTGCTGAGCTAGTACGAGCTTCTACCAGTTGCCGAATCCTCTTCAAGTAAAGCTCCGTCATTTTTGACTGGAGTGGAAAACGGAAAAGCAAGAAGTCCGAATCATACCTTTGCCCAGAGCACAACATAGCGCGTATATACGTACCCATAATTCGATATTGGCCGGCTTAATGTCACGAGCGCACTAGGAAAAAGAGTAGTTTTCGCTCAGTTTTGTGCGCGATCCAGCCAGAAGCTGGGAGCCGAATGGGTAGCTAGTTTGATCCAACTACATAGAGTCTCTTCGTGTGTCAAGGAAACGTACGGCGCTAGGGCTTTTTTCTTCTTCCTAAGCCCCAAGGCTGGGATAGGGTCGCCGATAGTCGATAGTTATGATCGTAAAACCTCGACAAAACGCAGGAGGCCGAAGCCAGGAAACTACGAAACTCGTTTTTTCCTTTACGAGGAAAGAAAGAAATAAAAAGCGAATCTCCTGTAACCCTCCCTCGTGTGCTGTACACACAACCTGAAGAAAAGCAATCTTTCCATTTTCCCATATAAAACTAGTAGCCAGCACTCCCGACCCCTACACTCTTCTTTCAACGCCGAAAGATGTACAGATTTTTATATCACAGTATTTCTCTTGGTGTGCCAGCTTCTCGATTTTTCTCTCTCGTCGTCCATCGATAAATTGAAAACAGTGTAAGCCATGACAACGAAAAAAACAAGAAATAGTTACGAAATGTCATGGCATGTTGTACCCACGATTACGATATTTTTCCTTTTATATTTATTTTCATTTATCTTTTATCGTTGAAACTTCTCGATCCACGAAAAAATGTATCGAGCATGGAATTGTGGTTGAAATAACAACTTGAAGTTTCGTTTTTCCAGTACCACAGGCAACGTTTGCCTATGAGACGTTCACGATTGTGAATAAAGATGCTGAATCAAATCCAAGTTCTCGGGACAAAATTGAATTCATTCGAACTCATCAATATTTATATCGATTCAATTAGAATAGATTGATATATACGATTATTTTAATGGATAAAATGTTCCAAAGCCATATTGAATTCATTTGACTTCGTAATACATTTGCTAGCATCAATACTCATATAGACTTTATTTTCTCTAATGTAATTCCATATTTCGCATGGAGCGACGATCATTATAAATAGGTTAATTGAAGCAACTCTAACGATCAATACCGACAAAGTTAGGATTCGTTTGATTCTCAAGTTTCAAGACTGACAGGTTCAATGGGCGTAGGGAATTCTTTTGTTCAGCTTCAACTGTATATTTACGTCCTCTAAAGTTTACAAAGAGCAAAAATCATAGAAATATTAGATTATACGTCAAGCACTCGTTATATACCGTTTCTAACCTCGAGACGAAGTGACACCAACTAAGCTCCTGCTTTTTCAGCGAACAATCCTTCACGGATCCTCGAACGATTTCTATAGCAATAACGCAGAATACATTTCGATCATTTCGCATATATTATCTCGTAATTCCACGTGATAATGGAGTTCATTAATGGACAAACAACGATCCATGCGGTGACAATTGTTTGGCTAACAAAACCACAGATTCGACAGCAATGATGGTCCGTCTCAGTTCTACTCGCCTTCTCATCAACCATCATCTGAACCCAACTCTCTCTCTCTCTCTCTCTCGTTTTCTCCATTGCTCTCACGGCCTAATAACATTAGAGCCACGGGAATCCACCATGGAATAATAGCAGCATGGTCAACGCTTAGAAACCACGATACTAACTACCAAACTTGTTGAAATAACATCAAGCATTTAGCGAATTCCCATCACATCGCATACAACGGTGAGACGTAATAACGACTGACTATGCCCTGACACGAAACCGATTTAGACGATCGAGTTGTAATAATTCATCGAAGTATTTTTATTCTTTCGTATACAAGAGACAACAGTGCTCAAATTATTTTAGTAACCATGAAAATTTTTATGAACAAATTTTGTTGATAGGGCAAATTTTTGTCCAGCGCAATCGATTAACAATGACATGATACCGAAAAGGATCACGTCCATTTTTGTTGTGAGGGGTATTTCCCACCCTTCTGGCTGAACCCGGCCGGGGTTTATTATACAAAGAAGGAAAAGACGCCAGCAGCCACGACGATGAGAAATCCCTGCGATCTAGTTATTGTCGCGATCGACGAAGATCTCAGCGAGCAACCGAGATCCCTCACTCTCTCGTTCTTTCTCAAATGCGAAGTCCCGAAATTTGAATTTGTAAAAGACTCATTACAGAGTCGCATTTAAAAATGTCCCTTAAAAATGGTAGCGCGGCTTGTTTTCGATTATCGTTAACAAACAGAGCCGCATATGTTTGATATAAGAACCTTCAACTTTTATGGGACTGATAAAAACGAATAACCCCTGCATTTAGAACCATAAATATGCGTTATCAATCGTAGTTGCTCAGTCCGCATGTGTCAGCTGTAGGAAAAAGTGTGATGCAAAATTGCTAAGCAGAAAGAATATCGCGTAAGAAGGAGCCCCGCACGAAAACGCACACCAAGCAAAAGATTCTCTCACCCACGGATGCGTAAATTCCCATTTACAGATACCTCTCATACTTAGCGTTTCGCGTACACTTACCAACTGCGAGACGGAAAACTATGATTATGCTAACGTCGCCCTTTTCAGCTATTCAAGAAGACGACCCCGTTCGGTGTTTCCTCAATGGTCCTACTTTACTCGCATTTATGCGAGGGAGAACCGTTCGATATTTCGCAAAGAGGATATGCACGATAGAGAAAAAAGAGGGAGCGAAATCGTTCATAGAATGGAGCCTGCTGATCACTCGAGGCGACAAGGAGTAGCGCCAGGTAATATGGTGCATCGATTCGCAGAGACGAGAGAGGAATCAACGAGAGCACTTGCTATTCTTCCTCTCTCTTTCTTTCGTTCTCTCTTTCTGTCTCTTCACCAATCACACGAATCTTTCCAAAGGGGCAGCCTCAGAAACCGAGTGAAGCTCATCTCTGGATGGTTTGCACTGGAGCATGCACACACACACACACACACGTGCACATACACACGAACATAAACATGCACGTACACACATAGTGAAGTATCTGGTTGCATTGTCTGGGAAGAAAACAAAAGAGAGGTTACTTACGTCTGTTGCCCAGCACACAAGAGCTCAAAGTTCAGTCTCGAGTGTTCTCGTCCTGTAGAGAGCTGGGCCTGGGGAGGGCACCCTCTCCGTAGGCGACGATGTGGCGAGACGTTGGCGCCACGTTCGCGCTTTTTTTCTTTGTTATTTTTTTCTGTTATTTTTTTTTTTCATTTCACCTGTGCTTCTGGCTATTCTGGCTTATGGCATAACCATCAGCTGCTGGGGAGGCTTTTAACCAAAAGCCTTTTTTAACTCGCCACTGCAACTGTGCAACCTGACGAATACAAATATTCGCGTACTGATGGACGCATATATGCAGTTTGATGCTCTCGGTGCTTATTTCTGTTTCGCCTATTCAAATTACAAATGAAACCTTTTAAAATAATACCAATTCAGTGTTTCGCATGCAGCATTCCCCCTCGTTTATTCCCATGGAGAGCTTTTGATTGTGGTATTCGCAATCCATTTATTTGGAACTCCGTCCATTTAACGAATTTTCTTCCCACTTTCCATTGAAAAAAAAAAAAAATAAAAAAAACCAAAGACAAACATCGTTTCGAACCGTAGATTCCAGTGAGTAATTTCGCGAACGCAAACGAACCACTCTAGCTGCTAATTCTGAAGATAATCCGAAAGAAAAACTTGAAAATAGTCGAAAAACATTTGCTATTGACTGTAAAAACTCGTATCACAAAATGTAAAAGTATAGAAAGTTCGTTTTAATTACGCTCAAAATAGCAGTGATAAAGTCAACATTGTTCCTCCAAGTGTAGAACTTTCGAAGTTTCCAAATGCTTTTTACGTATTTTTTGTCTTCCAGTGAAGAGGCTTCTTGCCAGAGAAAAATTGCTGTTCCGCAGCGTAGTCAATCGCTGAGCCACTTTCTCAGTGGACGTGCTTGTTTTTCGTCGTCGTTCACAATCCCTCCTTTTTGGTAACAGGTTGTCTCCGTAGTAAGAAAAAAGGCTGCGTCTAGTCGAGGCTCAAACGAGCCAATTAAAAATTAATATGACGTGAGCAAGTGAGACTGGGGAAGGAGCTGAGCTGTATCATGTTCGTGGGCTTGTTCAGCCGAGCCACGCATGTGAAGTGAAAGATTAATGGAAGCTCGTTAACAATAAGTGGCTGAGACTACTGCTGAATACGCGTATTCAACAGTATTCTTACCGTTTTACTCTTCGCTGGAGTCTCGAGTCTGTAGAATTTTCAGAACTGTCAGACTTCTCTGATGCGATGTATGAGAAAAAACCTGGGAATTACTTCTGTCCGGTCTTCTCGCGTGCTGCGGGCAGTCGAAAATTAAAAACAATTACTGCCACAGCCGCAGGTAAACAATCAGCGTTAGCAACAGTCAGGGAATTTGAGTGGATTGTGTGGAGCCCAGCAGAGGAAATCGACTTTAATCCAAATAAAATAATGTTTCGAAGAAAAATTAAATTGCCAGCCCAACGTCGCGAGGGGCCGGCAATAATATCGGAGATTTTGTTAGACACGCAGTACGTGAGAGGAGACGGTAAGTAATGCTCCAGGGAAATGGGGACGTCTGATGATCGTTTGGAATGGCGAAGCCAATAGTAGAGGACAATAGCGAAGTTGCTTGGTAGAAGACGATGGTACAGGAAGGATCTCGCTTTTGATCCCATAGAATATTATACCCGGTGGAACGTTCAAAGAAAAATGACCCCAGGAGAATTTGACCCAGAACACTCGACCTTATAAGGACGAGTGTTGTGTGGGAGCTTGAGCTTTTAGTTGGCCAAAAGAACGAGTTGGGTATCGTCAAACCTCCTCCCTCCTTTTTCCCCTCCTCTTCTTGCCATTCTCTTTGCTTTTTCCTGTCCTTTCTTTGCCACTGAGAACATTATGCCCTGTCGTAACGAATACCGTACTGCCCTATTCTCGCTCTGAAAACCTTCCCCCCATTGACAATGTAAACTAAATGCATATATGCAAGAGAGCCTGCCACCGAAGCGGGAGGGACCTCGTGCTGAGACACTTCTCAGACACGGATGCGCAGATATATACAACCGACGAGGAAACCCTCCGCATTGCACCTATACAATAGCCGAATTCAAAGTTCGAGCTGTTTCACCGGTTGGATAACTCTCATATGGGTCTTTCCAGGACAACATCAACGTTAACATTCGACTGTAGATCGTTCGCTTTCCTTCAACGATTTTTCAGTCGTTCGCAGCGCGACATCGTTGTCGCTCGTTCCCGATCACACACGTTAATATTCCTTTGAAAATATACAACAAAACAGACGAATTGTCAAGTAATCTGGTCAACTTCCCGCAACTCGTTAGACCGAAATTTCACGATATAAAGAACGAGACAATTTTCCGTTGGTTTTCAGTTTTTACGATCCTCGTAATTGTATTATGCAAACTCATAAAAATTCTCGTAAAACGTACTCTATGCACCTGTATATATAAAGGTGATTCTACTTCGGGATTGCTGATGCACTATTCACTCTCTCATGCTCAAGAAACACTCCAAGTTACCTAGCGATTTGACTGGCGCAAGGAGACAAAATGAATTTGTGTGTGTACGTGCACATCTCGAAAGTGAGTCTGCAAAACGACAGGAAGCTTCTCGAGAGGGAGGGTCGAAGACCTGTGGCGAGGGCTTTATTGCGGTTAAACTATACGCGCTCATTCGCACTTCCCTGCAATTTCATCGTATACACCAAGCACACACGGAATTGTCGACAACCCAACAAGGTATAAACTTCATATAGGGCAGTATCGAAACTTCCTCGCGATCTCTGCGTCGCTCTCTCTTTCACACACTCTTTTCGAACTTGTCAGTGCGAGGAGAAGCTTCCGCAGGAAATGTACTCACCAATATGTCACAAATGTTTCGTATTAAATTGAACGTGAGGCGACGGGAGACCAAAGTCGACGGTCCGTGCCATAAATGTTAGCCAACTTTTTGACACGTCAAATAAAAAATGTGTCCCCTTGCGACGCCGTTTCGCTGCAACCGCAAACGCGATAATTGCTATATTGACGCATTATTTTATCGCGGGCATCAAACATTTTAGTTACAATTGAAGTTTCATCGCGCCAAGTTGACACAGAATTTCGGATGACACTCGTCCGACGTGTTGTCAAATTCGTCGAGATGATATTGGGCAGTGATAAAAACTCATTTTATTCATGAAAATTGATTGAGAGAAATCGAGAGCTGAGGCGGACAAACTGATTTGATGATTTTAACCACTTAATTATTCTCATATGCTCGGAAACGGGAGTCTGTTTTCGTTGTTTGTACAATCGATCGGAGCCCGTGAATATCGACTCGATCCCAATATTTGGCCAATTGTCACTTTTTTGTTAACATGCGAATATGAGATCGTTTCATTTCTATCAAGTTTTTATTCGATCGATGTTTAAACGTGATTACAATTTACCGACTCCTCCATCAAGCCTCTTCCATCATTTTCGCCAAATTTCAATAACGAATGAGCGCACTCTATGAATTAAATTCATATATGGAACAAGAACAATGAAGCATTTCGATTGCAACCATTTAATTAAGTAACACACTTGGAAATCATCAAATTATTGCTTTTCCGAAGCCGTACATTCCTCCATAAATGATTTCATGCAAAATTTACGCGGAAAAGAAAAAACTCCTTTGTCATATAACTATATGGGTAATTAATAATTGAAAGCAGTAATTGGAGATTATTTCGATGTTCTAAAATTTCCGTTTCGCAGTGAAAGACATTTCATTCGTTTTAATTTCCATTGAATGTTAATCCGTTCAATCAATAAATATATTTTAATTTTGAATAGTCGTTGAAAGGAATATTATTTTTTTATCACCTCTTTAGTGAAATGATTCAACGTTTTCACTTTTTCGACCAACGATGGAGAACATTTTTTGGGTGCGCTTTCATTTTGTTTGACTTTTCCCTACAGTAGCCTACCTTCCCTACTGAAACATTTATAATTTTTAGCTGAAATCTAAACATTGAAATTGAGTAAACGATATTGTTGGAACGAATAAATAAATCACAGCTTTCCGAACGATATTTTGGCGCATTATCATCGATTGGTCAGGCTCCACCGCAATTCTCTTTGTTCTTTGTTCGGTGAATAATTTGTGCTCGAAAATAATTTGGGGATCCGTTCCACAAATAATTCTATCTCGTCTTGAAAATATTTCATTGTATATGCATCTCAATGAAAATTTAGCTCGGCACTAATGAGATTGGATTCAGCAACAAAATTATCGTCTCAGTTTTGCCCCCCGTATACACGATTACTTTTAGGTCCACATTCCGTAAGGTTTTCATTCGCGATGATCTTACACACTGCTCAATAGCCGTTCTACTGTTCGAATGACTGGAATATGAATAAAAATTAGAGAAGTGGAAAAAATTGGACCACGATCGGATCAGTGCACTTATTTCTGCACACATCGTTGAACAAGTAGATTTTCTTACGTTTCACTCGTGCGTATGACTCTGCAATTTCTCGCCTTTGATGCGAATGATATACATGTCGAAGTTCAATATAATCCCCGATATTTCTACTCCGTTTCACGAACTTTTCTTGGAATAACGTTTTTTTGCCTGTTAAGTGTAAAAAATGTACGCGAAGCTTTGAGAGGCAACCATGTGCATTACTCCATTCCATAATGGACGAACGTCAAGGGTCTCCGGTGTGAACGAATTATTCATTTCCCTCACGGCCGCGTCTCGTATTCGTCATTTCCGTTAGTACCCTGTTTCGATATATAAATAGAATATTCAATGAGTCTGGTGGAGAAAGTTCTCACCTATAGATATGTCAATTAAATATAATCAAACTGAAAAAACCCTTCCCACGTGAAATTCATCAAAAAACGTTCCTATCAACTACTCCTCTTTGCGAAGAGGTAAAAGATTAGATTCGCGCAATTTACGTAATGAAGAGAGCGATCAATGAAATAAACGAGATAGAATAAGAATTGGAAAACGTTGAAATTAGAAACTTACACATTGCTTCCTCATTATTTCATCTCGCTGACATAGCTTTCCCCTCCCCTCCCCCCCGCTCCCTCATTTTCTCTGTCTGAACGAGCAGGTAATTCGATTTTAGCGTGCTCTTGAAGAAAGCTTTGTGAGCACAAAAAGTAATGAGAAGTCAAATTTGTCATTTTTATGGTTTCTCCGTTTAACTCAAATCGATCTGATTCATTCAAAGGCGGTTCAAGCGCAGATTATAACGGTTCAAGGTTTTCCGTAAAAAGAGAAACCTTTCGACTCGTTACTCCGTTAACCGTGGCTCAATGAATTTCTTCGAGATTGCGATCTTGTATCAATTTCTGTATTCTCGTCGCCTCCTCAATTTTCTTATTAAAATTAGTCTTCGAAATTAACACGGAGAAATTGTGAACTTTTGATTATTCTCATTGCGCATTGTGACCAGTTTTTCAATTCTGAAAAATCATATCATTTTTATAAATAAATAAATATATTTCGTTAACGAAAAAAAGGTAAATTTTCTCCACTCTGTATTCCTAGATCGTCGGGTCTCGTACAGCATACCATCAGATTGGCGAGCATTGTGGTACAGTAATCTCGATGAACTACAAAGGGTCAACGAGGCGAATGACAATAATACGGTTTCGAACGTTACGGTGCAATTGGGAGGTACGGCTTTTCTTCACTGCAAAGTTCGCAATTTGGCGGAAAGAACCATCTCCGACGCTGAGGTGAGTTGACGTTTCTTCACCTTTTTTTTTCTTATCAATTTTGAGCGACAGACGGAAATCATGTGCTTATGGTTCAATGGGATATGATTGAAAAGCCATTAAGATATTCCTTTCACGAACCCGAATATTCTACAAATAACTGATTTTTAATTACAGTAAAGTAAAAGTGCATGCGAATAGATTGGATAAATTTCAGGTCAGGTTATCGAACATTTAATAAAGAAATTAAAACTTCAAAAATCGTAAAATTTATACGACAGCTAAATAATTCTAAATTCCTGATACAAACTGTCTCACAGATAGAAAAATATGTAAGGAATCCGCATAGCGATGATAAAAATAAAGGGTTACCCGAGTGCTTAAAAGATATTAAAAGGATGTATGTAAAAAATATCGACGTGTCAAACTTTCCATGAATTTGAAATATTTAATAGAGTTGATCACGTTGCATCGATTAAAAAAAAAAAAGGTACTTAGCCGATGGTTAAAAAGAAATATTTAAGAATTAAAGCCGCATTTAACTCTGTGTCATTTATACCGGAAGTTGACAAAATCGAACTAAAATGATAAAAAAGTATATGAATCGTTGTCAACGCACGGCCAAAAAAAATTTTTAGAAACTTCAAACTTTTATCGATTTTTTCACGCAAAAAAAACCCACTGTTTCCGATGTCGTTGTGGAGATATTTGGGGTTATATATTAAACGGGGTTATATTAAACATGTAATTTGATTGGCTCGCTTGTGCTTGACCACAGTTATCAAATTGGATATTAATTTTATTGAAAATTGTAAATTATGATTCAAAATGACATAGTTTTTTTTTATTAAAAATTATAAAATGCAAACAGAAATGATTCGCCATTGACATTTTAACATAATACATAACCTTAAAAAATAAATAGATATACTGCGAAATTGACCTTATGCACATTCTTAACGATAGAAGTTGGAAAAATGGCAGAAGCAGAAGCTTTTCCTAAATATGCGACTTCTCGGAGGTTAGGAATCAGTCCAAATTTCGAGTACCCCAATTTGAGGCACTAAAAAATACGGTCATGCGAAAGGAGCACCTTAATTATATTTGAAATTAATTTTATAGAAAAATTCTTCGAATAAGCCGTGGATTGGATACGAAAAAAGTGTTATTTGGAAGAGTAAACTTCACGAACGGAAATACGTCGACGCACACAGACGAGCCCCGTAATAAGTAAATATTTAACAAAATAATTAATCAAGATTTTTCTCCCCGAACTCCTGAGCCGGTTAATCCTCGCGGTCAAAAAAAAAATATATACATAAATGTACATCACTCGAAAGTTTCGAAAAAGTTTCTCGTTGCCAGACACATGCCCGCCATTGTTCGTGAAAGAGTTTTTTCGGTCATCCCTAAGACTTTTGTAACTCAAAACTTTTTCTCCGTATCTCAGTTTTCTTTCTTGTCTCGGCGGTCTATCTTTTCTCAGGAGACTTCGAACATCAACGAAATCCCGTTGACGTTGAACCGCGACAAAAATACAGGAACACGCGTATTGATATACGATACACGGACACTTCTAATAACGTTAAGTTACATGGAAAATCGATATGAAATAAGAGATCAAACAATATGTTTTTTCATCGGACACTTTTATATAATATTTCATTTCATCTTCTTTTCAATGAAGCAAACTTATAGCCCGAATTATATAGATGGTCAAACGACATTGCTTTTTCGCGATTCTGATTGGTTCGCTTAAGAGTATGGATCAGTCGACTAACCTCACTTGGAATTTGCGAAATCAAAATTCTTAGACACAGTTTGATCGATTAAAAAAAGGCTCTGTCAGCCTACGCAGAACGATGGCAAAAATCGACTGACAGAGCCTTTTTTTAAGGAAGTTGAGGCCGTACAGCCATTTTTTTACCCAAAAGTGATGACCTGTACCTTTCAAAAGTTAGGCCAGTTTACAGTTTGGCAATGTTGCATACACTTTAAAGAAAAGTTGGGGAAAAAAAGACGAAAAACTGGTGAAAGCTCAGTCGAAAACACGAACAGTGACGATCCTAGCCTCAAAAAACTGCACGGGAAACAGATTATTATTAATATAATCTCAGCAAATCTCCTAATAAATCTGAAAAAAATTGACATTATTCGGCAAGCCTTGCTCATGTTGCCCAAAAAATTTCATATTTTTAGCATCATTTTTAACGGAGCATATCACTGAATATGTCTTGACTTCCATAAGATTACATGTTATTTGGCCCAAATTGTTATTGATTTTTCTCAGCAACGACGCTCCTAAACTGTCTGAAAATTTAACTGATTTTTTTTTACACTTCACTTTATAAGATGCAATCGGTTTAAAAGCGGTGACATCATTTTCATTTTAATGCCTCAACTTCCTTAATCGGTCAAACTGTGTTAAAGAATTTCGATTTCGAAATTTGCAACTATCTCTCTCGCACTCATGGTTGCGATATACCGACTGATCCATCCTCATAACGTTCTCTCTGCTCTCCAATGTCGCAATAACAGCGAGCGTTCGTGTGTTCATGACATTAAGGAGGTTGAATCACGAAATAAAAATAATAAGAATTGGCTGAAAAAAAAAATTATGTTCACGAATAATAGCGAAAGACTTGTGCAAAATTTCAGACGTTTTGATCTCGTAGTTTTTCGGTAATAAATTATTGAAATTTCGCTTTTACGCATTAGCGCTTAGGCAATCGCAATACGATCACTCATATTTCAAGAGAATGGAATGAAAAAATAATAAGATGTTCGTGCAAAATTTAACATGTAGGAAGAATGCACTTTTAAAAATGATTTGATGCTAGATTTATCTTCCCCCACCTCATAGTTATTAAGGAAACTCTCGATAAAATTCGAAACTCAATGCCCGCGCGGGAATTTGAATTAGTAATGTGTGCATGTGAGAGCAAAAGAGCATGTGTGAGCTCGAAACTCTCGGTTGAAGCCGACGTGAGCCGAATTAACTCGAATGACCAAAATCTCTCAATTTCTCGCGAAAATGAATTTTGACGTTGCCGCGTTTCGACAAGTCATATAAACGAATTTAAATATGTTCGCGAAGTATGCAGAACATTGGCGTTTACAAGTCAAAACATTTATAGATCTAAACAGTTGGTAATAAGCTTGGACTAGCGCGCATAAGCATGCCCGTTTCCCTCTCGCCACCTGCCCCGCAAATTCGTGATCCGCCTTCCTTAAAGAGGGGAAAACGGTAGCGAAGACAAATAATTCTCAATGAATTTCACTTTGAAGCAAATTTAAGGTATTACTACTGGATGGATAGCCCAGCCGATAAATTGTACCTCATCGGAATTTCCGTACTTCGTGATGCAATAAAAATCTGAAAAAATTCAGCAACATTTGGAAAGTTATGAACTACAATTGTCAATAATAATATTACCCAAAAGTTATTAATAAATTGTTTAAATAAATAATTTTTTAACAATTTTACAGTAAACTTTTGTTTTTTTTTTTTACGAATCGAATGTGCACATTTTTCTGAATGCTCATGATTTTTTTCAGAATTTTCGTGGATTTTTGAAATTCCTTTTTTTAAATTTTTTAAGTGGCTCTATATTTGTACATTTTTGATTCAGTAACCTTGAGACTTTTCAAAACTGATGGTAAATATGTCTTCTAAAACATATCCAAAATTCAAATTTTTTAAAATTTTTTTCAAAATTTTTTCAAAAAATTTTATAAATCAACGAAAATTCTGAAAAAATTCATGAGAATTCGGAAAAATACACACATTTGATGCGTAAAAAAAAACAATAGGTCACAGCAAAATTATTGAATAATTAATTGTTTAAACAATTTGTTATTAACTTTTGGGCAATATTATTATTGATAATTGTTGCTCATAGCTTTCCAAATGTTGATGAATTATTTCAGATTTTTATTGCATCACGAAGTACGGAAATTCCAATCAGATATAATTTTTGGTCGAGCTATCCATCCAGTTATGCCTTAATCAAAAGTTGATCAAGTCATTGATAATATTTATAGTAATTAATACTTTGAGGTAGATTTTTTTTCAAATTTGTCCAATTCAATCAAAAAGTACAACAATGCGGTTATTGCTGTTGCTTAATATATTCGTTATTGAGTTGAATATCAACTTGTGACTTCTTCCGAAGAACTTTTCGTCGAACAAAAGAAGCGTAACGTATCCCTGCAAAGTGAAGACGATTTCAGCGATTCGTACAATTAGTCGGCGTTAGATAATCCTCGTTTATAATAAATAGAGTATCACAATAATAAAGCACATACCCTGCTCAACTGGCCCGTTATACATTTGAAAATGCATGTATCTCTCAAAGTCTAGACTCGTTACATAATGTAGCATTGTACTCGTTTCCTTTGAGTTTTTTGGAAATGTGTCCGGAGACAAATAAGTACGACGGAGCGAAATGAGAAACGTGCATTCGACACTGATTGTCTTGAAATTCTCCGTGATCCTCTTCCGTCTCAACTTCTTATTACGTCATATCCTTAGTAACGATTGCTGAAGGAACAAAAGGCTGTGTACAGCACATGCTCGTCGGATTCCAAAAGCTTCATTTTATTGGAGAAACGACGAGTTCGCCTACGTGTAAACGGATTTCAAAAGTATTTCGAACCTTTCTAATTCACTTTGTGAGCTTCCACGCCGCTTCATTTTTTCGATTCGCTCCTTTTGAATCTACTTTTAGGCTTGCGTCTTCTATTTATTCAAATTTCTGTGTATATGCAGAAAAAACTCAACTTCGTCGATATTTCGGTCACTTTTCTGTGAGCATGAAAAAACATTTTCGAGTTACCAAATTCAGAATACAGTATACAATGCGCAAGAGCTCGAAGTTCGTCTAAACTGCTTGGGATTTTCCGCACGATATTTCAATGAATTTTTCTGCGAAGTGTGTTTTGGAACGATGCGGAATGATACGTTTGCCGAGGAGCGATAAATGTTTCTTCGTACAATTTCTTCCGTTGACGTATTCCTTGATTATCCATTCGCATATTTCCAAGAAGAAACATTTTACCTCTAAAATAACCTGGATATTTAATGAAAAAAACTACTTCTGAAGAGCCTCAACATTTTATGCTCCACGTAATTGGCAAAAAAAAAACTATCTCAAGACTCAATCATACGAATCTGCGGAGAGCTCGACTTCTCGGATCGATGTTAAATATACAAGTCCAATCTTTGGTTGCTTACTGGCACGAAGCTCTTTTGGAAAGAACCTCGCGAAAGTAGCGCTATTTATTTGCAAAAAAAAGGAAACAAACTCTCCTGAAGATCTCGATATCTTGATTAACTTTTGCCACTGACGGATGTACAAATTCGCAAACTTTTCCGACAACTCGAACCTCCCAACGAAACTTTATTATGCTTTTTGACCTTTAAATTCAACGATCTTTTTACTGCTCCACTTAATCATCCATCTGTCATTTAACGTTCCGTGAAAAAATGCGATGAAAACAAGCTGTCACGCTGTAAATGCCCGCTCGTCACTTATTTCTGTATTTT
Organism: Venturia canescens; assembly: GCF_019457755.1. NCBI lineage: Eukaryota > Metazoa > Arthropoda > Insecta > Hymenoptera > Ichneumonidae > Venturia > Venturia canescens. Next base: position 15,269,454 of record NC_057427.1, read on the forward strand.
TACATTAATAATGGCCCGAAATGAGGTCAAAATAATAAAGATTTCTTCAACTTTGCCGACCATCTTTGTTCACGAATTCTAAGAAACGTCACTGTAGTTCACGAATTAATTACGAATGGAGTTTGCCGGAAAATTCTAGTGCTCCAGCAAAAAAATATCGAGTATTATCCTTTGTGTGTGTGTGTGTTTTTTTTTTTTTTTACTTTGGAAATTATTTCGGACGACTCTTTATTCAAATGTGAAACGTTCCTGTTTCTAGCGAGAAATTGAATAATTACGTTTCATTGTCTCTTTTCACATATTCTTCGGCATTATAAATTGTACATCAAGGTTCCTTCGTATTCAACACAAATGAGAAACGAATAATGGGCTGACGGATGTGAATAAATGCACGGTTGCTATAGCATTAGCATTGAATATCTAAAAAGGTGCAAATTTAAAGGAACGAGGATGATTCGATAAGAGGAAATGCGGTCAATTAGATTTGGCGGGTCACATAGAAGGTTACGGATTCGATCCCCGTCCGCGATAAAAAAGTGGACATTTAATCATTAAAATTTCGCGAAGTTCGACAGTTTTTGCGAATTCGCGATGGGGAGTTATCGACGTAACTGAAATGTTGAAAAGGCAGCAAAAAATGATGAACCGCGCTCGAAGAAATGGTGGCAAGTTCAAACTGGTGAGTATACGTGCACAGAAATGAGCTTCCTAACTAGAGGAAGGGGCGAAAGGTGGTATAGAAATGATGAGAGAATTCAGCACATAACCAAAAGTTTTTTGTAGCAACGTGAAGGATTTCGGTCGTTTAAAACTTATATAACTGTGGCGCGCAGTGTGAGTGTGCGTGTGCGTGTGTGTGTGTGTGTGCGTGCGCGCGCGCGCCACCCAGGAAGGTGGCATAGCGAGAAATAAATGTAATGTAAAATGCGATACGTGGTACCTGAACCGAGGAAGCGATGGAACGGTGCGTCGAGGTGCCCGGGGATGAGAGATCGAATTACGGTCCGTAGCTTCAATCTCTCGAAATGTAATTATTTTCGTATGCGCGTTGCGTCTAGAAAGGGCGTGGTGCGAGAATTGAAAGCACAACTTTTCTCACTCTAATACGTAGCGCGTATTCGCGAGCAACGCCACCAATAGCGGCGTCACTTTTTCTCCCGGGATTCGAAAACCCACCGAAATATATGTATGTCTATATACCGGTACGTGTATACGTGTGACCCCTTTGGAACGATCCATTTCATTCTCTCACTCCACCTTCCTCACACAGAACTATATTCCCGCTTATTCTGCAGGTATTATATACGTACAGGCGTCGGCACCTATATATAACTATATGTATATAATAATACATAGGCGTCGTCATCGAAATCATATAGGTATGTATGTGCGAAGCGTATGGCCAAAATGGCGTAACCTCACATAAATTAACTCGTTCAATCGCTCCACCTACGCCCTTTTTCTTTCCTCAAAATTGATATATAGGGCGTGTATTCTCCACTCGAGTACTACCTACTCCTGGAAAACCTATTCCTGCATAGGACGCCCCAACCGTCGTCATTCTCCTGGCCCATAAATACGTACTCATCTGTATCTACGTGCAGAGCCTCGTGTGCGCGTGCACATGCATCACACACGCGATACTTCTTTATCCATATCCACTCAAATGAAAAACTATAAAGCTCTCCGAATGTTTTATTTTGTTTTATTTATTCATGCTTTATCTCTTTTTCTGACTGGTTCGTCTTCCACCCAGATATCCTGGATACGTCGACGCGATTGGCACGTACTGACGAGCTCGTTGTTAACGTACACGAACGACGGCAGATTTCAAGCTCTCCATCCGGAAGGCTCCGACGACTGGACACTCCAGATCAAGTATGTTCAAGAGAGAGACAACGGCACCTACGAATGTCAGGTGAGCTCGACACTCGTTTCATTCCCATTCGAGCATATCTTTCTTTTCAGCTCCGTCGCAACGTAACAATCGATTTTCGCTTTTGCGTTATTACTTTCGAATATGACGACGCTTGTTCTTGCTCACGCAGAGACAAGCACGTGGCGATACTGCTCACGTGATTTTATTTAACGACGCGAACGTAAATCTAAAGCGTGAAAGCTTTTTCGGGTTTATCATCTCTCCGTTGTTACAGAAATGAAGTCGACGACTTTCACTTCAAATAAAAGCGCGCTAAGAATTTTCATGCGATTCTGTCAATATGCTAGTAAGCTTAACGAAATGTATTGTTTAATGCGCAATGTGTACATTGGTATACTTATACAAATTACAATTATTTACCTAAATACAATCGTTAGCTCGTATGAGAGAGTTGGATAAAAAGGGAAATTGTCACAACCGACCACATCCCAAAGACGGTTGTGACAGTACCTGGAGCCGGTAATGACACGTTAAAAAAACACTCGGATATCGTTTGAAATCGCTTTATTTGCAAGCAGTATGTAACGTAATACAACATAACGCAATAACATTTTTTGGAAAACAATTAGAACTTTGCAACAACAGAAATAAAATCTGAGAACGTTTCGACTAATTTTCATTTCATTGTAGCTTCGGTACATGCAAAAAATTCACCTTCAAAGATATGCTACAAAATCAGCGATCTGGGTCGTTGATATAGCTTACGCCACAATCTTACCCAGAAAAAATGTCACAACCATACCCAATCCACTTTTTTGCAAACGAACAAACGCCATGTCAATAAAAAACAATCTGTCGACAACGTAAGCACTGCTATTTAACTACTAATGTTTGATTTATTTCGAAGAAAAAACCGTCTTTTCTCTATCGGTATATTTGGGTCAGTAATTATTAAAAGAAATCGAACAAAAATACTTTTCTCTATGAAAAATCAATGTGAGCCTCTACTGGCGTGAACGGCGCGCAGCGGTTGACACTTTACTGACGAATTCGGAGGTGCAAGAGCAGCTCCTTTGTCTCCTTGCACATTCCCGCTATCGACCGCTTTCAACCGTTCGTTTTTGCGGAAAAAGCTATGAAAATTTTTTTTAAATTCGCACCACCCAATAGCTTTGTTTAGCTGGGTTTCTGTATTCCAGCTTCTGAAAGTAACAAAAAATTGTTACTTTCCGGATGGTGTGTCCGGGCTGATTGAGAAATTTTTGACTTACTTAGCGAATTTCGCGCAGTTGTTCTACCGATCGTTTGGCTGTCACCCGAAATAGATATTTAAGGGAGCCTGAATTAAATTTATGGAAGTTCACCGGGTCGTACACTCCGGCGCACTTCCGTTAATGAAATTACGTTACACTTGTAACAGCAACCTCACAAAATTCTCGTAAAAACAGATATTTTGCACAAGGAGAAAAATCGAGCTATCATGGTACCGCTGCGCCGAGTAAATTGAATCACGAAAACTGAAGCGATACACCAAAATTGAATGATGCATGCAGCAATGCATACAAAACCAAAGTCGGGCGTAATTACGAAAGTTGGAAATTCGATCAACGTTAAATGAATTACGATCATTATTCACTAGATCATTTTTCCATCCACGTTAAAAATGCCCGAAACTCCCATTATATCAAGCTCGTGTAATCGCATGCTGAAATTAACGCTGAATTCATATATTCCAATTATAATATTATTAATGAGTATAATATTGCACATTGTTATCAGCTCTGTAATCCACTAATTCTTTGAAAGATTAGAATCCGAACATTAAATTTTGTCTTTTAAAGCTGTTTCGCAACGTGTCTTCTCCAATCCTCTCTGCTCCACGCGTGAATATTTTGTAATCGTGTATGCAAAAGCATTTCCAAGCTGACGTGCTGGGATCCGAGTAGTGAAAAAAGTCGTGTTTTTTTTCGATGTCGATGTTGCACTGTTAATGAATTCCCATTAACATAATACGTGCGTATATAAAGAGGTTCAGTTCCGTTCTATTTGAGCGAATTGAATGCCAAGAGGCGAGATATTCCGGCTAATGTTTTTATTACCAACTGCGTGAATGAGCCAAACTAGCGGAATAGTTGTTAGTCGTTGGCTCCTCTTAATGTGGGAGGTTGTACGCATTTTCACTTTTGTTTACACAAACCGTCGGAATATTTTCGCGTGCGTTAGAGGAAACGAGCTCTTGTTTTTTTGTGCCCATTGTCTAATCATCCTCGACGTTTTTTCGTTGTCGCTTTTTTTTCCTTTTTTGATAAGAAATCGCGTGTATTTGTGTGAGCGTGGAGTCTCGCTGTACAGAGCGAGCTTCCGGTTATTCCGCACACGTTTATATTTTTCTTTACGCGTATTTACCGAGTCAGCGTCATTAGTGACTGTCGACTGGCAACAATCGTTTCCGGAATTTCGAATTCGAAGATATATTTGTCGTCTTGCATGGGAGCGTCGACAATTCAGGATTCATTAGAGGACGCATCTGTGTTTGATATCACAAAAAACAGGCACAATACACGCCCGCATCAGCGTTACCGAAGACGGAAATATTTATTTACGGATTTCCGATAATAACGAAGCCACGCGCACGCGCGCCGGGTACCTTAATCACTTCATTTCGTGCTTCCTTTTTCCGACAGAAGAGTTGTAATTTCCGATCGGAGGAGCAAATTTGATACGTGTTTTCTAATTGTCGAGGCGCACAAACGCCGTTGAGATTTCGAAGTATACGCTACCCTCGGAATTTCCGCTGAAGGATATTCTGGCGAACGATGGGGGAAAAAAAACTGGGAAAATAAACTTAGATTGTGGCTAAAAGCTTGATGAAAATATGTCGTAAAAACAGCGAATGCTCGAGAGAAGTTTTCGCAGTGAAAATTTCAAGTAAGACAGCTTGTTTCCAGCGTAAGGATGTTCCAGTCGAGGAAAAAAGAAGTTAAAAAAACAGTGATAAAAAATTATGCCCGTTAAGCCCTGCAAACAAGATACGCCGCGCTCCAAACTGCACAGCTTTTCTTGCCTGCCAAGCTTTCTACGTCCTACTCCTCCTTGCAATAACGTATTAAATTCTTTTTTTTACCCTTTTTTCAAGAATAGCTCCCGAGTATAAAGTTGGGTTTACGAAGTGGGATCCGACCCCCCCCCCCCCCCTCCCCCCGCCGCCTGCTGCAGTACATAGATATTACTCACAAAAAGCGTCACATGCACGCACAAAAATGTCGCCTTGAATTCTGGCCCTTCCTCTTTCTCTTTCCTCTTATTCTCTCTCTTTTTCCCCGCTTCCGTTCACTCGCACTATCTTTTTTCCTCCTCGGTTCAACTCCAAACTCCGAAATGGACTTCCTTCCTAGTCAGAAAAAAAATGGCACTGTTTCCAAACTGTATGTCCGGCGCGCCAGTCACGGCTAAAGCTTGACGTCCACCTCTCCCTCGTAGAAGTTTCTCGAGCTGACAGCAAAACACTCCTGCTATATTGCATATTTACGTCAAGTTGCTATCGCTCTGGAGTTACGAAAAACAACGTTATTGACTTCGAACGAGCGTCAATTGTCGCGGTAGCAGACTGAGGGACAAACCGTTGCAATTTTATGCTCGCGATCATCGATTTTTCAAAGGTGCAGTCTAATTTCCTTCTTAGTTTCAATACGTGCCGAACGAATGAGAAGCATATTTCTGAGTTGTCATTTTTTCTTTGTCCTTTCTTGTGTATTTTCGTCGAAATTTCAAATACACAATGATTAATTGTAAGCAAAGGTATTCGTCAATTTTCCCTGAGAGGTAATGTTCCAATGGAGAATAATCTTGACGCGAACGATCTCAAAATTCATTAACCAACGAACGCAATATTCATTCACAAACGACGCAAATCCCTATTAATGTGTCGGACGAATTATTTAATAGACGACTCTATCAACAATGAATCGTTAGGAGGAAAATATTGGAATGGAACATAAGTAATGTGACACGAAAATGATAGGTTCCTGGGTGGGTTATAGCGAAGGGTACGTAATTTGGAAAGCAAGCATCCTCGAATCCCTGTCAAAATGAAGGACGAACATGCACTATCTTCGTTGCGAAGCTAGAAGCTTACGCAGAATTAGGGAACGAGTGAGAGATTATCGTATTATTCGTTCTTAGCCTAAAAGCTGAGTGGAATATCAATCTGGGAAAAACTGTCGGAAAAGGAATAACTGAGTATACATGCGATATAAAAAGATGAACAAACAGTGTGATGAATCGAAACTCGTGAAATGTTTGGCAAATACTGCGTCGCTTTATTCGGCCCTTCAATTCACGTTCTCTAACGTTTCTTCCAGTCTCTGTCCGTCACTCTCGGTGTCCATCATTTATACAATATACATTTAACGTATCGCGGGGTCTACGAGCATTCACGAATATCCGGTGTGTTTGTACGAGCTTAGAAACATGTGAACTCGACGTATATATCAACTCACCGTCGTAACGGTGATAAAGCCTCAGCCCTTCTCCAATATCCCTTTATGCGACCACAGCAATTGAGATCTACAATGGGATTAATATTGATTTATCGTTATCGTCATAAACGCACATGCACGCACGAGAACCTCGAGCACGAGCATATCCTAATCCGTATTAATACCGCTCGGCGAACACTCCGGGGACTCGCTTCTTTCGCCAACAAATCATTTCGCAATACACTTTATTCGCAATGTTTCCACGTCCTGATCTTTCCACTCTCAGATTCACGGGGACACGCGCCCCAGCCAAATATCCGGTGACGCAAAAAAAGGAACTAACCACGACGAAAATTTGAGCGGTTTCTCGGACGTCGAAAGTGCCGGTAGAAAGCTGAACAAATTTTGCGACGCACTGACTAATTTCAACTTCGGGAATCGCCACTTTTCGAGGCACCAAACTGTTCTGGCAGAGGTAGAAAAACGTGAGCATGTTTCGTCGCATTAAAAAAATAGTTCATCGATCGTCCCACGCCGAGGTTTGAAGCAAAGTTGTTGTTGGGGTTGCTCTGTACTGGACGAGATCCAGAAACAAAATCGAAGCGTGTAAAATCCAACGATTCTTCGTAATTACACTCAGGCACGGATCGTCAAATGTGTCGTTAGTGCATTTTAATGCGTGCCTAGTACAATGTAACAAGGAATATATAGAGATATAATTTTTTTCTCAAATAGTTTATGCATGTAAATATAGATTTATTGTTCGCTCCATATCACTCTTTGAGATAATTGCGCGACACGCTACCCACACGAGGAACTTTCCGCAGTTAGAACTTTTCAATTTTCAGAACTACCCTCACCGAGCCATGCACAGCGCGACGATACATTTTTTATTTGCAATTTCGTCGTCCGACGCATAGCAAAAGTGGCAGTTAGCGGATCATTACTTCCGTCCAGCGGAGGGAAACGCAATGCGTCGAGTTCAAGGAGTGTGAACGCATGTATTTCCTCTCGATTCATGGTGGTATTTTAGAAATATCGAATCGTCTGACATGAGAAAAATGAGGAGAACGATCGATTCAGCAGTAAATGCGATTTAGACTCGATTATTTCTTGTATTCTTCATGAAAATGATCATAATTTCGTTGGACTAAAGGAAAAAAAAACAAGTATTCGATGATATTTGAAAAGTTGAGCATCAGCTCGAACAATAATGAACAAATATCGGTGTTTTCAATGTTTTTTTTTCACGTCGAATGACGCTATTGCGCATTAAATTCATGACGTCGAAATAGTATGTTAGACTTTGAGCTCGTAGGGCATCACGAATCACTGAGCGGCCTTTGAAGAAATCGCGATCTACGATTATACCGTGACAACAAAGACGACCGTTCTATATACGTTTTGACAGGAAAAAGCAAACGCTTTTCGCTCGTTATAGCAATGTCGTTCTCGCTGTACATAACGTCGTGTAAATATCAAAGAAAACAGAGATCGACGTCGACGTCGTTTCAACGGGACGTTACAACTTCAGATATTTATGCGGATGTAGAGAACGAGAGGAGGGCGGATAACTTGGTGGAGTGTCTTTCAAATGGACAAAGGTAGAGAACGAACACGATTAAAGCAATTGAGTGAGCAGCTTTTCGCTATTATTTTTTGTACCAATGCATCGAATCTTACAATCCAAAACATCGAGGAATACATGAAAGAACGAGAGCTCTTACCGAGAAGAAAGACAAATGCGGTTCCGCCGAATCGATCGCTCGTAGTCTGGGAATATTTTTGAAAAATCCGTACTTTTTGTATCGTTAAATATGAAAGTGACGATTCGAAGCGTTGGATGTTCTCTCCTAGAAGTTAGAATCACAAAAAAAAAAGGCAAATTAGCTCTCGGTTATAATGGAAAGAATAATGTCGTGAATAAAACCCTAAAATCTTTAGGAGCTGGCTTCTCCATCCGTCGTTTCGCGTTCATTGCTCAGTTCGTCATGAATCCAAAGTCTCTGGATAGAATGGAAAGTATAGAAAGTTGGTGAAAGGAATAAGTCCCGTGAAAAGGGTGCCCGGTCCTGAAACGCTCGAATATCTTTTCCAAATCATTAATTCACGATTCGATCACTGCGAAGAAATGTATTTCGTACTCTCTGTTTTATTCAATTGTGCGAGTATGTTCTCGAGTGTCGAGTACTTTATTCTCATGTGCTTTAAACGCTCGTATTCCCTTGAAATTGAATCCATTAACTCGGCCATTGATGAGAAAAAGCTAAACATGCTGAAAATGTAATTAGCAATGTTACATCCAAGATTCCTTTTACTCTCCGAAGCGTCGAGCAGCTCTTAAAGATAAATTAAATTCTGGAAGTTGGAAAATTTGTTGAAACGAGCGTTCATCGAGAAGTTTTTCTTGATCAATAAAGCACCGGCTTTGTGCTTGGTTATTCACTTTATCGTGTGGAAGAGCATCGCCAAGTTTTTTAAACATCAGCGAATATCCTGTACCGAGTCCGCAGAACCTCGCAATTATTTTTTCTCCTTCATTTTTCATGTGTGTGCTGCTATGAGCCTCGTAAAGGTCAATTTCTCAACGGTAATGTTTCCACAATATTCTCAACGCCATACGTATAGCTATTTATTTTTATTATTATCACCAGTTCAATAACGACGAAGATTCTTATTATATGTATACGGAAACTTTCTCCTCGCAGTCGCAAACTTCTCGAATCTCGACTATCCTTGTGTTGTACAAACAACTCGATCCCCTGACTCTCTCTCTCTCCTTCTCATTCTTCCTTCCCGATCGTTGCAAAAATATAACACAAGACGGCAGCATTGTTTCGTTTTTATAAATTGTTATTTCACGTTCGCTCGGTCGACAGGCGAAAAAAGAAATAGCCGTGATATCGAAGGACGAACCAGTGTATCCTTTTATGTGCGCAATTTGAAGAAATATCGATGGACGACAAAAGGAAGACTGGAGAATTTCTCGAAGAATAGATTTGGTATTCCGTGTTGTATAAGATGAAATATTCAGTGGAAAAATCTGCAGACGCCGGATTTCATGTATTCCAACATTGTCTCGACAGGAACTTCCCCCTTTTTTCTTTCATTCGACACTCTCGTACTCTCGAAACACCGACGCGAATGTAAATCCCCGAAGAAACGACGAATTTTCAATGGCAGACCGCAATTCACGTGTACATATACATATCTACGTATACGGGTGTAGCTCTATACAGCACTTATAGTCGAGAGCATCGCATGGGAATTCGTCGCGTTAGCACGATGAAAAGACGAGTCCCGGTGAAGTAGCTTTTTCACCAATTTTTCAAGATAGAACAAAGCAAAATAGCTTGTAAAAAGAAAATGAGAAGAAAAATGTGCAAATTGGCAGTTTGAAAAAAAAAAAAGTACGTCCTCTTATGTACTCAACATTTCCCACGGTCTGAGACACTATTTTCCAAGCCACTCATACAAAGAACTCATCCAATCTTCATTATTTTAATTGCTTTACGTTTACACACCTGCCACACGATTTTTTTCAGTCGACTTGTTTACACAACGTATGTTGAGACGTACGAACGATTCTGTCAACTTCAAGCGTTTGATTGGTCATATAAAATTGAGTTTATAGATCGACCAGACGAGAGTTCTACTTGATACCCCATAAATCCTCGAATGTAAGGACGTCCATCGAAAAAGAAGAAAGTGGTGAGGACACAGTGGTGAGTCGAAGAAAATGGGGGAGTCGCGCACAAGGAGATACAGTAGTGTGTATCAGACCTGAGTCTGTTTACAGTTTGATGGTCTTTCTCGTCGACCACAAATAGTCACATCAGTGAGTTCCAATTTTTCCTATCGAACGACCCAATTCTACTCGCTGCTTCCTGTTTCTATTCCCTCTAGTTTTCTCGGTCTCTCGATTGTCCCATAGAGTGGCCAGCCAACCATCACGACACAGTGCAATCATCATCTGGCTTTATTGTCTCCGGGCTGTCCAACGAATTGACAGTACTTTATGTGTTATATATGTATACACAGGTTCCTCGTACACCTGTATTCATCTTTATTTATATACGTTTCAATAAAAGAGCTCGTGTAGAGTCCCAGCGAGTGTAGAACACCGGGACATTTTTCAAGTGATATGAAACACGCTCAATCGGTAACGGAACCCGCGTGCTCAACTATTTTTTTCAAACTTTTGAGCTCCTTAGAAACTCTTAACTCTTGCGCACATCAATTCGTCATACGTCGAAATTGTTTTATGGCGAAGAACCCAATACGCTGGGAAAAGTCGTTACACCGAGTGGAACGTAATTCTTGTATACTTTGGCACGACGGTTTTATTGCGAATAGTTTCCGGCGATATGAAAATTGGTGAATTATCGTCACTCTGAATTCAGTCTAACGAAAATAGGAACGTATTCCGGCACCCGGATTAGTGGATGTTTCTTTTTCCCTGGTTTGAAAAGCGGTTATTTGCGTCCTCAACTATTTTGCGAGGATAAGTTGCCTCGTGCAACTCAGTAATTAAGTTATAATATACTTTGAATGAAGCATCAATGTATACACGAATTTATGTATGTACATAGGGAGATGATTTTTCTTGCTGGCCAGAGAGAAAGCAGACCCTCAATGCTTTGACTGTATACATAGTTATTCAAGATAAATATACATAAAGAGCATTGAGGGCACACGGGTTCTGCGTTCACGAGCTCAAGTGTACCTGGTACTTGTGGAATTACAGTGGTCTTTGGTGATAAGGGGGATTGTGGCCAACACAGAAACAGTTTGCAACAGGAGCATCCCTTTGCACCCTCTCCTCGTCCTCCTTTTCACGCAGACTTCTCTGCTTAACCTCTGCTCATAGTTCCAGAGAATCGTTCCTCCTACTTCCGCGTGCCCGGGTTCTTGAAACTTCGTCCCTTTTGGACTGCAAACTCGACATTCCCTGACCCTTCCAACTCCCCGAGATTAACTCTAGGACACCGGGCTATGGCCGAATTCTCCGACCCGCAACAATTCTCCATTGTTATTTCATATTTCGAAGGGACGCGACTTACATTATGAGCTCAAAAATAAACAACTAAACCGTCACTCGTCCCATTGAGAATTTGTTTCCCCAGTTTTCGCTACTGTTATAAACTGCAATAAAACCATACATTTTTATTCAAATTTCGTATTCCAATTCTTGTGGATTCTCGGGATATTCAGAGTTGCTGGCTCCCAAAAATCGTTTTTTCCGTATTTTCAATGGGATCGCCCAAATTTTATTTGTTTCTTGTTTTTTTTTTCTATACAACTTTAAAAATAATTGAGTCTTTTATCGATTATAAGAGAACAAAAATTGAATAATAATTTTTTGTCCAAAATTAGGAGAAATTGGAGCGATTCCGACCGCCTAAAGGAAATTCATTAATAATCAACCACGTGATGAAATTACAAAATAAATTTTCGATCTATTTTACTCCTTGATATCTTGTTTACAATTTCCGATGTAATTTTTAACAGATAGATGAAAAAATTGCTAGATATTTAGCGAAAAATTCGTAACATTCGGGTTTACCCCGAACCTCCGGGGTGATTTGAAAAAAATCAATCGATATGGGGGTAAGAGCAGAACTTCCGGAATGCCCCCAAACTGCAAAATTTTACGAATTAATCAATAATTAAAAAACAGTAGGGTAAACCCAAGTTTGAACTGCATTAACGATTCTTATATAGAATAAGGATATTAAATTAATTTTTTTAATAACATTGAAACCCCGTTCATACCGTAGTTTCATCAATTTAATGTATAAACAAAAATTATGTCAAAATGTACGAAAATTTATGATCGGTCTTACCTCGAAGAAAATAAGTCACTTCACGTTTCAAACAATGCGTGAGTACACTAAACATCGATAGGGCCATCGCATGAGTTCAAATGCGTGAAAGTGGGGGTTCCAAAATATTAAAATTTTGCGTTGTCCGTATTTATTCTGCCCTGCGTCCGAAATTAGCCCACTCTCCCATACTAGTCAAAAACAAAAAAACAAAGAAATTTGAGAAACAAAATTCATGAAACTTGAAACGAAAAATGGTGTCTTCATAGGTGTCCTGTTCACCGAATACTTCCTACGATGTAAATTTTTGGACTCATACTCGTGAGTCGCGTATAAATAAATGCTGGGTGTATATGTATATGCGGAAATTTCGAGGGAAAAAGGATCGAGAAGTGAGGCTGTCAAAGCTTCATAGTTATATATATTAATGAGGACACCGAAGCGGATGTAATATACATCGGGCAAGTAATGTACATTCTCATGTATAGTGTGACACGTGAAGCAGCCCAAGTACGACAGTGTCTTTCTCGGGTGTCCGGACTTGCCGTCCGAGTGGTCGCTCGAGCGGCAGGTTTTGGGGTACTTTGTGTGACCGCACGGTTCTGGTTTTGTAAAAATTCATGAACCGACCGAAAGCAAGAACAAAAAAACTTTAAGCCTGTAGCTAACGAAGCTTCACAGAGAATGTCATGGATGGAGCTTTTTCCTCAACTCGAAGACGGAAAGTTTTATTATACATCAGGCATTCCGCATAAAGTGAATCATGAATATTTGACAAAAAAAAACTCGCTTTTACGTCCACGAATTTTGGTCGGGCTCGTGAAAGCTTTGAGATTGAATAAAAATTGCGGCAAATTAATATGAAAACATTGAATCCAAGTCTCTTAAAATATAAATTTTAATTGCCTCTTTCCTTCTTCCTCGTCTTTTCCCGTTGAAGTATCATCAACTTGTAAAAGGGACGGAACCGTTGAATTATTTTTATGCCATCATTTCGGTTATTCTTGTTAAGTTAAGTCCACTATCTTCCGTTCTTCGAACTCCTTACTCGAATACTCATTTCGTCCTCTTGAATTTCCAAATTTGCGCCACACTCAATCAGAAACAACCGAAAGTACGACGAATAAAATATTTTGTATTAATAACCGCTGATTACGAACCTTGGAAAAGTAGGTGTTTTTTTTTCGTAAGTTATTTTCTCAAAGGGAGAGCTAAACTTTGCTAGTTTTTATGTTTAAAAAGCGACATTACTTTCGAGAGCTTGCCAATTTGGAGTGAACGTGAAGAAAGGTCACTACACCCCTGTGTGAAAGCAGGTTCCGGAGAAATTGTGAAATTACAGAGAGCAGTGTGTAGTGCGAGAATTGGAGGTAAACGATTCTGGCCAATAGGTGGGGGAATGAGGCGTGTGTACTGGAGCCTTAACCACAATTTCGTTGTCGAATTCGCGCTCAATCGAGAGACCACGTGCTTCCCTCTGCTGGTTTTATCGGTGCAATTCTTAGGTCACCGGCCACAGGGACGCGAAAGAGGGAGTGGGCAAGAGAGAGAGCGGACGAGGAAAAGGAAAAGAACAGAGAGCGCGAACGCGGTAAGAAGAAAGAGCAAGCAAGAGAGGCAGAAATGCATGACATCGCGAACTTCGTCTTCACCATGGCGCCGCAGGCGTCGCAGCCAAACTGAGATCGATACCGCCACCTTTAGTAAGGACCGTGCCTCACACCCTTTGAATCCATGTGTATCGATTACCAAACGCTAGAAAGGCCCAACCAGCCGATCTTCCGCGTAGCCGGATACGCCCTTTCACCATTCCATATCTCGTATATACATAAAAATAGTTTGTGTAACATGAAAACTTGGTACACAGCGTGGCTGAAGCACCTTGCAGCGTCCACCTTCTCGTACAGCGTCGCTCGATTCAATACACGGGATATGCCGATATAATTTCTACCACCAGCGATAAGATCGTCGCCTGCGTCCTCGGTGTCGTTCTCGTCTTCGTTCTTGTCGTCGTCATGGCAAGGAAACTCGGCAAATTAGCACATTTCCCGACTCTCACGTTGTCGTCAATTTGAAAACGTTCCTACCCCACTATATCCACCATTGATATTCATACTATTCATGAGCTTGCATAAACGTATGCCAGCGTGGGTACACCTACATTCTAATACTTCCCAAGAGACGTAATAACGAACTTTATCGACTGTGTTACGAGGTCCTTACTCCAAATCGACGAATTTTCATATCTCACTGAAAATAAAAGGTGTCGAATTCTCGCGAGAAAAGACGATCGCGCAAGAGAATTGACTAACATTTTTCTTCATAAATTCTCTCCTAATGGTACGACTAGTTTAAGAGCCAAAACATATTGCGACATCGAGATGAATCGTATACCGCTGAATTACCTTTCAGAACTGCTTCCGAGAACCTTTTCATTCACTCGAATATGAAATCTCGAAATTTTTCGAATCGAGGAAATCTCAGTCGAGGAAATATCTGACGAATCTGGATGTCCAAACCGACAGATTGCCATCTTACAAGAATTGGTTTTCGATAATACGTAAATTAGTCGGCAGTCGAGTTCATTTGTACATGATTTCGACAACGCAGAATTTTTGTTCACTGCATTGGCATTTGTATATAAATCATAAGGCTGAGAGCTAACCCTAATCAGCCACTATTATGCAATACTCTATCAGGGCCTCATAAAGTTTATGCCTGAGTATGGCGTGATTGGGCCCAGCCTCAGCAGGACCTTATTGAAATATTTGTTGGTAAGGCCTCATTCTGGCAGACCCGATCAGAAGCATTTCAAGTTTACCTGATTTCAAAGTTACTCTGGAAAACCTGATAATAACCACATCAGGCAACAACTTTAAGGTTGCCAGTTCTCTATAACCTGATCGTGACCTTATCATAAACAGGCAAACCTTCGCAAATTTATAAGTGGGAGGCCACATTTTTGAACAGGGCAGTATTAGGTAGCCTTATAAACGCCCTAACAAGGCAGCACGGTAACTTGACAGTACCCTGCGAAGAGGCACCTAAGAAATTTTCTAGACGGGTACTTAGTGTCGAGAACGCCAGAAAAACTAATATTTTCAAAACATCAGCGTTTTCGGATGGAAAAATTTCTGGATGAGCTACTCAAATGAACATTCAGCATTTGGAGTTTTCTCAAAATCTGGCAGTTTGTCGTAATGTAGTTTCAACATTTTCTCTCCACAGTAGAGAGCGAATTACTTTGAGCGCTCCTTAAGGGGTCTACGCTAAGTAGAATTTTCAAAAAGTTTATTTTTTTTATTGCATTTTTCAAAAGTACACATATATTTAAAAGTATCATACTAAAATTTTACGAAGATCTGAGCAGTCCAAGTGTACTTTTGAGCGGTGTTTACTTGGCTGTCTGCACTCTAAATCCAAGTGTGTTATTGCTAACACACGTTAAGTGTGTTCTGTACTTAGCGCCATAAGGAAACTATAGATTTTTAACACACCATAAAACGTGTAAAAAGTGACCACAAGAAATCTACAATTTGCTTACGGCATTAAGTACAGAACACACTTTACGTGTGTTGGCAATAACACACTTGGATTTACAGTATGAGCGCGCTAATACGCACTGCCCAATGCGGTACCGTTTTTCTCAAAATGACGTTTTTAGACGACTTGTTGATGAAATCTTCGAAACTATTCAACCGATCTTTACTAAAATTTTACTACACGTTTTTTATGACTATAGCTACAGCGCATATCATACGAATTTGGAAATTTTAAGTGCAACTATTTTTTTTTTTGCAAAAAAAGATGACAAAAACGTGTTTTTTTTCATAGTTTTTGGAAAAATGGCTGCCATTTTGTAATTTCTTAAAAAATTAAAAATCGTATGATATGCGTTATAGCAATTTACCTACTGAATTTAAAACCAATTTTTCTTCTCCGATCATCCATTCCAGAGATTTTATCAACAGCGCACACCCATTTCTTTTAGACCTGTCTTCTCTCCCATTTTTCTGTGCGAAAACTGAGTAAAATAAATATGAAAAAAAGAAACTGTGTATTTTAAGAATGTATTTTTCAGGCCTACCATTTTTTATATTCATATTTATAATTCATACCGATCAAAAAAATTCGTGAAAATAGTCTTTTTTTGTCCGCCTAACCACGGTATAGACTCCTTAAATTTTCATCGAAATATCGCTCAGTTTTTGCAATTATCTGCATCGCTAGTCCAAAATACAAAGAACCAAGTATTCTAGGGGGGACCAGTTCGTTCTAAATTCAAAGATCCAAATCAAATCGCTGGATGGATGGGATAATATTCAAACTGTCGTCGCATCGACTCGTCAATATTTTCGTGGAGAGTCAGTCTCTCGTTAAGTCCGATAGGTATCTACGAGGACGTGTGGCTCATCGATTCCTACACTTGGTCGTATGGCGGTGCAAGTTCGAAAGGACGAGAGACTGCGGGAAGAGGTCGAGGGCGTATTCTCCATGTGGACTCACATAGCGATGTTTCGCCGAGCAGAAATCGATTTCATAAACGCCCGGACCACGTTAGGTCGTCGCGAACGGAAGATAAAAAGAGAGGAGAGGAATATGCGAGTGTATAAATACGGCGGGAAGGGAGAAAAAGAAAATAGATGAGAAACGAAAAGAAAAATAAAAGTAGTAATGAATGCTGTAAACTCCGGTGGACATCGGTCGGTAACGGATTCAAATAAAACTCTCGGTCGCACACGAAGCTGGATGTAGCTACAAGTCTACTCGTAGCTCATACCAACGTGCATGTTTCTGCCATGGTATAAAAACATAATCAGTTGGACCTGCCTTTCGGAATTCTGATAGTTTGCTCAGCTCCAGTGGAATTCAAACACAAACCTGTGGCCCTTTGATTTTGGAATAAGCAAACGACCAAACTCCCGATTTCTCTCCATCCCTCCGCCCTGTCCCTCTCTTCTTCTCAGCTCCTGATATTCGTAACGCTTCGAGTAGCCTGAAATTATTTACCCGGTATGGTGCGGAAAAGCATCTGGAATCATGAAACGTGCTCGACGTTGCGTGACCAACGTGAGGCAGTCATATATTTACGTTTGAGTACCTATAAACATAACAAATATGTACGCGCGCCAGTTGAAAACAGCCGAGTTTTTTCTTTCTCATATACGTTTTATTGATCGAACACGAAACATTGCTTCTCCAACCGATCAAAGTTTCATCGGCCCCTAACTTTTTTTTCCTTTCTTCTCAAACAACATTTTTGACTCCCTTGTGCCGAAAAGATTCTCGCCAATTTGTTCAAGCCTGCAAATTGATGGAGGAGCCTATATCTTTTATAGCTCACTTTAACGAACTTCCCGATTATATCTTTAACCCCATTTCCTCCGTCAGACGTTCTGACGCCTCAATATCTCACGCCCCTCGCCGCATTCGCTCCGCCGATCTCGATCGTCAAAGTCTTCTCTCAAGATAAAACCAGCAATCTTTTCGATCGTCCTTCCATTATTTACCAATTATTTTTATCCGCGTAACGATCGAAAAAGGTGTTGCGTTTCTGTTCGAATGTTGACAAACAAAATGGCTCGTTTTTACCCCCGAGTATTTTTCCTCTTCATCGTCGCTCCATATTATACTTATCATCAAGCCTTTTGCTACCTTCGAAAATCCATACGCCTGTACATATAATTTAAAAGAAGTCGAAGAAAACATGAATATTTACATTGCCAACACGTAACATATGCGATGAAACGCAAAAACGCTATTTCCGCGCGGAGCACCGACAACCATAAACGTACGTATACGAAAGGGCACTCCGTGTGTCTGCAGGCTGCGAAACAAGCGCAAGTAAAGAATCTTGCGCAAATATGTATTTATTTTTTTATTTTGTTGCCATTGGAGCACGCACATGTAGATGATGTAAAAAGAAAGCGGAAAAAGGTTCGTTCCTTTTAAAACGATGCGATATTACGTATCTTCGAGACTGAAACACGAGTGGTAGGTGCGGTGGGTTGGTAGAAAAGGCCAGTGAACTCGCGGCGTTCTACCGAGCGAAAGAGTCCTTTCGTAAGTGTATATCTTTCATGAAAGCACATACACAAAATGGTATATTCGTGACTGCTGTGTGAATTATGCATTGCGATATTTTCACTCCGTTGGCCCTTTGCTTGCATTTTCCACATTTTATTCTGTAAACTCATATCTATGTGGATATACAAGTATGCGCGGATGCGTGCACATTAATGATGATATATACGTGTATACACAGGAGAATTCAAGTGATAGGGGCGAGTGTTGAGCAGCCATCAAAGTCAGCGTAACCGTTTAGCCATCGCATGGCAGAGCTTCCATTGTGTTTCCTTTTAATTATTTTTCACACATGATATACGCCAGGTCAGTATTTAGATTAATTTGTGAATTCATTTACACCTGTGATTGAGTATTATTTCCGGCGTTCTGGGGGGTCGTGCTTATTGGATTTTTTCATTTTTAATTATTTGACTAGCAATGGAAAACTTAATATTCGAAAATCGAGTTTTCCAAATTGTTTTATAACGTTTTTTTCAATCGCCAGGTACCAAAGAGTATCAAAGAATACTTTTAATTCGGAGAATCAGATACTTGAGAAAAATCTGTTTGAAAATGAACGTTCCAGGGCTGGAGGCTTTCATTAATAAACCGTCCGCTGAAAACGTCGTGCAAACTCGAATATCGAATTCCTATACAATGTCCGGCTCAAAACAAGACGGGGTAATAAATATTCGACTGACCAACGTATCCCCTCAGGATAGATTAACAAAAATGATTTTTTGCAATATTGTAAAACGAAAAATTGATATTCTTAAGAATTAATGTTTTTAGTGTTTTGATGAAAGTTAATAAAATTCAAGCTTTTATAGCCAGCCCGTAAGATGGAACACTCAAAAAAGTCGTAACTTCGGAATTCCCCTTTTTACAGTATACAAACATGTACGGGAACGAGAAACGTTCTGCGCAGAAAAGCCTCTTTTTATGTGTACATAGATAGTCAGTTCGTAAACCGCGAGAGGCTTAACTCGAAAATCTGAGGGAATAACGAGCTGTCGGTACAGAATAGCGAATCGAACATCCGTGTTGCCTTTTCATTCAAGGTGAATACGCTCTGTAAAGAGAGTTTATGTCCTTCTTACACACATATATAGATTCATTAGTGTTAGGTGACTCGAGGCGCAAAATGAATCTCCGAAACGGTAAATTGTTTGGCTTTGACGTGGGATTGACACTGATCCGATTTGCCTTCCTTCTTTCGATACGATTCTTCTGGAAATAGGTGGGTTTCCAATGCTTTTGACTTCCTCATCATTATTTCGCCATAAAATTTCGTAAAATTCATTAGTTTTAAATATTCAACTATACATTTGCAGGAAACAAAAATTCCTGTTGACGAATACAATTTTGTTGAGGTTCTCTGAAACCGTGATTCAGAAAATTCATAAAATTTGACATAAAAGAGAGAAAGTCACGGATTAAGAGTGACTCTGGCTTCCGCACATGATTTCGCCATGAAATTTCGGGGAGCTCATTAGTTTTAAAGATTCAACAATACATTTGCCAGAAGCGAAAATTCCTATTGACGAATACAGCTTTCGAGTTTCTTCAATGCCGTAATCCGAGAAATCCGCAAAATTCGAAATGAAAGAGAGAGGGCTACAGATTGAGAGTGATTCATGAATGGAAATGCGAAGAATGAAGCCCGAAATATTACTATGGAGGAGTAAAAATATATACTCGACGTTTGGTCGTAAAAAATAAAATAAAAACAAGTTTGTGGCTGGTAAGAGGAGCGAAAATATTTCACGAAAACGATCAAAGTTCCATGCTCGCAACGCCACAAAAATTTCTCGTTTGCTCGATTATATATCATTGCTGGAAAGAAACCCTCAAGATAAATGAAGTCCTCCTCCGCGTGATCGAAGTGATGTGGCTTAGCGCCTGTACTAAGGCGTTACAGACTCACCCTGTTCAACCTTCTCATTTTACACGGACACGCGATCCACTGAAAACTTAGCTAGCACGATTTCTCACCAAGAAACAGATTAAATACACTTTAGCAAAATAAAAAAAAAAATAAAAAAAAAAAAAAAACAGCGGACATCGAAAAAACTCGCAGCCCCGGAGTAAAGAGAAACACTAATTTTGCTTATCGCGTCAAAGCCCGAGATCTCTTCCGATTATAACGTCTTATTGTCACGACAAATACTGAGCGATGGCATGCGGAATTTGTGCCAAATACTCGCGTTCAACGGAGAAGGAAAAAATATAATGTAATTATTGAAAAAGTTTTTAAACCTTTGTTCTTGGAGAAACGAAAAATTCAAAAAAAAATCAAGGAAAATCGTACAAATCTCACTAAGCCGATGTGACCAGGAAAAGTCTGAAAAGCGAGGGACTAGCAATCTCGGTAGCTGAAAGTTACGACAATCCTTTACCTTTCACAAATCCCCCTCCATCAAACGGTGTTTGTACACGGTTAAAAGTGAAAAATAGTCAATTTCGGAGCTGTCAATGAATTCTATATAGTCAAAAGGAGAAAGAATTTACCCGGGAAAATTGGGGTGTAAAGTATTTCTTAGATGACACTAAAGAGGAACTGGTAAGTTGTGACACAATCAAAAGCTGTCAAACTTGGGAAAAAGTGGGTGGGTTTGCTTGAGGGTGAACATAGCCCATATTTCGGTGGACCAGCTTGTGTATATTTTCAGATCCGTAAGATATAATATCTCGCATATACAATAGGTATCGTGTATGTATATGCTGTATGCATGCGCTTTACGAACTCGCTCACATATTCTTGTCGGGGGATCGAGGGAGGAGATAAAAAAACGGAGGAAAAGCGAAAGAGCAAGAGAGATAAATGCGCATATATTGTGAGGTAGCAAATCTTGCGGAGTACGCCAAGACTACGAGCCAGAGTTTTCATATCTCCATCGGATTCTCTATATTTTACTGGTAGCATGTGCCATCTCCCCCTCCCCCCCCCCCTCCCTCCTTCTTTCTGTCGCTCTCTCTCCTTCTCGCTTTTTCTTTTTTTTTTTACTTCGCCATTCTCGCTTTTTCCATCATTCTCTGCCTCTTTCTCTCCCTATCCGTCTTTCTTCCTCTATTTTTTCTCGTCCAATCTACTTTCCTCCACCTGCCAAGACGTAGAACAGTAATACCTCACTATACTCTCGACAATGAGAATGAACAACTTGTATGAAAGGAAGAAAGAATGGGCTGTTTAAAAAAAAATTAAGACATTACCGACGACGATAATGCTACCTTAAATCCTAAGAGGCACTGAGAAGGAGAGAAAAGATAGGGCTAACGTTCGAGAAGCGATAACGATGGGATCCGTTTTTCAAAGCCACTTTTGTCAACGAAACTTGATCACCTAATCATGGGTTTAAGAGCAGGACGATAATATAGGGGTTTCTTTTTCAGTGGAAGCTCTTACCTGAAAAAGTTGTTTTTATCGGAAATGAATATCCACGCGAGTAGCTCATTCACGTCAACGGGAATCTTCGGTACAACGAAAGCTTTGGGTGTGGATTGAAACGCCGTTGAATTATTGAAACGCACACGACTCTGTAGCAAAGGTTGAAAACATGCGAAATTAGTCGAAAAATCACATACCCAATGGCATTTAACAGACACAAAAGCAGCACGCTGCATTGTGGTTTATACCGCAGCCCACTGAACCGTTGAACGAGCTCACTTCACGAGAGCTCTACCATGCACCTACATAGAGAAGAGCTATACATGGATAATTACAAAGCGAAAAAACGTGAGCAATCGTGCGAAAGATCGCGATGAAGGAACGACGAATGCTAAATAAGCCATGGACAGAGGTGCATTGATTTACCGAGCAGATATATAGAAAGGGTTATTGGAAAACTATATGCCATGCCTTGGTAGACGCGTCTCCACACTAATGAGCGAGCAGCAAGCTAACATCAGTAGCACTAAGCCCCTGGAGGATTAGAAGCCTCGGGCGAACTGGCTCAAATGCCGCGTGTAACTCGAAGCCACTCCTCCAAGATCGAGAACGTTACTCGACGTTCTCGTCTCATGATTGCTCCTCCTTTGTTCAACACGTCAGCTCCTCACCTTCCCTCCCCCCCCATGCCTTACACACACACATAAACACACACACACAGACACACATACACACACACATACCTATCTAATCCTTCGAAACTTGATACAGACTCTATAGGAAACATCGATATCACTCAAAACAGAATTTGGCTAAAATCCTCGAAGCTACGATCCAGCGATATTAGGAATAGTGCATAAATTGTCAAAGTCCACCGAAATTCAGTACTTTCGTCTCGATCGATCCCAAACTTCGAGGTGTCCATCCGGTTTAACGAGCTGATTAATTCTCCATGATGAATTTACTCTGTTAATAATAAAGCACCAGCCCCAAGCAACTTTGCCATCTTATTTGTTTACAAGTTTTAATTACCAAGGAACTTGACTTCCACGAGTAACATAGCCTAAGATTACAATGTTTCGAAGAGTGAATACATCACGTCAAAGTTTTCGCACGTAATGGAATTTCGAGTTCCGATATATAGGATCCACTGTAATGAGCTTCCTGAATTTTGAGATCCAAACAAAGCGATTCATCCATTTCTTATCGTCCTGAGAGACTTTTCAAACTTTCAAAACATTCGGTTAACAAGATCTGGCTCATCTCCACGATGATCCTAACAAGCTCAATAACATCAAGTGTGTTCTCCGAAATGACGAAGGTCCACTGTCAAGGACAGTGTCATTTTCGTTACTTATCTCGGCGGAATGCGAAAAGAAGTACGTTTAAAAAGCCAAGAGTCCGGCAGGCACACTTAAAGATGAAAAAAGTGCATGCAGCACGTCCAGAGATATTCCTACTGCTGCGGAAAAGCTCGGGCAGTGCACTAACGACCCTATTGACCACAGTCATTTGGCATTGGTATGTTCCTTAATGAGTGCAGGCACACTCGGGAAGAGGTCGAGCTCTGGATAACGATTCCAGAGCAGATTAAACCGCTTGCAGCTTCCGAGCCCGGGAGCTCCACAAGTCGGTGTAATCCCGAGCTCAGCTCGGACGAAGATCTTTTCCTTTTCTCGTCTCAGCCTCGTGATGATCGAGCATTGTGCTTCGGGGAAAAGAGTTTTTGGCGAATATCGACTAGTTGGAACGTCGAATCGATTAGCAATTGTTACCAGCGACGATTCAAGATCATCAAGGTCGAACAGAAGTGTTTGGATTTTCGGACAACAAATGCAGGGGCCATGAGAGCTGGAGCAGTTCAGGCCAATTCTGCTCACGCGAGGACAGCTCTGAAAAATATTTATTTTCCAATGCAGAGCATCAAAGGAATCGTTACGTTGGCCATTCGACTATCTCTGCGGCTAGTTTCTTGCGGTTAATGTGCTATACATTCACGTCTTATCGGTGCAAAGTTGAATGGAGTTTGCATTTGAAATGGTGAACACTTGGAAGAGAGTCAGCGAGACTTTTTTAATGGTATTTACGTCAATCTTCATGCTCGAATTTAAACGTCAAAGTTAAGGGCTCGCGTCGGTCGCTTTTGAATTCCTCTCTTTCCCTCTCTCAGAATATATTATCCAGATAACATCTATCGTTCTCCGATTCGAGTACTTTTCCTCGTACCGGCATGGAGGGATACACTTTGCTCCGACAATCCGTGGGTCTCGTACATGCACGCTAGTTTCAATTTCAGAATTCTTCCTTTAAATTCAACATGGAATTTCACAGAAGGAATGCCGACGAAACAGAATGTGCGGATATACCGTGATATATGCCGAACGATACGTAAGTCACAACGTCCGTTTTGTTTCAAATGTCGGAATAACCAGTAAATCGGCCGAATCTATGGATCCATAGATTCTCCACCAGGTATAAATCAGTGTAGAGAGTGTATAAGCCAACCACGTATATACGAGGCAGTGGAAACCAGCGACGTTACCGTCGCTGGAGTCGAGACAAACCAGACTGAATATCGAATCGATTGGACTAACCTCTCGTCCTCGTGCACGTAATTATACCGAGATACACGAGAGTACACGTGTACACATTATCACAACTTTATCCAAGAACCAATGGGATTGGAGGATCAAGAAATCCGAACGTTCAATTGGAACATTATTCCATTAACGAAATCTGTCTAATAAAGATTCGGGTTGTACGTTGAACTTTTGTACGTAGATGTACTACGTAGATGTTACTACAGATATACGGGAGGAAGCAGTCTGCTCTTGGGAAGTGATTTGTACCAATAAATTGGAATTGCGAATTGAGTGTACCGAAGTAGATCTTTGGGCAAATGTTTACTCGCGCTATATTTGCGTCGTTCGGGTTATTTCTCGTTAATTCTGCGCAAGGGAGTCAGACAGTGGAATAAGATAGTGTATTTGTGAAGGCATGAACGAGTAGCCCATTGCTGACACGATTACCCATGATTCCTTGGCCGGATACCATTAGATTTTAATGCTGTAAGTCGAGCCGAGTAATCTTGGAGGTAGATGCTCCTGCATTACTTTCCCCGATGGTTATACTTTATCGTGGAATTCACAGGGTCCGGAGAAAGGCAGCCTCTTCAGGTTAGTTTATGAGCTCGGACGAGCTCAGCCGTGTGTAGGACCACAAAATCGTGATATACCTTCGGGTTCCTGAGATCCCAACCCTTTTATTATCATTCTTATTATCATCGCCGGAGAGTTGTACAACGGGTTTAAAACTTTTTCAGGTTGCAGAACAACCCTTATTCGACTCCCTCGCACCAACCCCGCCGAGCCCCTCGCTCTCTCGCACTTTCTCGTTCTCTCTCTCGAGACCTGCCCATCTAGAACTCTCCTCCTCTCTCGGGTAAGGTACAGAGAGTGGAAAAGCTTCATAGAAACAGAGAGTGTATATATCTATGAAGCTTTTCCACTCTCTACTTCAAACGTTTATTCGAGTGATAAAAAAAACGAAAATAGAAAAAATCGTACATAGGGAAATAGTTGAGAAAGTTAGCGGACTATACGGCCGTTTCAGTACATGCAGAATAATTGAGGCCTTCACTTTTTCCAGTGCTTCGCGTGGCATAAAATATAGATTTTTCAAGCGTACAACTTTTTTTCCTTGTACAATGAAAATTCAATTTGCTTTTTACATCGAAAACAAGTTTTCCTCAGGCCTGAGAGCGGCCCGTGGAACAAATCTCGATTAGCTGCCAAACAAGTCAACGGGTTGATAAGGATTTTTTATCCGCGTGTTTTTTTTTCGTTTTTACTTTCGTCGTTGAGAAATCAAAGTTTTGTTTTCCAAACGTATATATATCCGTGAAAATTTCATTTATTCGTAACCGCAATTATCGTTATTTCAATATTATTATCACAAGAATAAATGCGATATGTGCGTGAATAAGAGTGGAAATATTATTTTCGCTCGCTCGCTCGCTCGTGAGCTTCTTTTTCTCGTGCAATTCACAACATATAACTTTGACCCACATTCGAAGCAACGAGAAGAACTCGACGATTCCGTCAATTAGAATATTAGAATGAGCGTCAGACTGTGGATTTTTTGCCTTAATCCTTCGTCCCCTTCTATCTTCTTTTATCCCGATTTTTTCTCAATTTTCATCTCTGTCTTTTCTCTTCCTTTCTCTTTTTTTTTTCTTGCATCTCATCTTCTGACGTTTCTTCTTAGCGTTTGTATAAAAGCCTCTTCAGTGACCCTCGTCTTACGGAACCGAGAAGAGCACACAGAGAATAAAAGAACTGAAGATGAATATATTCCAACTCTCGCGTATATTATATCAATGCTAAAGTGAGGATGAACGAAGGAGAAGGGAAGCCAAAGACACAGGGTGAAAGAGAGAGAATGAGGCAAAAGCTCTTGTGGCACCGCAAGTAGAGACAGCAGTGTCTGCCATTCGGTCTGCTCCCTCTTTTTTTTTTCTCTCTCACGGTTTTCACTTCGCCAAAGCAAGACACTAGAGATTCTCGGGCACAGTACTGACTCATTCGGACGCATCGAATTGCCTTTCTCCGGCCACCATGGAACGTTGCTTATGATGCTCATTAAAGCTCGGTATACTTTTATGCATTTTCCAATCCCTGTATACATATACGTATAGCCGTGTACATAAGGTGACGTATACCTCATATATATATACATATATATATAAATATAAATATAAATATACGCATACAGACATAAAGCTTTTACGCTCGCGAAGCTTTTTTCTTTCCCCGACACCGTGACAATTCGAGAGCCAATTTCAGCTCGGATACGTTTGGTATAATGAGAAAAAAAGCGGAGAAAAATAAAATCGTGTCTTTTTTTCTTCTTTCTGCTTTTCTTGTCTCCCGTGGGTGCCTTCTCTTGGAATTAATCCGGAAAATTAGAATACCCATAGATGAGTATAAACGTAAATTAGAAATGATAATTGCGTTTTTGCACTAATGACACTGGCGTATTAACCGCGGATTATTGTTGAAACAATTAGGATTCTACGATATCCAGAAAATGAAATCTCCGTCGGACGCGAACAAAAAATGCTGCTCGTCCGAGTTTGAGGAAATTCAAATCGGGACCAACGTGTTTAGGATTAACATACTCGGAGGGCTCGAAAACTTTTTCCATTTGAAATATGCTCAATAATGTTTCATTCGATTATTGGAATACCTGCACACTTTTATAGTCCCTTAGATAAAAAAAAAAAAAAAAAAAAAAAAGAAATAATGTTTATTCAACTGATCCCATTTTTCAGGGAACCATCTGCCCAAATATTTTGACGCTTCCGAATGGTTTGAATAAACGTGTCAAAAAAAAACATCCTTTTTTTCCATCCAAGCTATTCCGACGCAAGAATTTTAAATTACGTTTGTATACGAGTATCAAATTTACTTAAGTACTCGAAACTGGAAACATTCGTTGAAGGTTTAGGGAGAATGCTTTTAGCTTGGGGAAAGTAGAATAAGCGGATAATCCTCTGGGCAATGAATTATGTTAAACACGAAAGTCGAGATTGTTTACGCTATGCGGTAAGAAAAGGTCTGTCACGGTATGATCGCGAGGGTACAAGAGCGTGTTCCTTCGTCATATCATCCACGGTGAGGGGTGGTGAGGGAAGGGTGAAAATATTTGCAGTCTGGTGGAGAAAGGTGCAAGTAAAATGCACGAGACGGGGAAACGTCGCCGCCCAGCTTTACACACAAATGACATCAGCTTTAAGCTACACGCTCACGTCGAATTAGGGTAATTTATCGACGCGTTATTTATGCTACCCCTCACTTCTGGCCAACCTCACGTTTCCCAGATGCACCTTGAATACGTAAAATACCTGTATAAAAATACACGATAAGATCTACTCCTATTTTAAAGTTATTCAACTCGCCAAAAATTCCCATGTTTTTATCCAATAAAATTTCATTCGAAACGAACGCGCGCAGCCTCTTTTCGATTTCAAACTATTCATTTATTCACTCCGAGCAATCACATTCACAGCATTCAATTTGAAGCTCCACTCGTACCTGTCTTATCCGAGTAAATTTGCTCTTTTTGCTAGAAAAAAAAAAAAAAAAAAAAAACAAAGAAAAATATATTCTTTTACATGCAAATTAGATTTTCAGGGTATAAATTTTATCGAAATTCCGTAAGAATTTATCAAGCTCTCATCATTTTATTACATCCACTCGCGAGACACGCGAGATTGACGATGGAAAAAGACGAGATTTTTTCAAATAAAATGCGCTCGAACTACTTGAAAAATTGAACAAAATTAAAGACTCGTTACTGACCTGTTAACGTGCCTTAAAATACCCTGAGAACACATAGACTATCGTCTATATATAGCTATGAAATATGTATTATAGTCAAAGTGGTTACCTCAACCGTTACTCACCCTGGGAGACAAGCGGTCGGACGATTCTCAAGCCCTTCGACCTGAAGCAGGAAGAGAGAGGGAGCGAGGGAGGGAGAAGGATGAGCACCAAAAGTAGTTCAAGTCCGTTCAGTACTAAATTCCGTGGCGCGAATATTAGACGTTTCAACGCAACTAACCTCGCATAGTTCTAACATACCACAATTGATAATAATCATAAATTGTATTGAATTTACCTGGGGCGATACGAGATACCATCGTGATAAGTAAATAGTTGGAGGAGCCACGGAACTCGCTCTTAACAGTGCGATAATTTCTGAAAATCCGAAAATCTCCCTCACCAAAGCTCGAAAACACGAATGAATCTGAGATCCAAATAGCTAGATATCAACGACCAATTACGAGAAAACCACCGTTTCTTCATATCACAATATCCAATTACATTTTTTTCGGAGCAAAATATTTCCTGAACTCGCCAATGAAGAACGCCTGACTTGATACTTTTCTGCATAACTACGAACTGTTGCCCTTCAGATTCTAATATACTAAAAAAATGACAACTGTCCTCAGGATTTGTAAGATCGACGATTAATATCATCGCCACGATAAAAAAAGAGAAAAGATGTTTCGTGCTTCTTACGTCTGTACTAAACAGCATTAGATCGTATCTTGTTGTTGTATCAGATCTATTTTTTTCTCCCATTTTCTCTCTTTCATTATACACTCGGGCAAAAGAAGATGGAACGATATGTATATGTAGTGGTACTTTTCTCGAGAGTAGCGCTCAAGAAGAGGGTCAGAGAGACCCGTGCCCGAGAAAGATCGTAAAAGCCCATGGGACAGGGGCTAGGACATGGGCAAAGTAGGAGGGTTCCCTCATTATTTTACTATTCATGTAGCTTCGGGTCTCCACTCTATTTTCTCTTTCTCTCTCTCTCTCTCTCTCTTTCTGGCTCTTTTTCTCTCACACGAATACGTATAACCGTTGCTCTGAAATTCATTTCCGCTCCCTTGCTTCAGCCTTCGGAGGACCTGCGCACCAGCATTCCTTGATCTTTTGGGAAATTGAGAGTCTCTTTTCGCCTTAATATATCTTTGTCTCGTTATTTATCCCTTCAGCTATTTTTTTCTTCTCATCCTCGACGGTTTTCAAAGTGTGAAGGCAATTTTGTATTTGTATAAATATCAATAGTATACTGAGCCTTGTGAAGAGAATTTACAGCCTCCTCAAAAATGCAGAAGCCATACGACAGCAGTGTGTGTGTGTGTGTGTGTGTGTGTATGTGTTGTTTTAATAATGTATTCATGTCTGCATTACCCGAGAACTCTATTGTTCTTGGTCGTATAAACGTAAATATACTTTCAAAACGTTATAGACCCCTGCAACATAGTTGTTTGCTCAGCGACGTTTTTAATAAATTAGCTAGAAGTCATTTACGTTCTGAGTTAATTAAATATACACATTTCCAAGCTTTCTCTCGCTCTCTTTTCCTCCGTTATCTTGCAATGAATTCTGCTTCTCCGTGTTCTTATTTTTTGCTGTCTCTTGTCAACGTTAAAGTCGAATCTTCTTTTCGTCAGCTCTCGTTTGTCACTCAAAAATGTCTAGTTTTTCTTTTGACCTGACTTTCCGTTCGTAGGTCATAGTTCGAATTTTTCACTTGTGTATTTATCCCAGTAGGGCACTTTTCTTTGTCCCATACTTTCGTCTTAGTCTCGTTTCGTGCATCGCAAACCCTTTTTTGTACGGTGGAACAGTGGAAAGCCTCCAAACATATTTATGGCATTCACATGTCGAAACGTAGACGAGTCAAGAGGTCTCTTTCTGGATTTTGGTTCCAAAACATTACAGCAGTTTTACCTTTTACGTATACTAGGTTAGGCGTTCTAGCCGATTTTTCTTTGTCATGTTTGTCAAATTGTTCAAAAATAAAAAATTAACCGAACTTACACGGATGATTTTTTATAAGAATGCTCGCGTAATTTCAATCGATAAGTGCTGCTTTCTAATGTACTTTCATTGTCGTTTAACGAAGTTTCTGACAAAGCAATTTACATAAATTAAGTCATTGATTGCATCCAACTGCTTGTACATCAAATAAGCTCTGGAATGGAATGTAAGGTTGTGATTGTATGAGGGAACCATTAGAAGTAATTTTATAATTAATACATACCATAAAAATTAGAATTCATATGTGGTTATTTGAATATTGAAAAACCATTTTATTCCTTGTAGCTGTACTTTTCAGGCACTTTAAAAGACGAAAAATAATTTCATTATGATGACTAAATGTTGGTTTTTTCTTATGTGCTTGTCATTTCCGAAATAAGCGTATGGAATTTTACAAGTTATTAAGGATCACACCTTTTCCGATATGTCTAGGTTCATCGAGAATTTTTGAATCACTACTAATTATTAAAATTCCAGTCGAATCCTGTCAAAAATTGGCAACTGAGATTCTATGTTTGAAGTACTTTTTAAGCAGCGTCGTTAACCAATCTATTTATAAAATAACTTTTCTGATCTATATGTAAGTGTATGAGAATCAAATGAAATGAATGTTTGCAAATTATGCTGACTTCAATGTTAATGAACCGTCGCTTGTGACATTCAGTGTAGTATTGCTATATTATTAAAATATTCTGTAGGTATCACCACATTATCGTCTGAAAAATGAATCCCATGCTGAAAGAATAATAAAAATAATTGTAATAAGAACATTATTGACAAGCTTGGTTATGAGATTGCCTAAAAGCTGACATCTGAAATAATATTTTTACCGAGAATAAAAAAACGACTCCGTAATTGCCCTTCGACTACGGGGATCAATTTCCTACACGATTTAAGGAAGTTGAAGCGATATATATAGGACATCATACGAAAAATACATTAAATTTTATTATTCCAAATTAATGAATTGAAAATTTACGTGAATCTTCTTGAATAGCGCTTAATTATGTGTGAAAAATTTGGAGAGGTTTCACCGCCTAGTAATCGAGATATTCATTGTTGAAAATGACAAGGTTAAACATGGGCTCTTATAGAAGCTTTCAGAAAATTGCAAACTTCAACAATAAATATCTCAATTTCACGACGGTGAATCATCGGCATATCCCGCCAGAAGTTTAATACTGTCTTAAGCATTCTGTTTAAAAAATTTTAATGTGCAAAGTTGGAAAATAGTTTTAATATAAGATACGCTTCAACCTCCTTAATGTGATATCGACTAGCCAAATTCGATTTTGTAAAATTCTTCTCTTCAAGTCGTATTTGAAGTTAATGGAAACAAACTCCCCTCACATTCAGTTTTTTCCGAACTTGCATATTTGTTCCTGAGCTGGAATCGTCGTTAGGGAAGCTGTGGTTGGTTACACATATGGCATTTCCAAGCAGAAAAATTATAATCCGACCAGAAATATTGTCAGTTAGCTTCTCACGACAGCATATATGTCAAGTGCGCTATGCCGTCATTAAGAGTATGGATCAGTCGACTAACCTCACTTGGAATTTTCGAAATCAAAATTCTTAGACACAGTTTGATCGATTAAAAAAAGGCTCTGTCAGCCTACGCAGAACGATGGCAAAAATCGACTGACAGAGCCTTTTTTTAATCGGTCAAACTGTGTTAAAGAATTTCGATTTTGAAATTTGCAACTATCTCTCTCGCACTCATGGTTGCGATATACCGACTGATATCCATCCTCTTAATATATGTGATCATGAAAAGTTAAAAGCTTCATGTAAATAACGGCATATTCAGACGTATCAGAGGCCAATCAGAATACCAATAAAACTCGCAAAATTCGATATTATTGCGCACGTGGATTTTTTTAGTTAGGAAAAAATAAATAATTTACGTGAAGAGCTTGCGACCAGCAGTCGACCCTGAAGATCGTTTCAGATCCAAGAGGATTCATCTCGGCATATGATATGCACTTTGATAAACAACCAGATTTCGATACACAACAATATAAGGCGAAGCTTAAACGATCCCATTTTCCTTCTTTTGTTTCAGGTCTCGAGAAGTACGGGGATACTCTCCCACTTCGTGAATCTTAACGTCGTCGTACCCGAAGCATTTATATTGGGAAGCGAGGAGCATCACGTGGACGTGGGATCAATAATTAATCTCGTCTGCATAATAGAGAAGGTAAGGCGGTTAATTACTGACAACACTTATAAATATGCATACATTCTCTCGTGTTTCCTTCTTATTTGTTTGGGTGGAATTTTCTCGGGAGCCCAAACGTTTGCAAGCGATTTCTTCAGGGAATTCAACATTGAGCCTGGTACAAAATTTTTCGTTTCATCCAGTAGAACAACGCGGAACGAAATTCTATTTCGGAGGTCAACAGTCAGATTTTTGACGAGCACTGCGGAACGACTGGAATTTTTCTAGTTTTTGCTTCATCGCTAGCAAACGTGTGACCGACCCATTTTATTTTATTTTTATTTTAGAAGCCCACCGTCAAATTTCGGAACGTCGATCGGAATTTTTCATTTATTTTCCATAAAATAACTCAATCGAGCTCTTCGCGTCGACGTTGTTGTGCGAACACTCGGTAATTTTAGTGGAATTTTTTTTCTCCGAGTGAGTGAATTTCAACACTGAAAATAGAAAATGTCGACTTTTATTTTATCGCGTTCGCGTTCAAATAGCGCTTTATTCGATCGTCCAATGTTATCGAAAAGACACCGGTAAAAACGATTAATAATTTCGACTGTTGAAAAAATAACATGGTTTGTAAAGTCAAACGATGACGTTGTTCGCGATTGCAGCGAACGAGTATAATTTAGTGTGAAAAGAATGATATTTTTGTGTATCGCTTATCTGGCGTGAAATAATGAAAGAGCGAGATGAAAAAAAGCCGCCGGAACATGCAGTCAGCAAAAAACGGAATGCACAAACTCGCATCTCCCCTCGAAGCCGAATTTCGAGGCGAGCTTTACCACTGGGATAAATAAATCGGCCATATTTATTTAACCGCGAAAATGTGAAAATAGAAAGAAATGATGAGAATACTCGTTAATTCGATGTACTCTTTCTCTCATTAATCGCCTCGAATGATAAGTGAATTAAAGCGATCTCTGGGACCAATGGAAATTCAACGATATTGCACGTCACAATAAAAAATGGAAAGAGAGGGGGAGAGCGGAGAATGGAGTCTCGTTAAAAGGCTGTGCGTTTAAGCCGGAGAGACGAGAATAAACAATGACAGCGCGTTCGCTCCATGCATCGACGACGCGAAAAAGCATACTTCGCGGTTTTATGAAACTATGTAAAATTCGTGGTTTCATGAAACTATGTACGATGAAAAAGCAGAGTCGCACTTACTATTTTTCTTCATTTTTTTTCACTTGGCCCAATGAAAATCCATACCGAGCGGGACACAATCCGTTTTCATGCTCACAAACACGAAGAATTTCAACATCATTTTCTTCCCCTCCGCGTACAATATTACACTTTGTTTGGCAAGCCAATAAACTTTTTCACTACAGAGCTAGCTGACACTGCTGCTGCTGGTAAAATATTGAAATACAATTTCTTACGTACCTGTACACAAAAATCTTGTAACAGTTCCTCGAAGCGAGATATGCATCGATCTCTCGAAACGTGTACCGATCTATCTCGAGTTTGATGCTTTAGTTCCGGGAAAACGTGGCCTGGGAACCAACTGGAAGTAACTGAATTTTGTTTTTCCTCGTTCGTTGCCGCGTTTGAGGTTCGTTGAATATGGGATATTATGACAGCTGCATAACGCTGGTTCATTCTTCCACAATGAATATGCGACGGAAGATTCAACCGCGAAAAAATGGAATTTCGTGCACTCGTGAATGCATAATGGAAGCGAAGATTAGACGAAATTGTGTTACTAATGAGAACTTCTCCGGGACGATGACACTCCCCAAATACCTCCGAGCGAACTTTAAAAGCTTGCGACGCTGATCCTGCCGAGACGTCAGTTTACTTAGAAGACAAAGTTCAAACCCAATATTATAATTGCTCTTGATTTTGACTCGCGAGGAATATAAAGTCGAGTGAATAATCGATGAAAATTTCTGTCGAAAGCTGTTCACAAGTCCCTTTTCCTTCTGTCTGACAGGAGCAAAGCGCGACATGTTTTTTTTTGTCAGTTGTCTCACATTCGAGTGCCTTCAAATCGATTTCGGCCCAGTTTTTCTCTCTCCCTATATATCCGCTCAATTCCCTTCGGTCGTAGCTTTTTGAACAGCGTGCCAAGCAACGTAACGAGTAAGCACGGAGATCGAATGAAAGAGATAGGGATGAAAAAGTCACAAAGCATTGATCCTCGGAAACATTGTTTGAATCGTAAAACATTTATGGCGTATAGGTCATGCCTATGGGCGAATAATCGGAGTTGAGAGTGAACGACGAAAAATATGGCCTTTTTCAGTTTCGTATTAACAGAGCCTGTTATTTAATCTCAGTTTTTTCCATCACTCACCTTTATACATATGAAATATCCGAGCATTGGAGGGAATAGAATAAAAAATGCATATTATACGCGTGCGAATATCGTTGCCTTCGGAGCCGAATAGGAAACGGCAAATAAAACGCAAACGGATCATCCGATCGGCCGTTCAATTTTCAGTATCACATTTATAAATGCAAATCCTCATTATTCATACGTATAAATCGCACCAACTCCATTTTTTCAGTAAAGCCACTCGAAGATCATAGAGCTCCAGTGGCAAGTAGTTGTTTATCGAATTTCTCACTCCCCTGCAACAATGGAGAGATAAAAATGCTCGAGTCAGCCAGAAACAGTGTGTTGTATCGTAGGAGCGGTCCGTTGGAAGAACGAGGAACCGGATACTTCATGATACCATTCGTAACTGTACACCAACGGACCGACCGAGCGAAAACGCTAAATCTCTCGGAAGATGCGCAACGAGAGAGAAAATTTAATGTCCCTTGGCTATATCTCCCGCGGAATAATCGATAAAGTCTAACGTACTTTGGCTAAAGAATAAAACGCCTTCTCATCCGTGTCAAAGTTTAGTTGGCTTCTCGTCGAGAACGACGACTGTCGAACAGTCCGATTCGCCGTTACCGGCGACCACCTTCTTCGACCGAATCATGCATATTTCACAATCATTTGAGATTCGCGACTGCGAGAATAATCACGGAACCGGTGGAAATAACTAACGCGTGTTCAATATTATTTCGTATTTCATTACCGCGATCTGACAGTTGTTCAGTCGGTAAAAATTCACGTTTTATTCCGAGTAGGTTGATATTTGGAAGAAAATATGAGTTAGCCGCTATTCTCATTTTATCAGAGAACAAAGTGTAACTTTTATCTTTCTCAAAAAATCAACGATGCCCGAGTAAAACGTGCAACCATTTTGCATCTCTCTTGCACTCACGCAAGTAATAGATCACCTTAATCGCCAAAGCTAACTTGTTGGATTTGTTGGAAGGTCGCGTGCAACTCGATCGCGAGCATCAAAGGGCAGACCTCGCCAAAATGTTTTTCAGTCGTTTTTATTGATGAGTTTTCTCTCCACTGCTCAGCATACCGACGCAGTTTTCCATTATTTAGCAAATTGCCATCTGATATTCCTTCGAAGGGAACTCGTTTTGAGATAACACTATTTTTGCAGTACAGCGAACTCGTCTTAACACAATTGTATGCAAGCGATATTTGAAAGCTTTTACTTCCATTGGAAAAAGCGATAGATCGATCGAAACATTTTTAATACGTAAAAGGCTTCAGAAATGTTTGTTCGATGTTGATATGTGTGTTCAAATAGCTCTCTACGCTCGAGAATATTCCGATGAAATTAGTTACGTGGAATTCTGAGGGAAAGACTGTATTTTTCTTTTCTTTTTCACCGTTATAAAGATGAAGCCTCGAAAACTTCATAACGCTTTTCAACGAGCGACAAAAAATCGTGATTTGCTTATAAGCCGGTCGTAATTAGATGCGAAGAATGTGCAGGTTCCATTGAATAAAAATCGATTTATAAAAATGCATGTTCACTGGAAACGAGTTATGCGGGAAAAAAAATAACACATGTATCTCCACAGCGGCAGCGTCACTGTCGTTGCCCCTTTTTCTTCTCCTTTTTCGTAATTTATTTCATATCAGACTCGCTTGCGCTTCGTTCACGATTGATTGAATGTTCACGAGGAAATTCTATGAATTCCCAACGGGATGAAAGGCATATAATTAAAAATATATATCTATGTCTACAATGAAAATAAATAATAATAAAAGAGCACCGCTAGCATCAGCAACGAACGAAACTGCACAGAGCTATTGAGCCGTATTCAATATTACAGGAAAAAAAATTCTATCGACTCGATATATCTATAAAAAATTATCGGCCGGAAATTATCAGTAGAAATGAAATGGGTTATTTACTCTTCCACCATCGCCGCGAAAAATCCAAGATATCTCCATAGAAATTATTATTCGAGGAGCAAATTTTATGTCAAGAAAAACTCGCTTCGTTGGGTCGACTTTCCAATTAATATCATGAAGATTGAAATAATTAAGAAACAACTGAATTAGATGTAGGCGAACTGAATTTTTTAATGCCTTTTATACGTGGAAATAATTTATAACTATATACGACTATTTGATCACCCTCATAAAAAGAGTTTATATTTGAAATATTTATATGTAGTATTGCATGATAAGTATATCGCGCATATATAAAAAAATATACATTTTTTCAACTTTCATAAAAACAAATATATGAATAATGTATCGTGTTGTTATTAACGACATATTTTTTTTACATTAAATATACATTTTTGATAAACATGAACTACATTTTTTTTAATATGAAATTTCAAGAGACTCGGTAGAGTCTCGAGACAAGTACATTGGCAGCCCTGTCTAATTACATTCTCATTGAACTGAACATATACTTATCATATTCCAAATATTTATGATTAATGTATAGAAAAATATATATTTTTGAAGTTTACATACTAGTTTAAGGTTACGTGTTAACGTCTTAGCGTTATCTAAAAATCTTAGAAATATCTATTAATCTAAAATATATATTTAATCGTAAATAATAACACAATACATAATTAATTCACCGAAATCGGCAAAATCGACGATAAAATAAACACGTGATTCTTATATTTGTATAAAAGTTTTAAAAAATATATATTTGCTTCCTCGCATAGGAAGCTATGTGATGATGAAAATTTTATACAAGAATCACGTGTGTTTATTTTTTATATATTATACGTGATTATGGATATTTTATATTATTACACGTGATATTTTTTATATATGCGGAATATACTTTTCATTACATATAGTTTAAATATAAATTCTTTTTATGTAGGCATGCAAGAAAATCGAATGTTTTATTGCTTTTTAAAAATTTCATGTGCATTCCGAAATAAGAAATGTTCGGGAGACTTCCGATGGAATCCGATATCATTTTTTTCGAAATACTCGACTTTGTTTTCATACAGCAGAGATTAGAAACGGACGAAGACGAATATATAAAGTTCATTCTGAATAACAATTTTCAACCGCGTTGATAACAAATCAAAAATCTCACGATTCAACGGCCTCGATGGAAGTTTCGTTTCGTAAAAAATGCCTCGCGTTATCGCCCTACGTGGCCGGCGCACCGTTGGTCGATCGAACCTATGTAATTTTATTGACGTTCGGTGCACTAGAAGCGAGCTCTATTTCCATTCGTTTTATTTTTCATGCGCTCACAGTTTTCATATTTTTAAAATATTCTATTTTCTCATCGGACAGCGATGGCTGCTGATATGTTCGTTTCAATTCTTTTGGCTCCCCGAAACTGACGATCGACAGGATTTTTTAAACGTATCGTTCCATAATTGCAATTTACGTGTCCTAAAATGGAAACCGATATTCGTAATTTATTACTTGGAAAAAACCTGGAAAATCACCGCTTTTTTGGCCTGTTACCCTGGAGGAACTCCTCGGGAGAATTTCCCGTAACTACGACCTTTCCGTGAGACGCCGGTTTCGTGCTTATTTTTTATTGATAAACATGATGGATAAAAAACGACGTCGATAACGTTTTGCATAATTTATAACGGTTGGAGGAATCAGTGAAAATAGGAAGTAAATACTTGGACGGGCATCAACGATATATACAATCGCCTGAGGAAACACCCTCCGGAAAGAACCCCCCAACGTTTCGCGTGCCAGCCCTGCAGTTAGTTCGAAATGAATTTTCTTCCCAATTTGCTCTTTTTCAGGCAGATATTACGAAAATTCTTCTCGAACAAAAGATTAAAATGGAATCGCGTTGGGATTGGGCTTTCGGTCATATTTTCAAATGCGGAAATGAGATTTGAGAAAATTATTGAAAATACAAAGAATTTCAGGGATTGGAAAAACAGGGAAAATACAATTCGTCGCAGAATCCCGAAAAGAATTCAGTCCTGTGACGTCATGCGGATATCTCCATGCTAAATATCCGAAATATTAAAATTTTCAAAATTAGTTATTTAAAAAAAGAAATGAGCTTTGATTATGCAAACGACATTTCTGGCTTCTGCGCATTTAAAAGCCCCGAGCAATACAGGGGCGTTCAGGATCCGGGAGGTGACCGAGGGTTGATTTGCGTGCAGTGGGAAGAGGCGAAAGCCACAAGAGCACGCGCAGTGGTTAGTGACTCTGAACGAAAATCAACGAGGATGTTCTCAAAACAAAAATATGCAAATGTCGAAGTGTTTTACATGATTTTTTATCAGTGAAGGAGAGTTTTCGTCATAAATTCTTCGCTACAAGCGAGTGTTCGCCGATACTTTCAGAACACAACGTCAATTCCCATCAATTATTCATGATTAATAACTCTATTTTATAAAAATCCATCAAAATGATAAAAGGTTCTTCGAATCACGATGTATAAATATTTCAAAATATTCGACAATAATTTCCTTCGAAATTTGTTGCCTCAATCACTTTTTGGCTGGGATCAACTGTAACCAAAAATGATTTCCACCCCGATATCAAAACTTCCAAGCGTACAAAATTCTCTCACTGATTTGGAAAATAATTAATGGATTTTCTGATTTATTTCATGATATTACGATTTCATAACAAATAACTCGTAGGATTATACTGTTTTACGTTCGAACAATCACCAGTTCGGTGTAATTTACGTGTTGGTACACAGAGCCACTGAGCAGTGGAGCACTCTCAGCGTACCGATCGCTCCCACTGACGTTGGGAAATTTGTCCAACGAAACGAAGCTTTGAAATGAATATTGAGTCGAACCAAAATTATGGCCGCAAATCTTGCTTGAATTATTTTCGAGTGAAAAAGAGACTGGTCACTGAGTACGATTAAATGTGTTCTGGAATTGATGCTGTTTGGTAGAATAATTGTGTTTTTGTGTATCAAAAGAATCTGGAAAAACTGGAGTGGGAACAATTTAATTGTTGTTCGTATCCATATATTCCAGTCGGAAAAATAAAAGTAAAATATTTTTCATTGAAAAAAAGCAGAAAACAAGCAGCCATGAAAAAATGTCATCCGACGAAGCGACCGGTCGAATGCAGTCGAAAAAAGTGTAATCTGTTTTGAAAGGGATTCGGCAAGCTGAGAACGAACGCTGAAATTAATAAATTGGAGGGGGGGATGAGAGTCCCTTGTTAAAAAATGAATTAAAATTCACGGAGAGCCTCCGGTCCAATGACGTTATCGTTCTTGATCGTAGAGAAGCAATTTTTGCAGATACGATCAAAGAAACGCGCGGAGCAGTAGAAGTTTTAGAAGCACAGAGGAAAATCAAATAATGTTGAAACGAAACTACTGTCAAGCACTGCCAATTAGTAACTACGAAAGGCATCATTCCTCGGGAAGGAATCGTGCAGTCTCTTTTATTCGTTTTACGACATGAAACGAAATGCACTAGAATAGAGTAAAGCTATCAGCCTAAAAGTCCTTTTCGATCCGGTGACCGGCCGGGCACAACGAAAGGCAGAAAAAAAATGTGAAAAAAAGCAGATAGATTTCGTTTTAAAATAATAGTCTGGAATAATCGTGTAGGGATGAAACGCAGGCGTAACAAGCATTCAGTTGTCATGAAAACAACGAATATGATTTTCATTAACGACCCGGACCCCAGCATAGCAGCGGAGCAAATTTATATTTCGTGTCGTAAAACATTGCATGATCAAATTTACTCGTGTAATTAATTTTCGTGATCGAAATTACGTGTAAACCGAGAGATCTCGACAAGCACTTGGCCCTTAAATCGTC
Source organism: Venturia canescens (assembly GCF_019457755.1). Classification (NCBI taxonomy): domain Eukaryota; kingdom Metazoa; phylum Arthropoda; class Insecta; order Hymenoptera; family Ichneumonidae; genus Venturia; species Venturia canescens. Next base: position 15,309,785 of record NC_057427.1, read on the forward strand.
GTGCAGCGTTCGAACCTTGCCCCGACACATTTTGCTGTCGATTAACGAATTAATATTTTCCGTATTCTGCTTATTTCCTGTATATAGTGCGAGAAAGATAGCTGCAACCTTTTAATGTGAAATTTTTCCACGCCATTCGCCCGATCGAAACAATACAAATGTCAGCCCATTTTTGCCATCGCCCTGCGTGGGCTGACAAAGCCTTTTTTTAATCGATCAAACTGTGTCAAAGAATTTCGATTTTGCAAATTCCAAGCGAAGTTAGGTGACTGATCCATATTCTTTAAGGAAGTTCATCTGGTAATCGAATTAACAAAGAGATTTCGACTAAAATAATTTGAATCAGTAATGAATAATAAAAAAATGTCCTGTCAAAATTTTGAGGCCCGAGGATACTTTGTTCGTGAGAAAAAAATTAAAACAAATTCTCCAAATGATCACGGTCCCTTACAGATTTGAGTGGTTTTCCCCTCTTTATATATGAAATTTGCAGCCATTGACCAACAGTCACTTCAGAAACTTCCATAAGTGATAGAAAAATATCTGAAGAATATGTTTACAGCTTCGTAAAGTCCATTCAATACTTATAAAGTTCGCAATGAATAATTCTTTTTCTCGAAAAATGGTAATTATTGGAAGATTAAGGTCGATCCCCTGCGACAGCCTCAACCAAAAGTTATGTACCGTCTGCATGTTAAAAGGGTTGATAATTCGTTCGGATATCGTAATCATTAACTTTGTAAAGACCCTATATACGTACTTGGTGCCAATAGATATAGTACAAATATCATTTGTTTTCGTAAAATTTATTCTAAAAGTATTTTTGATCCAACATCGCGAGTAAATACAGACGACATTCGCTTGTTCGCTTGCAAAATATATCGTATATGCAGCCTAAACCTTCGTACTTCTCGAGATTATATCTGTCAAACTAGATGGTCAATCACCTTGATTTTTTTCACAATATCTGTGATATCTTGCTCTAGCTCCTCCTCGTTTTTATAAAATAAACTTCCTAATTTTAGTACTAGCGGTAGAATTAATAATGTGCTGTTTGCCTATGCATGGTCCATATATTACGTGTTAATTAAGTCAACTTCAATTACATATATCTCGGGTTCGGGATGGTGAAACTTATTAAAATTTTATAGAGGTGTTGTTCATATGTTAAACAATACGTATGCCAAATTTAAATAATTTCCTAATTCAACTGTCTCGTGGAGGAACCACCTTAACCCATATGTTACTTTCGCGATGGCAACGTTGCAGCCGCGTGCTTTTTGAAATCGGAGACTACGTTTTCCAATCGACGCCACTCGCACTACGGACTTTCAATAAAATATGAAGACCGGGTGAGAAAATATTGATGTAATTAATAAAAACTTGTTTTTTTTTAAACATTTCTGTCATGTTTTAATTAAGCCAAACGTTTGAACACTGATTATGACATGAACGCGCGTGGAAAATTCTGTCAATAACATCGGTATTGGCAGTACAGGTTACGAGGTCGCAGTGTTCACAAACTCACTGGACCGACTAGGCTAGTCGCCATAATTTATCTTTTCATTAACTCGTTATCAGATGAACTTCCATTCTGCATATCTCTTTCATAGTAACGTGAAAGACTCCAGAAAAACGTTAGCGCAGTAGGAAATTCCAAGGGCCTTTAAGGAAGATCTTGCGTTACTTGTGATTCAAAAAAGCAACTGAACTTTTTTGCTCTCTTGATGATCAAAAAAACGATTAAAATGTATTCTCGCAATTATTAAAATTTTGTGTAACTTATTTGTCAAGATTGATAAATTTTGAATATTATGATAGCGGTTAAAATACTTTCGTAGTAAAATCGTCAAGCAAAGTGTGACAACGGCCATCTTCTATTTACATGCTGTTCATGCCGTTATTACTCGTTAACCTCAAAAAGTGTTTTTTTCTTTTTTCATTCCCAAGTTATTTTCAACGTTAACAAGGCTTTTTTAAGACATCATTGGTCTCTACAAACATTCTACTTTCTTATTTTCGTTTTTGGCTCTTCGAAGTTGGGAGGATCCTATTACATTAAATTCAAATCATCACACAGGGAGTGTACCTGTCATAAGAGCCTATGCATAACCCTTCCAAAAATGTGCTTTTTGTTCATTGATTTCTCGATAACTAGACGGTAAATCCTCTAATAATTCCGGGAATAGACGCGTGGTGTATATTTCTAGCATATTTCAAAATGTCAAGTGTTAAAGTTGGAATTTTCGATTTCCGTTAGATTCGCGTTAACTTCCTTAAACCGGGACTGTATTTTCGTTCACCGTCGCGAGAACCACTCGAAAATTCAAATCTTCTCGTAACAACTTTTGCAGAATCGAAGAGCGATGGGTAATAAAATAAAAAGCCCACTTTTCTTCTCCATAATATCCAAGAATCCATCTAAAGTTGCACAGTCCAATATAGAATGTGCACGATATCCACGGACACGCCTCGGTACTAGCCGGTTGACGTTTCGCGCACATTGGACGGCACGTTCTAAATAAACAAACATTGTATGAGCCACGTGCATTAGATGAATAAGTATCTGTGCCTTTGTCCAGAAGGAGCAACCGCGAAGCTGCAGGTCGAAGAGCGCACGGGAGCGTGATGGCAAAGGGGCGAGCAGCGTATGAACGGATACGAATATTAGTGAGCGTGTGTCGCGCATGAAGGCAGGTTATACCAGAAGTATATTAGCCCCGGTAACCACAAGCAGATTTAGATCTCTGGCACGAGAGACCAGACTCGTTATACACAATAACATAACTGTACTGCATTGCTACGCCGTATGTAACGTAACGTCTCCGCGAGTATAAGCTATACATAGAAAGAGAGCATAGAGAAGGAGAGAGAGACACCATTTCACCGACTCAATTAACGTTCTGACCCATGTATACTTACGTATATAGCTGGAGGCGCACGTAACGTGTATAATCGTAACCCCCATAATGTTTCAGAGTCCAACGCCGCCACAATACGTATTCTGGTACCACAATAACCGGATGATAAATTACGATACACGCGGTAGCGTTAGCATACAAACCGATCCAGGACCAGCACAGAGTCGGCTAATCATTCACCAGGCGGTCGAATCTGACACGGGCAATTATACGTGCAGTGCATCAAACACAAAACCCGCATCGATCTACGTATTCGTCACAGAAGGTATAACTTACAAAATTTTCATTCGAACACACCCGCAGCTCTTCTCCCTTCGCCCTTCCGGGGCCGCTCCTCCATGCATTTCCGGAAAACCACCAACGGCCCCCGCCCTGAAAACGAATCGATCGATTCCATATGGTCAATCCTATGAACGCTCGTTAAAAATATTTATTGAACCGAAAGGGATTGGTTATTTTGCTTTTCCTGACAAATATGCAAAGCTCTCCATTCCCTGTAACGTGGCAACTTCGCTCGCACCTCGCCTTCCCAACGCCACTACTACATTTATACTTTTCACACGCATACGCACTCGCTTTTTTCGATTTCTCTTTTGGTAATCCAACCATTGATATTCCGTCCTTTTTTCTTCCATCCTCGAACCCACACTTCAAAACTACCCTTTTCATTTGTACACGTGCGAAATATCCTCGCACAAAAGTCTCCCAAATTCAATAGCTGATTACAAAAACTTCAATTGATGATCGAACTCCGAATCGAAGTGTTCGATTCTTTGTTGCGATGAAAATTTTCTCGGGTTTTCCTCCGCTGTTACAATCACCGAATTCCTCCTTTCGACGCATACTCTCCCTGCTGTATCAGTGCAACTCCACGTAACCGAACAGCAACTATGATTCCGGAAGCCGCTCTGGAATGGAATTGATCTTAAATACAAGCACAAGCAAGCTGTAGATTTACGGTAGATGCTTCCAAACAATAAGGACGAAAATCAACGGGATGACAACGCTGGTCATTCCAGAGCAGCTCTCGTCGTGTCTCGATGGCTTTTTCCTTCTGAGGTAATCGTCGCGGGGCCTCCCGGAAGTTGCTTCTCCTGCATGCTTTTCGGACATTATTTAAAACAGAAAGCAATGAAATGCCTCCTTTTCCCAATGATTCGCGTTACGATCGTTCTTTTTTTTTTATTAAAACGATTTCGCGAGTTGCTGTACTCGGTGAAACTATAAGTGACGACGAAGCAACCGGAAAGCAGCTTACGATGGGTTTGCACTGAAAAGCAACGATACCTTCGATTCCCGGGGTTGTAAAACGCTTGGAGATAATGCAAAAATGCATCGAAGTAACTCCCCGCAGGGGATGAAACTCCCCGGAAAGCCGCTGTGCGCAGGCTATGCCGAGAACTCCGTTCCCAAGAAAGGAAAAGCAAAAGAATCAGTTGAAGCGTTGCTCAAACAAGGTTGAAGCGGTCGTCGTAAAAGTGTTGATAGATCGTGCGATCAACAGAGTGCGATAATAACTTTAATCGTTTTGATATCCGCGAGATAGTTGGTTCAAATAGAATTGTCAAAACGAGAGTATCGGGGCAGTGATTGGTCGTGAGAAAGCGATAATTTTTCAATGCAATGAGCCCCTTCTCGAGTGGCACGATTATAACGGTGATTTTCTTTTGTGCAGGTGATAAAATGGCGGCGATTCTACGTCGTAAAACGTCGGGGGCAAAGAGAACGAGCGTCGGAGGTTTGATGCTTACACTCGTCGTAACCGGCGTCGTTTTACTACGATAAACGTTCCACTCGGAGCGGTCCATTATAATCACGACATTTTACGTTTTCATTTTTTCATTAGGTAGATAACTTTGCCACTACGATCCTCCATTACATTATTTCTTTCCTCTCTCTCTCTCTCTCTCTCTCTCCTCGTAATGCACAAACGGGGAGTAAGAGCCCGACAAGAGTCCTGCTCCCTATTTGTGTGTATGCGAATGAAAAGTGAGCAAGGTCTCTGCCGATCCGCGCGTCGCCGCGCAGTAAGCATTTCTCATTCGAACAATAAAAGTAACCAAAAAGAGAGAGCCACACGATCGCATCCAGACACACGTACACACGCACACGCGTTAACAAACACTAAAACAGAGAAAATACCTTTTCGGAGCGTTTCGAGATTCCTCAAGATTCCGACAACGAATTTCGAGATATAACGAGAAACGTAACAAACGGCGTTCCGCACGCTCGAGGCTGCTCTTGATCGACGATCGTTTTTACTTTTCATCACCCCCGAAAGTATGAGCACCGCCCGAGCAGCGGCTACAAAACTCAATACCACAGACATACTGCTCTTGTAGTATATATATATATATTGGTATACGTATATGAGGAGGCTCGTTGCGGACTAAGAAAATGTACTTCATCCACGAAACAGAGGCAAAGCAGTGTGATTGGGCAGGTTGTGACCCGATATTCATGTAAATACTCGTAAGTGTAATCATTCTCGTCGTCGAGTCCTCCCCCTCCCTTCCCTCCTCCTCTTCCCACACAACGACGGTTCTAGTCTAATACCTAAAATTCCCGTACTATATACAAATACATATATAGATATACTACACATGCACACACACACACACACACACACACACACACACACACACAGACACACCGTGCATAAATACGTAATATGTGTATGTGCATATACATAAATGTATGGATACACGGAGACGAGGATCGGAAGAAAATATGAAGCTGAAGTTTCCAACGTTGGAGTCCAACGAAATGATGTGAAAAACCCTCTAATAATTGCAGCGTGTCTTCAATTTCGTTTCCTGCCGAATTTGCAATTTGTAGCTTTTCAACCTGCATCGATATTTCATGAAATAAACAAATTGGTGAATTAACCCTAGAACGCATGACTGGGGTGTGAGCACACCCCACGCGAACTTCAAACTACGCTCCCGTCCTAGCAAGCGACATTATCGACTGATTATCGACGGATTTTTTAATATATAAATTCAATTGAAATTAGTTTTATCGTACATCATTCTTTTCGTTATAAAAAAACGAAGAAAATGGTGTAGGATAAAGTCAGTTTAGCATCGTAGGACCGGATTTATAAGCAGAAAATGAGTGGGGTGCGTTCAAACCCCGGTCATGAGGTTGAGGGTATGAAAAAAGGCACATGAGGTGTAGGGTTAAATTAGTACATTACGATACGTGTGACTTAAGCTGCCTACTATTGCACGGCGTGAAGTTAGCGCCCGAGCGTGTATAGCGAGGGTGCTAAACGCCGTGCTGTAATAGAGCGGCTTAATTCACGAGTATCGTATACTATTTTATAGCCCGTATGACCTAAACCCGCATTTTAGCCAGGCAAATAAAATATGTTTTTTCGTTAATTTCGTTGGACTTGAACGTTGCAAACTTCAGCGTCGTAAGAATATTGATTCGTTTGAATTCGGTTATCCAAGTGCTGAGATGCATTTTTTACGAACAACGTGACCCGAGCCCAACCCCAAGCTCGGGCCAGACGTCCTTTTTATACTTTTTTGGCCTTCTTCGTATTTAACTTGAAGGATTGGAATGGAGGAATGTTGAAAAAATCGAGGGAAAGCGTCGTGAATGGAGGGGGATTTGTGCGCAGTTTAATTTTTCTTGATATTACGAAGAGAATTTTTCCTAGTAGATTCGTAAGCTGATTATATATTTTTTTAAATTCTGTATATCAGGCTTCAGGAAAGTGATGTAATTTCGTTGCTCTCAGTGCAAAAAAAATCTCTTTATTATAAGTTTTAGATATTTTGGTGCGTAAATATACATCGATATTTATGCATGTGTATATACAAATATATGTGGATAGTGGAAACGAGGATGATCTATGAAATTTGGAAAATTGAATGAACGATATGAGGGTAGAGTGATTTAGGACGTTCGAATAACCGTTACGAGAGAAATGAGTAATTTTAGTATAATTATCTTATTCGCTGTGAGAAAAAAGTTTTTCTTAAAAGGTCAATTATTTAATGGCGTACGTACGACTCAATATTTTTTCTTATTAACAAATATCTTGGCAGTTCAACAGTCTGGTTGGTTCTTCAACGAAATATACTGACGAAATGACAAAATTTGTGTTACTACTGCAACATATTTACTCGTTGGTATCCAATTGAGTTATTGACCATTTGAACAAACATTTTCATCTTAGTTTTAATAAATCCTTGTGATTTCGTGTTCCATGTATCGTTGGCAGATCCAGCAGTTTCTTTCCTTTTTATATCCGACTTCGTAACTCGTGCATTATTTTTTCGTAAATGATACGAATAACTAATAGAGATCCGTGGACGAATCAACATTCACGCGTGACGTATTTCGATAGTTGTTACGCAATAATCGTACCATTCAAATCTTCTTACGAAAATAACGAAAAAAGCGTTTAACTCGCTGAATAGTCGAGGATTTCACGCGACCCCATCCACTCAGATCTCGTGCATCATAACGCCATTCGGAAATGGAAAGAAATTTCAGTGTTCCGTTGAACGTCGTCACGGAATTGGCAATCTGGCGATAATGAGGACGCCTTTATAAATGTGGAACGAGATACCAAGAAAATCCACTTGCATCGTCCGCTATCGTTAATTTCGGTACTCTCGTTTGCCCAGCCCGATATACTTTTAATGAATCATGAATGCCAGACGTAATAAAACTAATTTGAGAATTTTAAGATGAGCTATGATTTTAACTCTGGAGGAGAGAAAACAGCATTCGATATTTAACCATAAAGAACCGGGTCTAAATTTACGACGAAATCTCGGTTGATTTAACCATTTAATTCGCCGACGGAAACGGAAATTCGATTGAACAACGTGCTTTCTGAGCGTGCTTGTTTCAAAAAATCCTACAAGAGTTGAGCACTGACATGGGTTCTGGAACGTGAGTCAAAAGGTAACTCCATCACTTCAGTCGAGTCACACCATTGCTAATACTTGAGACTTGTAGTAATTCTAAGAGACAAGTACATTTATGGTTTATGACGAGTTGCTGCGAAAGAGTCTTGACCGGAACGATAGCGTTTCCAATTGTTTTCGAAAGTTTTCAAAATTTGTTTCTTTAATAATTGATTAATTATAGTATTTCAGAGAATATTGTAAGTTGACGTTTTTTTTTATTATTATTATTTTTTCTTCGATTGTGACCTCTTCGAACTCTGTAGCTCAACGGGTTGAAGAGATATTAATTATTTATTTTTTAATTGCATGAAAAAATGGGTCGGGTTTTCGCACACATTTTTGATGTTTGTTTTTTATTTAGTGGCAAATCTGGAGCCATAATATCAATATTATTGACATCTGGAAAGGAAATTATTTCTAATAACTAAAATTTTCCATATGCAATCCTATAAAAATGAACTATAGAAATGAAAATTCACGTAGTATTCCTATGTTTACGTTTTGGCAACACCGGTTCTCTCCGTCTTTTTCTACTCGATCACTCGTCACTGTTTTACCCCTTTTTCGTCGATCTGTCAAATCGAAGTTAGGACTACACCCAGCTGCTGCCCCGCTGTCACGTCTCTTTATCGTAGCCAGTCGTAGGAAATCCAATATCAGAAGTTCAAATTAAACTTAATATTCCATAAAAAATAGGCCGATAAGTGCAAGTTTTTTTGAGAGTATTATTAGATTACTACAAGTGTTAAGTATACAAATCGCAGTTTTGTTTCCAGGATTTCACAAATTTCTATGCTTTTATAGCAACCGGAAGTTAGCCGTTTAGAAGTTCCTTCACGAAAACCACCCAATTTTAATAATTAATTTCTCTGAAATCAGGTCGACAACCGATTTTGCACAGCCCCTTATTAAAAGTTCCGTATAATTTTTTTTTTTTTTTAATCTCATGAACCAAGTCTGGCGATAGAGTTACCTTAAATCGAAGAATATTGCGACAAGTTTCAAGAAGAAAGACTTTTTCAGCGCTTCACTTTGGTATAATTTTGAGCATATTTGAAGCACGATCCCGCAGGTATGTGTAGGCTGCAGAACTCGGAGCGCAAACCCGTTATCGGCTTGACAAGGAAGCGTGGATTTGGATATATACAGAGTTAATCAGTCGCTGCAAGTCAGGCGGATAACCCGATGCACGGTTTATGAATTATGGGACCACGCTCGATGCGCCATTTCGGAGTAACCAAGTTTAGACAAGATACGAATTATCAAGAAGCCAACTTGAATCTCATTTGGAAGAGGGTTACATCCTCCGCTGACGAATTGCTCATCCTCGCCGATTGACAAGCTCTCCGCTAATGCATTTCAATAAATTATTTCCGGCTTGCCACGAAGCCGACCTATCAATTGCAGAGTCAATTGTGCATCGAACCACTGCTCCGTTCGAGGGTTTAAAGTTTCGAAAAAATACGATGATTACGACGTTACAAAATCAAGCCGAAATTGGCGATTAAATGGTCGAAGGAAAGTCGAGAAAATGGATGTTGCGACTGCATCAGCAATCCGGTCAAAGTGCACGGAGGCTGGGCGTCCTGTTGACGTCGATCCCACGATTATTTTTAGGGATTATTTAGTGATCAACACTATGTTCGAAAACAAAGCATTAGAGCAGACCCCAAACATTATTGCAAGCGATTTGACGAGCTGTTTACGCGACAAACATTAACCAGCATCCAGAATCGTTAATCTTGAAACATCAACTGGAACTTTAATTATCGTCACGTTCGAGGCCGTCCGCTTGCCGATGGAAAAACGGGTTTAAAAATTATGCATTTCTGCCGCGTTTCTCAGTTCCATTAGTTCGGGAGCTCGGAAGCGTTTTTCGCTGTTCAAATCACCACGAACGAACTCGAAAAATTGCGTCAATTGAACAAACAATTTAAAAGCTTTTGACTGGAAAGAGTGGAGAAAAAACAACCGCCGGGGCAACAAACTGAAAACATTAAATTTTCTGGGGATTTATCGCTTGACAGGACGGAAAATAAAAAGGAGAATTTATCGAAAGTAACGTGAAATCAGGCTGACAAGAGGCATTATCTGGCAACAACACACGCCAGTTTGAGAGTTGATCCTCGGGCTTCTGTACATATAGGAAAGTATACAACGCTCGGTAATGAATTGACGTATGGTTGATCGTGTACTACACGACACGCAACTCCCTCTCGAATAAAGCGTACCCCGGGTGCACGGAAGAGAGGAATAAAGAAAGGAGAAAATGAGTGAAACAGCGTGTGATTATCGTGCTAGCACAATCCACGTAGTACGTATCCTAATTACCATATAAATTCAAACTGAAATGTAGACAGAGCGCAAATCGCCAAAATCGATGGCAAAATCTACGACGAGGCGAACTTGCTCACAAGTTTTAAGGTTCCTAATAACTGTCGTTCTCATTGTTTTCCTTGTTTGCTCGGTGAAGCAATAGAACTTGGCTAAATTTCATTTCCTCCGCGACTAGCCGACCGCGAGAGTGAAAAGATTGGAAGAAGTGAAGAAAAAAGGGAAAAGGATTGGAGATCTAATGGCGAATGGAGCGAAGATGAGATTCTGTGAATAAAACGATCCGAACCGATGCACATCGAGCTAAACGCAGAGCGTCTTTCCCCCGAAAAAGCTGTCCGCGCTCAGAGCGTATTTTATTCGTCACGAATATGTCACGCGGAGGTAATTTGACCATTATTTCTGCTGGTTCAGGTTTTATATCGTTCCGACGATAAATCACAATCATTCGGAGCCACGCCGGACGAAATTTAATACGAAAAAAGCTAATGAGTCCAAATAGGAATTCCGTGAGTGTCAAAACGGAAATGACTAAGAGAAACGAAGCGGAAAATTCCATAGATGGCGTTGTTCGACTTGGCGCGACGGGATTTAACGGGTTTACGAGCAGATGAGGAACGGGAATTCGTGTAACCAACGTATTATTTGCTATTTTTTGCTTCTCCCTGTTTTTGCTTTGTTTTGTTTTCGTGCTGTTCGCTGATTTGGTCGATAGCGCTCGAGCGTGACGAAAAGGATCGAAGCCACGACAAAAGAGCGTATACTTTGAGCTACGGGGCCCGGGAAACCAGACACGAGAGACACGCACCGTTACAGCGAAGCCGTATCGGCTTATTATTCTTTTTTCGACTAAAGCGAAGTCGATTCAGAATTAAACTGGCGATAGAACTCAACAACGATGCAACTTTATACGGCTACTTACACCCGACACGTTCCACACTCGCCGAGCTTAAACGTTCTTCGTTATTACCAGCATACGAATGTACATTTTCATGTGTATGTATATACCGCGTGTACCTAACTTCTTGTAAGGTTTCCTTGACTACGAACTGAGCGATTAAAGAGCGCACTGAGCAGCGAAACCTTTCATGCTTATCGGCAGCACAATAACTCTCGTCGCAACCGAATCCAAAGTCCCGAGGTTTTTACAACTCCAGACAAGTGATATTTTGGGGTTTTAGTGACTAACAGTTCTGATCGGAAGTGGCGACGCTTTTTCACCGATTTTCAGTCATTTTTCCGGCTGACTAAACCAGTCGTTAAATAGCGTCAAAATTCACTCGCCCCGAGGCCCTATCGGCTCTCTCGATCATTATTTTTCCACATTTCCACCAAAAACTCATCATTTTTGACAAAGTTACACTCCACTCAGAAAATGTATAACTACTCGCGTCGCCTTCATCGAAATGACGAACGGGGAGCAGCGAGTGCTTCTATTGACGAGCGCTGATTGCAATAGTGAAATATTAATTTGACCTAATTTTCGAAAAATCCATTTTCGTTCAAGTACGCGACGAACAACGGCCCGGACTGCCAAACGGAACGAGGCTTGAAAATATAAAATGGGTATTGCCGCTGAACCGATCGTTTACTTTTGTTACAAGGAACGGTGACGTAAACTTTGGTTTTTTTTTTTATTTTCTAATTATTGAAACATACTTTCATTTTGTTACCGATTTCAACAAGCTCACATTTCTATTTGTACGACTATTTAGAGCTGTCGTGTCCCAACGATCTTGTAAAAATAACAAAAACGAGGAAGGCCGAAGAAGGCCAGAAAATCCGTAAAACTCGCATCTTTCATGCGCCAAACTCGATTCAAAACTCATACAAATCTTCGATCAGTAATGTTCGTTCACCCAACGATCGAAAGGTAACGAGTAAACCGTCGTTTTTTTTAAATACGATAGAAATATTGGAGCGAGGTCACGATTATCGATCCTACGGTGTGTGACCAAACGTAAAAGGAACAAAATAGAAACTCGGAAGAAACAAAGTTTTAAAATGATTTTTAAAGGAAATATAGAACGTAAGAATTATTATAACTTTTATGTCTCACGTTAGCTGCGTTATTCAGAGATTTATTATTCATATAAGGTAAGGAAAGAATGAGGAGCGAGAATAATGAGTTATTAAATGAACGATATTAAGATCTTATTGGGTTATGAGACAGTGATAAAGAAAGTGATTGATCCCCCTTCTGTAGCCAACAGTGATTATAGCACACAGACACATGAGAAGAGAGCAAGAAAACGACTGAAAAATTCTCTCAATTTCGAAGCAATAAGAGTTACGAAACAATCACTTTTCTCGCACTAAAATCGTCATTCGGGGCGGGGCAACAGGGGGGGGGGGGAGTGTGACAAGGCTTCAAAAGGTACTGGAAGAGGAAAGAAGAGTCACGACCGATCGTGTGTATGGAAAAGAGAGAAAGAGAGGGGAGTATTCGAATAAACGACGAAATTCATTGGGACTAAGAAAAAGGAACAAGGGTATAAAGTATAAGATTAGATTTCGAGAAAAAAAAAAAAAAAAAAAACTTGAAAAAAGAGAAATATTGATCAACTTTTGTTAACCGTTTCTGCTGCAGAACTGTAAATGCTAAACGAACCATTTGCCGATGTTGATAATTCCGTGATGACTCGATTTTTTATACGCTTCATCAACGAGATTCGTTGCACGAAATGATTGTTGTTGTTGTTGTTGTTTTTTTACGTCTCATTATCATTAATTTGCCAAGTCTCGATGAAATATTGTGAAATACCGAAAAATCTGATTATCGTAAAGGCTCGTACGCGCGATCTAAGTACATTCAACGAAACGTCGAGCGAAATATCGAAAAAAAAGTGCGATAAGGGAGAAAGGAACGAAACCGATGAATATATGCGCATAAATCCGAGAAGACTTTCGAAACGACGACAAAACCGTGGTTACACTTTTAAGCATCATTCGACGTCTCCAATTATCGAAATAAAATAACCACGATCTTTAAACCCAACCACACTCATCACTCCCACTCATTCGTGTGACTTCGATTCGAGAAGTGAAGGAAAAAACACAGAATACGAACCTAATAAAAAAGAACAACGGACATATACGCAGAATTTTACGATGAAAACACACACACGCGCACACGAACGAACCGCCACACACAAAACACAATCACGAAAGAATGGAACAGTAAAATGTATTTTTTATCGCGTGTCACATATGATTTTTCATTACAATCACAAAATTATTATGCGAATTAATGAATTAATACACGAACACACAAAGAAAAAAAAAAAAACACACACACACACACACACACACACACACACACACACACACACACACAAACAACATTCGAATTATATCTGTATGCGCGAGAGAATGTACATGACCGATACAATCTGTCGCGTATATACGTTAAATTAAAAATAAATATAGGTTATACATATAAATTAATTGAATAAAAAGGAGATGAAAATAATATAGATGTATCTATATGCATATATATATTTATATGTATATATGTTTATATATATGTATATTTATTTATATATATGTATATACATACACACATATACATAAATATATAGAATCTGTTAATACGTAAGTTAAGATAATTAAATGGTGGTACATTAACGGTGGAATCTCAGAAGGAAGAAGAAGAAGAAAAAAAAAGAGAAGAAATTCTCAAAGAATTAAACGATCCTTGCAATTTAAAAAATTTCTCAGTATATGTCTGCAAATCATGTGTTATAGAATGAAACGATCCGATATATTCAATAAAAAGTGAATGAAACCGCGAATCTTCCTCTCCACATTTATTGTCCTGATTGTCCATATTTTTCGACGTTAATGCCATTTTTCCCCCCTTTTTTTCACTCAGTCTCTCGTCAAGATCGTGACGAGAGCGTGACTCGTGTTCAGAGGTAAGCATCCCAAGAATCATTGGTTTTTTCAACGAATTAAGTATCCATTACGAATTTTAATTCCCCTAATGGAGTTTTTCGGTTGCACGAAGGATGCTCAGAGCACCAGAAAATTCTGAATGAAATGTTGAATAGAGTTCCTTCTTGTGTGTAGCTGCCTCAGGCCTCAGAGTGGTGGATTTACCCCTTAAGAATTCGTTTAGATATTTTATTCCCTTAATGGGATTTTTACTCGCTTCACATGCTTTTTTTAATACATTTGTAAATAGTGCTCCGCGAAAAGAGGCAACGCAAAAATCGAGGAAAAAGTCATTTTGTTTATATGGCCTCGTGAACTTTTAATTCTGCTCTCCCAGAGTCACTCTGGACAAAAGTATCGACTATTTTTCTCCCTTCTCTCAGTCTTGGTCATTAATAACTCATCAAAATCAACAGCAGGAACGGCTTCGAAGAATTTTCTCTCTATCGAACGAATGAGGCTGGAAAAGGTGAAATTTAATGCGAAACGTCCGGTTGGAAAGAATTCAGGGTTTCGTCAAAACTCGCAGGGAAACACAAAAAAACGCTAGTGTGATATTTTTTCGTGCTACAGCTCCAAACATTATGATTTTCAGGACTACGCACTCTGAATAAGAAATTTCAAAGTGGCCAACACTCGAGAAGGAAACTCCCCACTTTGACAATAAATCAATATGAAAAACGAAATAATCGGATTCCCCAACCAATATCAGACAGTCCCCCCTTTTCTAGCAAATGTAGCAAAAAAAGGAACGATTGTTTTTTAATTCCCCGCTGAGAGAAAACGTGAAGCGTCAACAAATGATGTGTGGCCAGATGGAAATTCCCTAGACGAGGGAGCAAAGAAGAGAATGTCAAATAAATCTTGTCGTCTGTACTACTGAACTTTATTACAATATAGCAGGTAGGTGTATTATTCATCCATAATACAATTTTATGTGGACAATATATATACATATATATGTGTGTGTGTGTGAGAGAGAGAGAGAGTGCATATATATACATGTATATAATATCTATATATGTATATAGAATATGAAAGGTCTCACTTGGTAAACATAACGGGATATTGAACTGAGCTGCAAGGGTGTCTTTTACTACCTCGAGCCTTCAGACTCGTCACAATTTGAGTGAGAGTGTATAACGATCCTATTTCGTTCGCAACGAGGCCCTATCTGTCATCTCAGTAATAAAAAACGTTAAAAAGGAGAAAAGATAAGAAAAACAAAAAGTAGGCAGAAGTAATTACATCCAACGATGACAAATATTATCGTATCGAAGCACTTTACAGCTGGTCATCTACATATTAACCATAATCAATGATTCCTTGTTATTTTCTCTTTCTCTCTACAGTATAAAAAACCCCCTTGCCGCATACGAACGCTTGCAATGATTCGAGTCGGAACCCTGGTAAAGATAGCTCGTATAACAAAAAATATAATATCTTACAATTATCATTAAATTATGAATTAAAGAATAAAATTGGTATTCGCATAATTAATGCAGATCTTTTGAAGATAACCGATGGTCGCCACTTTCACAATCCGGCCGCACGATCACTCTTCTCTCAATGCCACTAAACACTTTTTGAGCAAATCTGCGTGAGCCTGTAAAATTAAAGGAAAATAAACATTCTCAGTTCAGGGTCTATGGATCTGTGATGATATCTGGTTATTTTTTCATTAATCATTCTGAATCACTCGAAACCCAACAAGCCTTTCGCGTGAGATTTTATCTTCGTTTCAAATTGTTGTGGCTGATTTATCAGGGGTTAAATATAACTAACGACGTTCCAAGACTTTTTGCTTTCGTCGATATCTTTCGCCGCGAATAATTGAAAATCGATATTTACCTTCGCATGTTTAATCTCCAATTCCGTTAATTCGACGAGATTCTTTTTGAACGCAGCTATTCGTCTCGTCTTGAAATCCGTGAGTTCTGAAACAACAATTATTGTCACAAAACATTCAATTGAACGAGTACAAAAGAGTTGATGAAAATAGTCTCCGAGTCGATTAAAATAATGTAAACACGAAACTTGGCTGAACTAGGATGAAAAATATTTGATTTTTTTCGCAGATTCCCAACGAAATTTCATGAAATATAGGAAAAGATGTCGGAGAATTTTGTCTTTTGCTGCACGCAATAGAAGGACGTGAAAAATTATGAAATTTTGAGAAATCGACGACTCATCGTCGAGGTAAAGGGACCAATGATTTTAATAAATTGAACAAACTCACCTTCTCTTCCTTTGTCGGACATTTGCTCAAACTTTTCGCAAGCTTCGGTCTGTACTTTTTCAGCCTTGATCGTAACACGTTTGAGAAAAAACAGATATAAATTAGATTTATTATTGTACTCCAGCCATAGTAATGATGCGAGAGGCGTGCAATGCTCGGTGATAACATGAACGTGTGTATGAAGAAGCTTGACACGAACAAAAAATTCAAAATAAACGCGATCCCAGCGATTCGCTAAAATTTTATTTTATTTAATGTTCATTATTCTCTAACGTTTTCCAGCGAATGCAAATAAACACGAACAGGCTATGAAGATGGTGAATGAATGGTGAATATCGAACATCTAGGCGATTGAGTTTTTTAAATATTTACTTTTGGACACCCAGAAAAATCGATAAAAATTGTGCTCTCCATTCGAAAAATCTAAAACGCAATGAAATTCTCTAGAATATAACGTTAATAAGAAACTCGATTTTTGTTAACGTTATTATCTGCGTTGACAAACTTGCAAAATGAAAAATCTTCAACACAGTCTTCGTCAGAATTTATATGAATTTGATCAGACATTTCACGAATATTGTCGGTTTTTGCTCGATTTTTTTTCTCCTATGGGACAAAACTGTCTCGAGTTCTGAAGTAAATCGTAAAAAAGGTAAGTTTTTTAACTATCCTAATTAACATAGCACGTCAGGGGAGAAAAGCTTAAATGCACGAAAGGTTAGTAAATTATGCCGACTGCAGATCGATTCTTTGATTAGAGTCATGCAATAAGCTCGTATCGTGCAATTTTATATACCGGCCGCTGAGAAGACCTTTTTTTCTCACTAACAAACGTCCTTGAAATATTATGCTTTTTCTTCATTAATTTGCTACGATTAAATAATTCGATGGAAATTTTGAACCTATTCGTTTGACTTTTCTTACGATAAAAATCCTTATACGAAATTCGAAGTCCTCGTAACTTTTCTTCCCCCCCCCAACAAATCGTCTAATTAAAAGGCGTAACTGATTACGAAAATTGACGCTCCAAATATTATTTCTGACAGAAAAACACAGTCAAAATCTTCGTTTATTGTTGCCATAATCTTCGTTTTTCTCAATTTCATATTTCGCGACACTATTTAAGAAATTGTTTGCAAAGAATGTGAGCGATTAGACTTTTTTCAACAACAATGAAAGTTCACGAGTCTCATAATTAATCATCGCAAAGCTGTTTTCGAATCTTCCAACCAAAGAAAACAAACATGAAGTGTACGTGAAGAAGACACACACCTCTGCAACCTCCAGGGCCTCGAAGAGCCGGAAAAAGCAAACAATTCGATTAGTCGACGTCGAATTTTGTACTTTCGTGCACAATATACGCGACACATATTTTTTAATGATTATCGACAATGGTTCAGAGCGTTAAACAGTTACTACACGAATATACAATGCATCGATCTCAAATATTGGCCTGAAATATTCAGGGATAAAAATTTCAATGTACCGTCGCAATTTTTTTGGTTCACGACATTTATCGACTATCGTACGTATTTCATGTTGTCACAAACGATCGAACTCATATGTACGAGTCGTAAATAACACAGTGAAACCTTAATTATTCGTTGTATAACGGAGAGCAACAATAAATTCAATACAGAACGAAAGATCGGGAACTCTAAATTCCTATAAAATTAATTTAATCTATTTGTGATCAATACAAAATGCATCGTTTCAAAAGTACTTTTTCCAAAAATTCATTGTGTTGATTTTCAGAATAACGAGTATCAGAAGCGTAAATGATAAATGTTCGGTTGAATTGAAAAAGTGAAGCAACTTTTTTAGTTTTTGAATTCAAGCGAAAATACAGTGTTTGAAAAAACCTTACCGCGATGGCTTGTCGAAAATCACGTTTTAATAAATTTTAACCGACAAGCACTTTCGACAAAAAGACCAAACTCGACAAAATTGCGAAAAATATATTCAAATACTGATGTATTATGACTGTGTGTAAGCATTGTAACGCTCATTGAGGTTTTACTGTATAACGATATGTTCGAAAAAAAATTGCACATGAGTTGCGAACACTGTGAAAATGTCTCAAGGTATGAGGATAAAAATGTTAGAACAATGCATTTTAGCCGCGAAAAATTAGTACTACACGAAGAATCAAGATTATGGAAGAGAATATAAAAAACTTGTGCAACTCACAGCATGAACATCCTTGTTTTTCGCTCGAGCCTTTTCCAGAGCTCTATTGGCACCTTCATAAGCGTGTAGAGCTTTCAATCTACGAAAAAGCAGCCTCTTTGCCGCTGCTGTATCGCGCATATAATAACGCAAAGTATCCGATAGTTTTAAATCTTCGTCCGAAGCAACACGGCCTTCTACTTTCTGTAAAGACAAATTAAACATTGGTTTCATTTTCAATTTCACAAATTTTTCAATTGATTAATATCCTGTAGGTACTTCATGTGTACAAGTATATTAATTGAGTTAAAAAATATTGAAATAACTGTCATAAAATGAGAGTAGGAGAATGTGACGAAATGGCGAATGAATAATTTTCTCAAACTAACCCTAAGCTTTTCAAAAGTTTCAGCTATTTTAGCCAGAAACCTTTCCAATTTGCCACTATCAGTGGTCGCTAATTGCAAAAGATTGGTTGATATTTTGATATAGGAATCGGCAACATCTTTGTGCTTGGCCGTCTGTCGATCGGCTCGAGCAGTTGCCTCTTTAAGATTGTTGTGATAATGTTGTATGAAGGTCATTTCTTGGTCGAAAAAGTCATTAACATCTTTGACGGTTGCAGATAAATAATATTCGTCGGTAGTTTTAGAAAAAGATTTAACGAAACCTCCAAACATTTCCATTTTATTTCTACCTGGAACAGTTCAAAGTATTTATTGCGTTTAATAACGTAACGTTTACACAACGCAATGGCCGCGTATAATTCATATGTAAAAATTGAATAAATGCAAGCTTTTCTTTCTCACCTCTGACACAAAGATCCTGATCATATTCCAAGAAAACTCTGAGATTATGATCATTTCGGAAAACTGGATGATGCGCTAATCTCGTTAAAAACATTTCGTGCATGGCTACAGTTTTTTTGAACGTTGCTAGGTATTCTCTAAAAATTTGAAACAATACAATTCATTAGTTGATTACAATTTTATGCGAATTGACAAATTTCTTATCATTAATCATTCAATCGGATTCAATTCGTTAAAAATGATTCAATGCAGTACGTACGCCTCAAGCTCTTGTTTCATTTTTGTAAATTCCTCTCGTGTCATGGTACCTTCTCCTTCACCAAGTTTTTGCAACTTTTCTCGGGAAGCATCAAAGTCGGGTCTTGGTGGACAAGGTGGAATCTGAAGTAATAAATATGCATGATTTAAAAGATTACTTGTCTACAAAATTTTCCAAATTTCAGAAAACATTTCAAAAATGCACAAACATGAAAATGAGTGGAGGATAAAACTGGGGTTGCGAATGTCCAAATACCAAAGTATACTGATAGACAATAAAAGTAAGCGCTTAGGAATTAGAAGACCTTTGTTATTTTTTAAAATACAAATTTGGCATACAGCATTTTTTATACTAATTTGAAAGTTTCAATAAAATGAGACACTGTTGTTTGAATATTCTACCAATTGTATGCAAGCTTCGAATGAAGCAGAGTTAACTTCTCATTCAACTGTAACAAGACAATTGAATTAAAATCCACAACGAATGTTGAAGTTTTAGTTCTTTTTCTTTGTCATCAAAAACTTCAAATGAATTTCATGAGAGGAAGGAAGAACACATAATAGGATAATTGGACAAGTATAGAAACCTACAATGTAGCCTGCATACTCCTCATTCTCCTCAAACCGATCGTGCAGCCAAACAAACTCTTCATGTTGTCTAACGACAAGGAAATCAGATTTTTGAAATTCTGGCAGAGTAGTTGTGGTATGTACGGTGAATTTGACCTTGTCTTTCTCGCTGAGAGCGTCGGATATATCGACTTGCAACGACTTGTCAGACAGGTCAATGTTATCAGCTTGTATGATCTGCAAAACGACATGGACATATGACGTTAGCGAGTTAACCTCAAAATGATCGATAACGGCATTGAAATTGAGGTTAAATGAAAAGATTAACAACAGAACAAACGATTGAATATCAATGACAATTGCGGCATTTTACCGAAACAAGGTGATAAAAAACAAAATAATACCTTTTTCGATGGCGCGCTGTTTAAAGTATCAGCGGTTTCGCATATTCCGTCCTGCAACATTGTAAATGATTTTTTTCGTCCTAATTTTTTTCACGTCACTTCAATTTTGATAAGTGTCATCAAAAAATGGCACACTTTCGTATAAGAAACGATCGATTAGTCAAATTATCTTAATGACCGGCTCTCATATTGCAACGAACTGATAACAGGTTCCACCTACCATCATGGCGACGAGCAGCGTCTCCCCCTTTTGACAGAAACGTGTGTATGTACGCACTCCCCACAATTACCACCTTTTACAATTGCGTCAATTGTAATATATATATATATATATAATTTTTTTCTGGATATTAGAAATTATTATTTCCACTCTTCTACAACTTTTCGTTTCGTTCTCTAAACTTCAACGACATCCGCCTCTTTTATATTTACTTAGTAACACTTGCAATTTTACTCGGAAATTTATAAACGTCTTAACAACGATCTATCTGTTGCGAGAGTTACCCGCATACTGAGCGGACACGCGGCAACGTCGATTACCACGACCAATCAGAGACCAACTCTGCGCGCTTTCCTTCTCGCACACTCGGCAATCATACTCCATACTTTTGTTATCGCACAACAATTTTGGAACACAGAAGCTGATTTATTGCATAGGATAGGAAATAAATTAACGTTAGCAAAGTAAGTATGATCTCCGACACTCTTGAATAAAAATAAATATTCCAATCGCCTAACTCCTATCTGATAATCAATTTCGATTATTTTGTACAATCTCAATCCCAAATTAACGGAAATTAGTCATATATACATATACGTGCTTGTTTGCATTGTGATGCTGATCTTGTCACTTATATTGACACCCAAATCCTTCATTTATTATCGGACATTTTTAACTCGCGTTATAATCCATATACAAATTGGACAACTATTTACGCGTAGTGAAGAGAGTTTCAAGTAGAAATATAACAAATCAGTGAAGCTTTTTTAACTATATATTATGGGTGAGTGTTTCTCTGTTCAATAAGGAGCTTGAGAATGTTTGTGTAGTTTGAAGTGATGCGAATCAACGGAAGTAATATGATATTCTTAGAATAAGTATCATGAAATCATTTTGATATTTATTAAAAATACTGATACAGAAATGTAATAAAATCAATGAATATAGCGTATCTTTACAGTAATTTGACGGCGAAACTCGATGATTCGAATTTTTTTAAGTTTTTACCGCCTTTAAAGAAATCTTCAACCGAATATGTATCTCAAAGAATTTAACAAACTTTTTTAACTTTTTTATTCAAGACAAAAGACGTTTACGAATTTAACTCCAAACTCACCTACGTACATCTTTAACGGTAATAAGAAAAAAAATGCATATTTTTACTTTAGGATGGAAAAAAGTGTTGAGAAAACCCTGTATATATTTAAAAATGAAAGATACATCAAGCACATTTATAAGAGCCAAATACGTTGTCACGTGTACGAAAGACTCGACAACGCCACGTTAACTATACAGTATACGGATAAATATTAAGAAGTGGAGCTTTTACAAAAAAACGAATATAAGGAATAATTAAAAAATCACTAAATTAATAATAATTAATTATGAAAAATAAATACAAAACAACAAGTCTTTCACTGAGCAATAGTGAACGAATATTTATTACGATCGAGCACAATGAAGGCATTGTGTGTGTAACGTATAGTTCATGTTTATTTTATCATTCATTTCTTCGCAGTTTCTTGTTTGTCGTTTGTTGTTGTTGTTGTTGTTGTTGTTGTTGTCTTTAACTTATACAATCGATTATACAGTACGTGCTTAAGATACGTTTTTCTTTTTCAATATACATATAATGTAAGACGATCAAAGGAATAATCACATCTCTTATTTGCTGACTAGTTCTAAATGAATACAAATAATAAATGAAGATGAGCGAGGGGGGGAGGGGGGGGGGGGGGTCGTAGGAGAGGATTTAGAAGAGGATATGTGCGCTAAGGATTTTTTTTCATTTCAATATTATCAGTATGGTACATCTTTATCATCGATTATTTTTGTCAAGATCGATCGTTTGGTTGTCTTGTTCCGGGCAAGTTCTGACGCTGTTAAATCAATCAAGATTGATCAGCTCTATTATTATTTTTAAATGCGATTGCATGATAATCGTTGGTAATTGCGTATTTAAAATTGAAACTATCAAAGCCAATAACGATTAATATTCATTGATCAATACATGCGGATTTAAAAAAAAATAAACAAACAATTTTGAGACATAGAATGATAAGAAGTGTACAATTATATAAAAATTGCACATTCGATTCTATGACGCTTCGTGAAAATGAAAAACCTCGCAACTTAAATGTACACGGTTACCATTCATATACGTTAGTTTAGGCTTCCCTTTCTTCATTTTTTTTTGTTTTCGTTTAATATTTCTTCTTTGACTCCTTTTTCTTTGTTTATCTCTTATTTTTCTCTCGGAGATATTGTACAGCTCGGAGAGTTAAATTAATCGAACTCAAAAAAGGAATGAAAAGAAATAATTCATAATTACAATTATTTTTAGGTACATCGATACATACACGCACAAAGTCGAGTTACTCGAACGAGTGTATTGTTACCCATCGTTTCTGTCGCCGGAATCTTCGTTTCTACTCTTTTCTCTCATCACCAATCAAAATTCGTAATCGTTTGTATTTTTAGCAACTTTTTGAGTGAACATTTTTCAACTACTTTTTTCATTCCAAGAAATCTATAGTTCGTATCAAAGTATATGGATGATAAGGGCTGTTGCGATTTTTTTATGTCGAGATTCAATTTTCGTTTTCTTTTCTACGTCATCCATAGCTGCTAGTTTTTCCTTTCTGCACGAGCAAACTTCATATCCGTGGGCGACTCTCGAAACTTTTGTAACGCACATTCATATAAACATGCATATTTTCATGTTTTTTTATAATCGAGCTTAAAAAAAAGCAGTTGAAAATGTTTAACAGACATGTTAGAACTTTGCCACAAACTGGAGACACACCCATGAACTTGCACGTACTAATCATATCGTTCGAGTTGAAAAATTTGCTTAAAAAAAACAAATAAAGATACGAAATAATGATAAAACGATCAATCGAGCAGGCGGCGGTTGATGATCTTTGATCAGTTTGAAGAACGAGTTAGCAGCGGACAAGCAAGCCCCAGCCCCTAGCAGCATCCACCCCCTTGCGCATTGCCCTGACCTCCGGTGCCTGATAATCCACCAGGGCTTGTCGGCGAATGCTGGGGACCAATTTTTATTCCGTTCGCCTGCAATCTCATTAAAATTCCAATCAAGTTTTCATGCAACTCTTAAAACTTTAAAATCACATGTTTATTGTATGATATTTTTTTCATTGAGGATAAGCTTGCACTAGCGAGTTCGCTGTTTTCGAGTTTTAATAGTTTTTTTTTAATGATCTGTGACTGCTTTTCATAGTAAGAGAAATTTA
Source organism: Venturia canescens (assembly GCF_019457755.1). Lineage (NCBI taxonomy): Eukaryota > Metazoa > Arthropoda > Insecta > Hymenoptera > Ichneumonidae > Venturia > Venturia canescens. The sequence continues at coordinate 15,333,836 of NC_057427.1, forward strand.
TGAAATTTTCTACAACGTTGAAAATCCGTTGCATTCGAACCACGCAAACTTTTTCATATTCAGATCTTCACTGTTTTTCATGGATATTTCTGTACAATTTCGATATTATTTAACATCACGTAAAAATAGTTCATCAATAGCAATTCCATAAAATTGCAAAATGTTCATTTCTATTTTTGATACTTTTTTCACGGTCAAAACATAAATATGTCGAGTTTCCAATGGAGGTGGAGAATCCAAAACTGAATCAACTATGTAGGTTTGTAAGACGCGTGAGGAAAATTGATTTGTTTCAATGCTGAAATTGTGTTAGCTCACCTCATTATTTATATCAAAGACTCCTTCTTGAATTTTTTCGTATATTTCCTTGGCTGTGTTGATAAAAGCTTCCTCCACATTGGCCGCTGTTTTGGCACTAGTTTCCATGAACACGAGACCGTGTTCACGAGCGAAAGCTTCACCCTCTTCTTGCCTGACTTCTCTTCTGGCATCAAGATCACTCTTATTGCCGATCAACATTATCACCATATTGGAATTTGAGTGTTGCCTTGCATCTTCCAACCACGTTGTTAAATGATTGAACGTTTCTCTGCGCGTGATATCATAAACTAAAAGAGCTCCAGCCGCTCCACGATAATAAGATCGTGTTATTGAACGAAATGCTTCTTGTCCTGCCTTTTAATGAAAAAAAAAGTCAAAATACAAATCAGTTTCCTATTTTGCTGGGTGTAGAGCTAGTAAGGTGCAAAAAAAATGAATTCAAAAAGTTTTTTAAGACAATCATTTGGACGTCTAGTCAGTTTAACATATAACTTTCGTGCAGTTTAACGTATATTTAATCATTTCACTATTGCTTTTTGAACTGAACAATACTTTTACTGCATAACATGTTTTAATAAATAAGTAACAAAATTATATTTACAGTGTCCCATATTTGCAGCTTAATCTGTTTTTTATCAATGGTTATCATGCGAGCTCCGAATTCCACACCAATGGTCAGGTCATGAACAGGCTGAAATCTCTTATCGGTGAATTGTAGAAGAAGGCATGATTTTCCGACTCCTGTTGAAAAAATAAAAGGGTATTCATTGATCTGTACATTAAAAACCAGCCTTGAAAATTTCTAACATATGTTTATCTTGTTATCAATAAATATGGATTATGTAGACTGAAGAATTATTTTCAAAAATTTTTTTCTTATGCAAGGTGCGGAGCCTCCTATTCAGCCAGAAAAAGATCACCACTTCAGCGGCAAAATACCAATGACAGTAATATATCAAAAATGATCACAGAAAATATTACTGCTGTTTTCAAGGAAATGATACATTTTTTCAGATATTTCAACTGTGGTCTTAGGAGAACTGAAAGCAATTGTAAGAAAGAATCCTAATTTTTCATGGAGGGGGAAGGCTTTGTGAGAACATTTTACACAAAGAAATAACGTATTGATAATTGATGAAATGGTATATATTCATAAAAAGTCCTTTCAATGGGAAAGTCCACCCGAGAAGTTTACGAAAAACCTCGTTCTTCGGAGAGTCGTATTATCGGGTGATTGTCGAATAGACGAAAACAGTGTCGAGCTGTCAGGCGAGACGTAATACTGAACGTGAATCATGATTATCGGAATATCATCGAGGCCCATTGTTTTTGTTTCTTTTTTCTCCTTTCCTCATTTCTACGTTTTTATTACCAAAACGAAATTTACCTGTGTCCCCAATAATGATGTACTTGAAGAGATAAGCGTACGACATTTTTATTTCAAAAAGCTTTAAAAGAAGCAACACTCGAAATACTAGTTACACGCACTTCGAAACGACGTTACACAGTTTTTTATTAGCTACACTTTTTTATCCTCGCTGCTGCTTGGACTTGGACGATTGCGTGACGTCATGAACTAGTTCGGTTAACTTCGGACATTTCCGCGTGCGTCGAGTGAGTTACTCCTAGCCGCCATTTTATTCCGACGTGGCGTTGCAGTCGCCTTATCTCGTTACTTGACACCAATTTACCGATTTATTTTACTTAGCACCCTTTACACCTACATTACCATGCAAGAGATTGGTCATTCAAATAAGTGAAAAATGATAAGTTTAAAAAAACTTTTCTCAAGTATCAGATGACATAAGAAAATATGAATGATATGTGTCACATTATTGTGGAACTAAACTACGATAAAAAAATATGAGCATAATTTTCTGTTTTTCCCAACCATATATCTGTTATCTGAAATATTTACCAACTGATAGTCATGAAACTGTGCTATATCATCACTACGTTTTAAAACGGAAGTACCCTCATTCGTTGAACATTTTAGCTTGTATAAAAAAAAGTTACTGAAAATTAATCTCATGGATTCATGTAAAGTGACAGAATATTCATTCTTTATTTGCATGAAGTCAATACGATATTCCGAGGTGATATTTTTGGATCGAATACCGGATGTAATACAGGCAACAAATTTTTCTCTGATAAGTAAAGAAATCGATCGAATAACACTGCAGTTTCGACAAGCGGAGCCAGAAAAAATCGCAATGTTCCAAAGGCAACGACTTCACGCCATCGCTCTAAACGTTTCTCCACCTCGAAAGTTTTAAGGTCCTCGGGATCGGGTCGATTTACTGGGTGTAGGTTCTCAGTGGCTATTGTACAGTATCTAAAAAACGCACACAGAAATATTTATATGCATGTTATTTCAATTTGGAAGTCTTGAGACTGCAAACTTAATACTGAACCGAATTTCGAATCAGTAAATTCAGCATCAATTCTTCACCACTCCTATTGTTGAAACTAGTTGAGACAAATAAAATGCATAGCATCAATTTTATTGAGCAGAAAAACAATTCTACAATATTTTGTCGGTATTTCTCAATTTTTTATTAAGCTCAAAAAGCGTTTTGCAGTTGAGACCTAATTAAAGGTCAGCACACTATATAAGCTTTCCCAAAGTTTTTTTTGTAACTACTCGAATAACGAAACTATTGAAAATATAAATTCGTTGTCAATAATGTTTCGATAGGGGATTTTGTGCTCCAAAAAATTGTTTGTACATTTTTTTCTCAATATCTTATTTTGATAGCATCTTCAACTGTTACCTCAGTATTTTTGAATTTTTCATTACCTTTCAAACGTCATATTTCCCTTCAGTTTAACATTCTTCAAATGTGAGCGTCTTATACTTTCCCCACTCTTTTCTACTAGAATCGTTTCTAATGTAGCTCTGTAAGCGTGAACCTGTGAACGAACAATAGTGTTGCTAATACCAAATTTTTTACTATAATTCCTTAACTGCAGTTCTTGCCATTACCAATAAGTCATGATAGTCTCCCGTTATCAACTTTTCACAATGATTTTCGATCGCATGGCAAGCTACTTCTAGAGCAGCATAAGAAAATTCGTGATTCTTCATCAGGGAGACGCAATTGCTTAAGGGATAACCAAACGAGCCTGTGTCCTTGATGCTGCGAGGAAATCATTGAAAGCAATCGTGTTAAATAAAAATATAAGAACTCACAAAATTAACTTTTTCTGCAACAATGACTTCTATGTTGTTTGGAAAACTTACCCACAAGTGATTTTCATGTAACAACAACCGACAATACAGATGAATCTAATTTCATTATGATGCGAATACAATCGTATCAAGTTGGCTGCCAAATCCCCACAAGTGTGAAGACCGATGAGACCAAAACCATGTTGCGACTGATTCAAAATGAAATTTTTAGTAAATTCATTTTTTAATTTTCCCATCAACCCTTTACCAAGTATATCTGATTCCACAATCCTTGTGGAAATGTGACGAGGGTTTCTCAGCACGATCTTTGGTATTTTCTTCCTTAATTCAACAGACAATCTGTCATCGAAAATCCTATAAGTCAAATAAAACCAGAGATGAAATTTTCATAACTCGAATAAAGATTTGTGCGATATAAAATTTTTGCTCATTACTTTGCCTGCTGCGAAAGTAATTTATCTTGTTCTAAACACACAACCGCCAGTCCATAATTGTATGCCAATGTTCGTGCCAAATGACCCATTCCAGCTCCAATGTCAACAATACATTCGCACTTTGCAACCTCAGCACATTCCGACGTTGTCTTCAATTCGTATATCCAAGGCAATTAATTATAGATATCAGTAAACATACACAATAATTTTGAGACAAGAAAAAATAGAGACCAGAAATAATTAGCACACCTGAGCAATGTTTTCAACTTCATGGCACTTTTTCTTTTTGACAGATTTAGTGAACAATTTTTGATGCTTTGTGTCGATTCGTTTCCGTTTTGTTCCAGGCAACGCAGGCAACGAATCTGATGTTTCTGATGGTAAATTTTCAAACTTTTTGTTTCGATATCCACTACATCTTAGTGTTTCTTTATTTTCATGGTCTCGGTTTATTTCTAATGTTTTTATCGTTTTTTGTAAGGCCAACAGTGAAAGGGGCCACACACGTGTGCTAAACATCGATAGAAAAAAGTTACATAATAATAGTAATAGCAACAATAAAAAAGCTGTTTAAAATGAATCATAGAAAAATCAATTTTCGATTCGAAAATTAAATGAAATTTAAACCGAACCTTGATTTTTTTCCCATCACCCAATTTCCCAACTCCTCGGAATCAACATCGCCCAGAATATTTCTCCACCGAGAAGGTAATTTATCCCATACATTGTCAACGAAAAAATCCTGAAAAAATGACTCATTTGCGTTAGTATGAAAATACAATTTTTCGTATTTGCCCCACATGAGATTGCCTCGATCTGACGTTTACAGTTCACCAAAGATGGCATTGCACATAATTTTTCAAATTCGTCTCACGTCCATGGCAGTCTTGAGAGTTTTTATATGTCATGTCTGACGATATAATGTGGAGCTTGTGCTTGTTGAGGTTATACGGACATGAAACGTGAGCTCGGCCGCTGCTTGATGTTTATTTTCCTTGTACCTATTTTAATGAATTATAACAGTCTACTAACCACTATGTAAGTGTCCAAAAGCCATCCGTAAGTTTCCAACACTACGAAAATTTTATTCAAGCGTGAGCGAATTCCATTGCATACTTTACAATCGCAGGTGGTAACGACTCGTTTGTCACTTGCCATACTTGCCTAAGCGATTTTTTTTTCGTTTACACAATATGGGACCCGCATATGTATATATACGATGGTGCTGTGGAGCGGGAATTATTTGAAAATATATATACTCGATATTCTACTAGGATCAGAGAAGGCAGTATTTCAATTTTTGTAAGTCAATTACTTTCATAAGACACATATGAGGAAACGAGTTTAAATTGCCAAAATGGTGAAATTAACATTGTATAATTCATCACTTCATTACGACGAGCAACGGTTCTTTTGATAATTTGTTATTTTGTTAATGATTTGATTTGATTGTTAATGAGAAGAATTATTTTAAAAATGAATAATCCTTAATGTTATAAAATTTCTAGAGCACGATTCTTTTAATTTATTACACTACCGAAAAAACGTTAAAAAAATAAGCTATTATATTGAATATTAACCTTCAAACACAGGATACGCGAACCGTAAAATTTCGCGTTTAAACGATGCCCGCGGGTGAAAGAATTTTTTAGCACTGTTATCGAATGTGAAAGTACGCCTTCGTATGGAGAAATTCTACTTTTAACGATGATCAAAGGGGCCAACGTGATCATTTTTGTTTTTTTTTCGCAATTTTTCTTTTCTCTCTGGCAACATCTTTAAAATAAATTTTTGAAGTTCGAAGGAGAAATGTCATTGTATTAATGACAGACGTATGTATGGTTATAATGGTTATAACTTATCGCGTGTCCTAGCGCGTATGCTCGAGCACGCAACGCCTCGGCTTTTTTTTTCTATTTGTGATTATTTGTGTAAACACCGCGCAGCGTAACTTCCGCTTGTATTGGTTCAGTAAAGCTGTAGCCACAAAAACAAACAAAGAATGCTTCTAGCGTTTATCGATACTATAAACATGTTTAGTTCTGGACGATGGACGTTATAACACACGACTTGTACAAATATTACTAACCTCTCATAGAAGTATCGTTAGAAGTTGTTCGATATATACTAGAGAAATTTCTCATTTTTCAAAAATTACAGAATAAAATTCAAGATAAACAGTCGTTACACGGGAATAATTAAAAAACTTTATTGAGTCTTCCTTATTCGTGACAAAAGCGAAGACTCGACGCGGTGTATCGTCGTTTTAATTCGAAACAATAGCGTGATCGAAACACGCCAATGAAAATAATGGGGAAAAGCGAAACTTGATAGACCACAAAAGGACGAGTGAAAATAAGCGACGCCGGTCATTCCAAACCAGTGTACATTTTGAATATGAATTTTTATTCGCCATTAACGTTTTACATTCACGCGTATGTGCCCAACTCGTTTCGAAGATGCGACGCGTTTATGTAAATCCTTTATTTATTAATTATTATAAATAATATTGCAGTCTCGGTGCGTCCCACTTCGCAACACTTTCACTCTTCAACGGTTACGTTGTTTCGCCTCGTCGTGTGTTACTCTCAAGACCCAACTATACTTAAATATATGTTCACACTCTACGAAAGGGGGACCACACATGCTGTTAACAATACGTTGACCGCGTCAAACCTAACCTAACGAAAAAATTTCATTCTAGTCACTTTCAACCGTTCACATACTTGTACATTAAATTTTAATTCAATCAAAACTCCCGAAGACCTCCCAAAGGGCGCTAATGTGACGTGTGAATTAAAATGATATCAATCAATGAACCTCGCCATAATCGCGGACTTTCTCACGAGATAAAAATTGACACGGACGACGAATGGTTGCTTATTCGAACGCTTTTGATCGAGACCTTGATACGGGCTGACCTGACGAACTTTGCTGTCAAAAATTGTTTATTAATGATATTCGAAAAAATTTTTTCTTCATTTCAGTAAAATGGAGAGCGTTGGAACCGTGGTAAAAAGGAGCCCATGAAAAACTGGCTCGTCTTCGAGCCGCTTCCGGGGCTAACCTAACCTTAGAAAAATATAATGCAGGACTTTTTGACAGGAAATTTCGTCCTCTACGAAAGTGCTCTGATTGATTTTCCCTTTATCTCCAATAAGTTCGACGGCACGAGCGATAAAGCTGAAGCAGCGTTTGACAATTTAGGCAAACAATTCGACTGGTAGGATTTTGGAAAGAGAAACGATACTGCGAGCTGAAATTTCGTTCGAAACTCAAGTTTGCGGAGCATCGTCGATTTCTCGATATTGAATTCGCACTTTTCACTCAACGGTATAAAAAATATAATTTTTTCCGCGTGTGTAATGAAGAGCAATCCGATAACCTCGTTTTCTCACACTCTGTGAGAAATTTCTTTCAACGCTTGCATGATTTTTGTTCACCGTTTTATTTAGCCTTGCTTCACGTGTAATAGGATTTAGAAACATGTATAACTCTCATCACTCTCCCTTCGCTCTCTTTCTTTTTATCACGTGTGCTCTGCAATACGTTAAGGATGCTCAGGTATTGCGAGCACGCTTACACCATATAAATTATCATTAACTGAAAGTGCAAACATTACCCTACATCTTCGTGTGCGATATTGCTCAAGATTCGTCTTGCCATGTATTACACCAATGCAAAGGCTCGCTCGCTGCTCCTTCCTCCACCGCGGTGGCTGCAGCTTCGTCTGAACTAAAGATCGTGATTAAGATCTGATACCATCTCGTTTCCTCCGCGTTCATATTTTTAATTCATTTTTATTTACTATATTCCTACAATCATATACGCTTTTATATAACGATGATTTTTCAGAATATCTAATTAAAATTTACGTTTCGAGACGCTGCGTTAAGGAGAATCGATCTCGGAGGGCCAGCTTTTGCGGTCGCATGAAATTCTCTTTTTTTTTTGCATTTGCACATCTGCGATGATACTATTCAATAAAAATTCGTTATTGAGGCATCGGTGGTAGATCGATAAATAAACCGACCATCTGATTCCTGTGACGCTATCAAATCGTCTCCCAACCGGGAACGACTTGGAACTTGCAGTGTCTAAAATCTTTGACAGTTGATTTTTCCGAATCATTCGATGACCCGAAACTTTTATTCGTGTAGGGGAGAGTAGGGCAAAGGGGTGTAACGAGAAATTGAAACAAGAGTTCTGGCCTAAGAGTAAGTTTAGTGAGTAATTCGGATAAAGTGTTTTTCTACGACACATTTCCCCCTCTCAAGATTTTGAAGTGTCGAGAGAGGTATTTCAATCTTGGCAGTTGGAATCGAACGCTTGAACGAATAGGTCCGATCTTAGGGAAAAGGACCATTCGAGGCAAAAGACAAACGAAAGATAAGTCTTCTTCCTCCTGATAATTATTGCGAACTATACCATAACAAAACATGTAAATAAATTTCGTTCGATCTTTTAAAACCATTGAATTTTTTCTTGTAACAACCCTAAAATAAAAAAATAAAAAAATAAAATATCACAGGGGAACATTTTTTTCCATTGGAAATCTGAAAAATTTCGTTATTCGGCTGAGAACATGCTTCAAAAACTCAACATTAAAAAAAAAAAAATACGTTTATTTTTGAAAATTGAATTTTTTTTTCAATCAACGTTGACCTGTCAGCTCGAGATAAGCCGTGAAATAGTTACTACACGGAGAGACTTTTATACGAATATTTCGGATGCATTTGCTAGAAAAATTTGTTATGTTTTGTAGCACAGCGCTGTTCTATATCGCCATTCTATTACATTTCACCAATTTTGATGCCGAAAGCTGTTCTCTCAAATTTTACTATGCACGACAGGCAAAATTTAGGTCTGCGACGACATTCTTACATCGAACGGTGTATCGATATCCGAATGTCACTCTTGTCTTTGGCGAAGTGTTAAAAATTGGTTAATTGGACTGGACAAATTGCTTGAAATTTTACTATGTGCCACTGGTTAATTTTCATGTTTATACTCGCAACGCCTCATGTAATTGGTGGACGCATGAGTTTTGCTATGTTACTGAGCAAAATTCAGTGCGGTAAAAGGGAAAATACGAAACTATGCAATTTTTCGTACAGCACGGAGAAACGAAGGCTACGTTATCTCATAAATTTTCTTCAAATCATTTAATTATTTACTATGCTTTTGATCACAATTCGCTCGGTGTTAATTTTTTATATAGTACAGCGCGTTATTTACTATGAACTGTGGTAATAGTTCCCCAAACTTTTGCATTATTTGACACACTATGACGTTACTATAAAAACAGTAATTTTTGCTATAAAAGTCTCCCCCCGTGTAGCATTGAAAATATGTATTTTTCAAACATATGTGATATTTATACAATTTTATCTCATTTACGATAATTTCACGGTACGCGTATTTTTTGAGGATACCCACACACCTGAAAGTGAGAAAAATCACAATTCTTTTGCTTTTTTGGTAAGACCAAGGAAAATTGATATAATGTGTATTCAATAAAACAATAGCAGTTCTAACGAAGCCGAAGTTTCCAACGTTGGAGTCCAACGAAATGAACGAAAAAAACGTTTGAAATTCACCAATTTTTTATTTCACGAGTCGTTGGGTGCAGCTTGAAAAACAACGAATCGCAAATTTGGCAGGAAACAAAATAGGAGAATTACTGGAATTATTGGAGATTTTTTTTCGATCATTTCGTTGGACTCCAAGAAACTTCAGCGTCATCAGTTCTAGGCAATCGAACGTAATCGGCCCAAAATTGCTTACGGCTGGGATAGGAAAATGTCTTTTAATGGCACTAAAAATGCTGTTCTGGCTTTCGAATGAGTTGATCCCATTTCGATCTCCATGGAATAATTCAGTCGTGGGATTAAATTTAATAAAGTTTGAATTTATAAATTTAATTTCAATGTGCTTGTTTGTGTGATCGATAACCGCGTCTGAAATTTTGCATGCGGGGACGTAGCTGTCTTCGATGTGCTGAAGAATTTTTTCTTTTGACGTACGAGAATTTTCTTGTTTTGCAAATTTGTGGCAGAGGAGCAAGGGCCGTGAAAAAACACGATTTATTTCCTCTAATCCGCCGCTAGAGACGCGGCACAACTTCCAAATTAATGCGATTTCATAAAGGTTGTTCAGTGACCTTCGAACTACTATGATTCATCGGAAACTTTTACTTTTAACTCGAACACGTGTTCGTTCCACACGCTGCTTTCTTTTATTCACTTTTCTGAAAATTTGAACGATTTCTAAAAAGTGCGGAAGAATCGTTTGCACTCTCTCACTCACGGAATCCTCTCAGCACTCGGGCGAAGTTCCATTCGGAGAGTATATGACAAAATTTTTGAAAATACTCAAGAATAAATGTCGTTGGAAAAGTTTTGTAAAGCCTCAATGAAATCTGTTGTTATTCATGGTTTGTCGTACGTGTGCGATCATCTCGAATGTCGCAACTCGCGAACAGGTCGACAGCACTCACTGATAATGGTATTCTGTAATAGCCCAATGACGAAAGCCTCGGGATCGATGGCCCATTGAAATTGAGCTGTTTCATTGTGATTCTCATTTTCTTACACTCTCATTTCGGTCGTAAAGGCAACGAAAATCGTCGTGAGTCAAAGGAGTAGTTTGAATTGACTGTAAACGAATCGTTTTCAGTCGCAGCTTTTTAAATTTCACAAAACAATTCTTGTTTTTCATGTTCCTACGTATTTCTGTACTAAGATAGTTCGTCCACGAAACGATTTTCTTAAGAAAGTCTTGAAATTTACACAGAGTCTAAATGGGTAGTCGACTGTCACGCGTATCAAATTTTAAAAGGTTCGTCTTCGTGGCTATTGAGATAAACATATTTCAACACGAAGAAAAATACACAGGGTTTTGAATCGTTCATCTTTCCATATAACGAATGAACGCCTCTTACGAAGTTTATGAAAAAGTACACAATAACAATGAACTATATAATGAAGGTTTGGGAAAAAAATTTGAGACGATCGTCTTATTAGTAATAAAGATATAAATAATCAATATCTCTTCAACGCGTTAAGCTACAGAGTTCGAAGAGGTAGCAATCGAAAGAAAATAAAAATAAAAAATATGTCAACTTATAATATTCTCCGAAATGCTATAGTTAATTAATTATTAAAGAAACAAATTTTGAAAATTTTCGAAAACGCAATTGGAAACGCTATCGCTTCGCTAAAGAGTCTCTGGCAGCAACTCGTCATATTTTATAAATGTACTTGTCTCAGAGTCGCTGGCGTGACTCTAGATTACGTTAAAGATTGAACGAAATTGGTAATGAGCACTCGTGTGATCTCTCATTTGCTTATTTCTGCATTTTGTTTCTTCTTGGCTTGGCCCATTGCTGTCATAGCCTTCTGCCTTTTTATTAATACTTTTTTCTTGATCCATTTCCCTTTGTGTTTACCCTTTGTGCTCTCTAATGTGATTTTCTACATAAAAAACTAGAGTATTTTCGCCAAGGCGAATGAAATTCTAGGTTCAGTCAGTGATGGATCCCCGATTAACTAATGGCTTGTAATTTCATTGAAAAAGTTCAAAAATTTATTTACAATTTCGAATTAATAACTCTGACATTAATTTGAAGTGATTATATCTTCAATTAGGAAGTAAAAATCGATTCAATTTAGACACCCATAAAATACGATACTTCGGCATGATCTACCTTAAACATATCGAAAACAGAACTGGAAGCGTAACAGGACGACCTCTGTCGAAATTCGTGCAGCCTCGTCGTACATCACAGATTTTGCGTCATCTATTTCTGTTAGTCAATTGTCTCACAGCTATAATAACATCGCCGACGTATAAAGTGAAATAAAAAAATTGAACGAAAACATGAAATGAACTGAACGTTAAAGACATATCGCCGATGCAATTAGAGAGAGAGAGAGAGAGAGAGAGAGGCAGAGAGCCAAGTTTTTACGAGTACCAGCATTATTGACTCAAAATACAATGGAACATTCGTGTCGCAAATAAAAGTTGATTATGTGTACTTTAATAATTGTACGAGCCACACGAGCCACTTCTGATTCTTAATGACGTAAAATAACGTAGCTTCTTAAGAAGCAATACCTTCTGACGGTTCATAATCCATAAGATTATTAGGAAAAAAAGTAGAAAAAAAAGTACGTAATCCCGAGCCTCGTTTTTGTTCGGCGAGCCCAGCACACAAACCTCGATCCTTCAAAGCCTTGTGATTGTGTCAATAAAAAGACTCGGATGATGCCCTTTTATATAAAATATGAAGCGTCCGCGTTCTCGATAATGCGTATTTAATACACATTGACGGATAAAATAATAAAAACTATACAAAATCCACTTGATACGAGTGTACAGATTATAGCGCAGCACAGCGGACCGTGCTATTCGCGGAGCTCTTACGCGAACGTGTGTACGTAAGTGAAAGTTATACCAAGTAGGACGCTCGTCTCCGAGCATCTCACAAGTCCCCGAAGCCTCTCTCGGTTCGGGCTTTCGTGAAGAGTCCGCCAAATGCTCATCGCACTCTCGTGCCGCGTTTCTCGCACTCGCGCGAACCCCCCTCTCGCAGGGACCACGTCATGAGACGACTACATCGCATAAAACGAAATTGGTAAAAGGTAAAAGATCCTTCTAACGTCGCGTTTCGAATTAACGGAATTTTCTTCTTTCTTTCCCCCTCCCGGCCCGGCGAATGAGACGGAGAGTGTACAAACCGCATCACGCTGCGATCATCTCTGCCAGAGGACAGGAAATTCGGGTTATTGTTGTTTTTTTCTCTCCTTCGCAGCTTCCTTGCACATCCGCATTCTCGAAACAACTCGAGTCAGAATCTTGCCGGGGAAAAGGAATTTAAACTCTCGAGACGAGTGTCATTAGATCCGGGGCCGGTGCGCGATTGCGAAATGATCGCGTCGCCGTTTCATTTAATCTTGCTTGGTGCTCGATCCCCTTGCGAATTCGGACCGAAAAATCTCCGCTTTTTCTTCATTTTTCAATACCGAATGAAGTGGAGTGGAAACAAAACCGGTGGGGACGAGACCGACGATTTGGGAGGACCGAAGAAACCTTTCTGACAACTTTATCGAGAAAATAAAACATGCGTAGGTTTTTTGTTGCCAGGAAGAGATGATCGGGACGAGCTGAAAACTTTTAGTGTCTTCGCTCTTGTCGTAAATGCTCGATATTGAAAAAAGAGCTTGAACAACTCTTCTGACTTGAGGTGGTCAGTTCGAACATGCATGAGACACCTGAGAAACTACGAAACGTGACTTGAGACTGTATTCCCTTATTTCGACACGAAAATTTATCTCTCTTCAATTTTTAAGCTAGGAAATTCGAGATCGTGTAATAAAAGAGCAATAACGCCTGTATTTACGGATTTGAAATAGCTTTTTATGTGCTCAAATTAACTGGGAGATAAAAAAAAAAGTGGGACGTGCCTTGTGACGAAATGAAAGACGATTTTCGGGTGTCCGTATTTCGTTTTCATACGCTTCATAGCGCATTTCACACTCTCGTGAAGATTCTTACAATTAGTGGCAAAAAGGCCACCAAACAAGAAAACGAGAAAACATTGAAATTCTGAGAGGAGCATTAAAACAAAAAATTAATATTCTGAACAGGCAGAATTATTATTGGAGTAGAAAAACAAAGTTTTTTTGACCTTTTTGTAAACAGCTGTGGACACAACTAATTTCCAACGATTTGCTCGTCGCGAACACTCAATGTTTTTCATTCTTGTTTTTGATGCAATGGCACAAGAAGCAGGAATGTGCTCCGGGTTGTTACGCTTTTGCTACATTTTTCTCGTCCGTAACCCCATAAATCAAACCCGTTACACAGAGTACAGTCCAAAGGGTATTTTCCAATGTTTCCTTCAGCCGGCCTCGTAAAAATGACCAATCAACTTTTGTGTATTACTTTCCCACGAGAGGAGTTTTACTTTCGTAACTCGAGCAAAATCCTGCTCAATAGACTTCACGAGTGTACGTTTAAAATAGATGTATTATAAACTTACCACGCCGGATTGCTACTCAAAATTTCTGGCAGTTAAGATGATGGATCAGTCGGTAATCACAAACGTGAGTGCGAGAGAGATAGCTGCAAATTTTGAAAGGGAAATTTTTCCACATCGTTCGTCTGATCGAAAAAATAAAAATGTCATCGGATTTTTGCGATCGTGCTGCGTACGATGACATTTTTATTATTTTAATCGGACGAACGTTGTCAAAGAGTTTCAATTTCAAAAATTCGAGGTGTGATTACCGACTGATCCATCGTCTTAAGGCCTTACATAGACTCGTGATGGGCGGAAAAATCGAAAATTTATTTATTATATATTCTTCAAGTACAGTGTCTGAAGAATATATTCTCACCGAATTAATTGGCTCGAATTAATAGTTTTTTAGTGATCGTGTCCAGCACAACTGATGCTTAAAAAAGGTGCTACTGGAATGCAGCTGAAGTTGCGCCATTTTGAGAAATTTTTTGATTAAAAAATTTGTACAAGTACATGAACTTATGTACCAATGAACGTAGTTCACAGTTTTTCAATAAAAACATTCGTTTTCTTGTCGATAAGAAAATCAAGAAAATCACGTTTTTTCGCCCGCTGCAAGGGCGCGTAAGGCCTTAATCGTAAATCGTTGACGCATAAAAATCATTCGGGAGAAAAGAGGAAATTGCATATCCGAAGCTGAAATAACTTCGGCTGGCTTGAACAAACGTCGACCAAGAAATGAGCGCGTTGCAAAAAGGCGAAGCCCGAATCAGTTGGACGCAAACATAACGAATCTGAAATTAATATAGCGAGTATTTAATTCATCTAGGAAACAAACACTCAAATTCTCTATATTTTCATCTAATTTTGAGCGCCGGGATTTTGTTCGATGAACAAAATTTTTCTCCGATCCTTATTTTCGCCTACTTTCGAGCGTCTTTCAAAAATTTCTCTCGCTGCGCTGCCCCGCACGAAAGCGCCAAACGCCCACGCACTAAAACATTCCAACACGCAGCGACGTTTGACATGCAGAATATTTCAAACCTAAATCGAATGATTTTTTTCATTTTGACCCTTCACTCTCTATTAAAACCGTTCGTGAAACTGGAACAATCGTAAAAATGGGAAATCAATGAGTTTTCCCCCTTTTCAAGTCTAATATCGCGCTGTTATTATTCTACTAAGATTTTAACGATTAGAAAACTAATCAAAAACCACAACAAAGAAAGATCTGGTCGTTGGTGGTTATCGCACGAGCTTACGCGAAGGGGATTTTAGAGGCCCAAGAATCGACGATAATTCGACCACATTTATTGCCAAACGCTCTCAAATCTTGCAACCTTTTACGTCTGTGGGTTACAACACCGGAATAGTCGTATGTGCGCCTTCCACTTGCGATGCTCACGTGGGCGAGCGACGATCTACCAGCATCGGGGACTTGCTCGTCTATCTTTACGTCTTTACGACGATGCTTGAAAGTAAAACGACCAAATATCGTAACCAATTCACTTTTATTCTCGTCCGAGACACATTATCGCTAGCAATTCGTCGCAACGGCTGTGGGGAGCTCAGAAATTGAAATTCTCTTATTTTACGAGAGAAAACTCCGTCAAATTTTCAGCTATTAATACTTACCTCGCTGCTATGGACTCATCATTTAAACGTCATAAAAAATGCAGCTCAAATCCGTTCTCTGCAATCCCTCACACTGAAATAGAAAGTAAACAGGGAGAAATTAACTTTTTTCCCGGCCTCTTTTTGCCGCGGATCTTCACATGCCGCTGCGCCGCTCGGCCTCTAATTCTTTTGACCGTCAAAATTTCAGGCCGGTCTCGGCATCGCTGTGATTAACAAAACCCACAACTTCGTACGAACTATTACATTAATCGTTATTTAGAAATAATTCCTTCGAGATTTGATCAACAGGATTATTAAGTACAAATGAAAAATTGAATGTTTTCCTTCGACTTACCTCCTCGCGATCACGAATCATAGAAACCAAACGAAAGTGCGAGTTTGCAATGGTTTCGTAACCCTCACGAGTTTCGGACTATCGTGACAGCTGCACTTGCGACCGTCTTTGAACGAGTATCAACGCCATGGAAAAATGCTTCCTAAAAAATAATAAATCGGTCCGTGAGATCGGATTCGGCGCGGTAAAGTTGACGTTTGGTGCAGCCAAACGTGTTGTATATTCGCAGCGATGATACGGAGCTCGATACACAAAACAGTTGCTTGCATTTCGCTCATTTGCATATTCGAAAAGTTTTCCCACGGTGGGAATAAAGTTGACTTCCGAAAGTATAATCGGAGAGAAGCACGAAATGGGTTTGCTGAAAGGAAGATTTGAATTTTGTTTGTTCGCAAATTCACAAAGCGAGAAATCTCGAGAGACTCGTCTTTCTCGATATATATTCTTGCGTTTTCTTTCTACGCGACGTATAGCGACGAGGATCGTTGAAGAAGGAAGAAGTTTCGGTTTCATTGGTCGGAGGTGGAGGTCGTCGAGAGAAAGACGACGTGAAAAATAAATATGTAAAAAGGAAGAAAAAAGGAATGTGCATTGGAATAACCGCCTGCGGGATGAAACGGCGGAGGGGCGACCGCGACTCCCTCCTCCCTGCAATCCCCTTTTCTCGTGTTGCTGCGCGGAAGAAAGTCCTCTTTCGTCGTTGCACACGTTCACCTAACCATCGTACGAGTCAAGGAAAGGCCGTCCGTGCCTCTTTACTTTTATTTCATATTTGTTTCCTCTCTTTTCCTACAACGAGCTCGCGCGCTAATCCACGCGGTAGAATAACACTCGGGTTGCGAGGATCGCTGAGTTTTTAAGTATTCGTATCTTCGATCGAAGACAAATGTTTTTATAATCGGCGTACAAAGAGCTTCTTCGTATCCCGCATCGATCAATGGCTACCCGAAGATCCCGAAGTGAAAGTAACCAATTCTTACGATATTTCTCGGATAAAATAACGAGTCTCACCGTGACCGGCGTTTTTCTCCCTCCGGCGGGGCCCGAAGTCCTTTCTTTCGTTACATTTATCAAACGCTGGGTTAAACATTATTCATAAACTTCGAAGAGTTTGTCCCGAGAGACTCGCCCCCCGGTGTCAATCTTCTACTTATAATTGATCGATTCCGATAATGACTTGATCGAAAAAAGTCATCGATTAAAAGTTTTAAGACCGGGGCAGTTTCAAATGAGCCGCGCGGTAGCCGAAGGCTTCTTTCTATCCACGGAATTTGTCTATTTACGCAATGAAGCGTGCGCGAGCGATTAAACTTTCTTCCGATTAATCGGTCGCTGAGATGCTATCTGCTCGCGAGAGTGAACCTTTTCGTGGTTTGGTGCTGGGCGCGCGATATTTAATATTCCTCTTCCCAATTGGTGCCCGGACTTTCGACTGTGATTAAAGTCTCCCGTATCTGTGACTTCTCGAAAGCATAACGACTATAACCGGAGAAGCTTGAAGTAGAAAACTAATTGAGGGAGCGCGGCCTCTCGGAGAGCGAGGGTCAGCGTTCGGGCCCGAGCTCGCTCACCGGAGCCTGAAATGTAAATGAAACGACGCGTTGGTGTACGAGAAGAGATTCCGGGCGGGAGGATGAATTGTTCGATCTCGACGCGTCGGTGCTCCGTTTCCCTTCCAGTAACGAGGATCGGTCTCGATTAGTTTCAGGGGCGATCGAACGAGTCGCCGTTCGAGTTGGAGTGTGCGGAGGCTCCGCGCTCGGTACAATGGATCTTTGTAAAGGTGAATCCCACTGGCCCTCGCGGTCGGCTGCTCGTCGCAGGACTATCGAGCGAGGCTGTTTCTCCTGCGAGGCTTTTTGAAATTTCGAATCGCTCGAGAGCGCTCGGAGCCGCAGAGATGGGTCCAAGAGCGCGTTGGTACGCGCGGTGGAAGGAAGACATGCTGCGTGTGCACCAGAGAAAGGTGCCCGGTCGCGCATTCCCTCCCGCGGCCCCCCACGCGGCCGATTGCTGTGAACGCTGTGCAAACGCCTCGTCTTCCGATATTAGAGAGGACGCAGCGGCTCCTCCGGAGCGGGGGAGGAAAAAAGACGGAGATATAAAGGCCCGAGGAAAAAAGTAAATATGGAGGCTCGCGGGGGGAGACCGAGCAAGAGAGCAGAGAGGTCTTGGGCTTCGGGTACCTCAATTGGTTACCGATGCTCCCCAGCTCTCGCAGACTCGTTCCACCACGGTGCCGATATTGTAGCACGGAGCCGCGCGCGAGTCTTCACTGTCGACCGGTCACTCGTTCGTTCTGCCAACATGATCCTCGCCGAGAGGAGTCGATAGTTTGTCCTTTGAGGTGGATTTAGCCAGCCGGGAATAGAGCGATTGAGGTGCTTTGACGAGCGGGAACTTGGTGAAGTGCGCGTACAGTTTTGTAAATAGAGAGGCAAACGAGAGGAAGCAGCAAACCGAACTCACAATGAATCTGCTCAAGACGGTAATTACTTACAATCTTCGTTCACGATACCCTGCTCGAGCTCCACGTATTTTCACGTGGTTGCAACCGAATTTATTCTTCTTGCAAGCTGCTCGAAATTTATCCCCGGCACTGCACCGTTCTCGGAGCCGAAGTTCCTTTTTTAAACGTCTCTCAATCGCGCGGTTGCAATTAAGCTAATTACGAATATATAACTCTGAAACGTCGAACGCGCATCGCGAAACTTTCCAACAACTTGTACGTCCGCCCGGAGGACAACACTCTCGCGAATATTCCCAGATCCGAATCTTCGCTATGATTAAATTTCTCCCGTTGCATCCATGCAAGTGCGAGAAATGCGAGCGAGTTTTGAGCCGAGAGTATAACGCCGCGTCGGGCTACTTCGTCTTTTTACACGGCTTTTTTTCAACGCCGCGCGCTTTTTCCAAGCTCGCCGTTTCGAAAACCGATCGATCAATCGCGAACGGGAAGAAAACATTTTTAATTGACGCATAATAATAACCGCACGCGCTGTCGTTTCACCGGCAACGGTGTTTCTGCGGATCGGTGTCCAACCTCGTAAAAGAGCTCGAAATTATTGCGATGATTTCTCGGGGCCATGCTCGACGGTTTTACTCACTCGGAGTGAAAGAGATCGGAAGAGAGAGAGAGAGAGAGAGAGAGAGAGAAGGACGCGGACGGGACATTAACCGAAGTGCGGTGAAGACAGCCTCGCGATGTGTTTCGAATTGAGAGAGTTTCGACGAGAGACATATACGTGCTCTTCGTACCGGCTAACTTTAATGTAAATCGTGAGCGACAAGCTGAAACTTAGCGTAGGCGAATTCTTTCCACGTCTATTACACTTTCGAATGTGAAACGTTGAAAATAATGCACAAATTTCTATGCGCTATTTGTCCGAGTGGAAAAAAATCGGCAAAAATGATATTGCCGCGGTGAAAAATACGGCTCGGAGCCCACTCGCATGACGATTATTCACCGCAGAGCACGAGCGCGCTCGCCAGACTCACATTTACCATCCTTTAGCTACCTCAGACACGATCAGGAATCGCTGGTTTCACGAATGCGCGAATAGCGTGTTTGTTTCCGCAAAAGACGAATACGCTTCGTATAACCGTATTGGGAACACGCATTTATATGTGGATTGTACGGACTTGGAATCGGTTATCAAGCCACCGGTTCGAGCGCCCCGATCATCGCGTCACTCGAATACCAATCGATCGATTTCTTACCCCAGCAGGATGTCTTTTCTCGTTATTAACCGGGTCACTCGGCTGACTCGCTTCTAATGAGCCGTATTACGTTACGGTAACGCGAAACTTGCCCCACCGTCACGATTCCTTCAGTGAAAATTCATTTCAAACGCCTTTTTTCATATAGCTGCTTTCAGATTCTGGAATTCTAATTCAACAACTCACTCGTAGACTATTTTTCATAATTATAGTTGCGAATTAGCACACTCGTCTGAAGAAAACCGTCGCAAAGGAACGATACAAAGTCCGGATATGAGCAGAAGTTGAATTTCAATATGAAAAAAAAAAAAAAAAAAACGAATAAACGGTCACTCGTGTACCGTCCAATCCCTTTTTAAGCCTGTTTAAGGGCTGTAAGGAAAATTTAACAGCCCCCCCCCCCTCCCCCCATTATAGCGCACCGTTGAATTTGCGACCAATTATCCGCTATGAGCGCGAGGTTATATTTAGTGGGGCAAAGTGGACATCATAAGCAATTAAGCGATATGGGGCGGTCTACAGATGGGCTGGCAATTACTGTTGTGTTAAAAAATTGATTTTTCATAATTATTTTCCATATTCTGTAAAAAAAAAAAGACTTCAACTCGAAAAAAAAATACTCTACTTGACGTTCCTGACTAATTTTCTGGAATGTACGATGAAATTGAATTTTTTGAAAAACAAAAATATGGGGCAAAGTGGACTTTTCTTTTTGAAAAAAAATTTTTGTGTCCACTTTGACCCATTTTTTTTTCATAGGATTCAGATTTTATTCAATGTCACCGTACATTCAAGAATATTGGTCGAAATTTGAATTTTGTTGAAACTTCTTTGTTTCTTGACGTTTTTCAACGAAAGATAGAAACGTCACCCATGAACGTTATAATATTTTAACACGCGAGTGCGTACCAAAACAAATCGCATTCCGAAAATTGTTACGGGTTACGTTCAAATTCTGGCTATAACGATGCAACTCATTTAAATATTTGTGTGATATTTGGAATTAGTAGTCGATTTGTGCCATCAGAGAACAATTTTTTGCGACTCCTGAAGAAAATAACTGGCGTTTAAATCGAAAATCAGCGACTCGTATGTGTGTTGCTTCGTACAAAATGTTGAGAAATACTCAAATTTTTCATTTTATAGTGGCCGTGTTTTGTAGTCATTATATCGAATATTTTGTTCAATATCAAATTGATGCTAATAAGAAAAATGTTAAAGAAAAACCATCCTAAGTTTGGAAAAATTTCTTTGAAAATTTGTTTCATCTGCAATTTTTGAAAAGTCCATTTTGCCCCATGTTCAGTCGGAGAATGGCAAAGCAATAAATATCACAATGACGTAATTTATTCACCTTTTTATTCAATTTTTATAAATCAATCACTTTTGAAAATATTATAACGAAATTTATAAAATTACAATTTAATTGTACAAACTCAATAAAACATTTTATTTCTTTATAAAACGTGTGGTGATCTCGACCGATGTTCGATCCGTTCTCGAACATATTTTGATTCCATTCGAGCGTTCTGTTTTTACCGTTGCTTAACAACGTGATTTCCTTGCCCTCAGAATCTCGCTTGACGCTTCATTCAGTTGTTTTTCTTATCAAACGATACTTATGCACACAACAACATGTATAATAATACGAAGAGAAAAAAAATAGTTTTTACCAAAAATATTGTAATTTCCAAGTAAATTCTGAATGAAAATTTTTAAATTGCGTATTTAGCTATGACAAAGGTTTAAACCGTGCTATTTTTTCCTAACATAGTTCACCAAGTAAACGTTGTAAAATTTACGTTGACTCGATGATGAACTGGCAAGTAGAATTATTACGCCGTTTTGCTATACTTTTAGTACTGTTTTCACAATTGAAATTTACAGTTGAACATAGTAAAATTTGAGGAGCTCGAACACAAGCATCGATCATACGCCAAAGTGTTTAGAAATTTACCATGGTAAATAACAGAATTTCATTCGCGATTGTACGATAATATACCGGTATACGTGTGTACCGATGTATTTATTTTGACATCACTAATCAATTTTCATCGAGTCGCTTGACAAAAAATTACTCTATGTATGTTCGTAAGAATTAACAAATATTACCGATATAGAACCCTACTTCTGTGGCACCATAGTGAAATTTTCTCTCCGCTATAGCGGACAGGCTTACAAGGGAATTCGACTGTACTGCGAAATAATATTTTCAAGAATTTTCAATATTGTGACGAATGAAACTCCGGTCCTTTCAGTAGTGCCGGCTAAAAATCGAGCAAACGTGAAAATCCTACGCTGAAGAGACTCGACGGAAAATGATTTTTTAGAGTAGTTAACACGGTGTTCACACTACATTTCGCAAAGTTGAACCAGCGATTTCTATGGCATTATATAAACGTTATAAAAAGTCTCAAGAGCGTGACGAAAGCGGTTGATGAAAAAAATTGGGATACCTTCACAGTACTTTCGTTAGTGCTCATCCACGATTCGAGATCTCACGATATTACGTTAACGCCGGAGTTCCCGTAGCACATACGCAACGTAAACAAAGCTCGCGTTGATTCGCACTAGAGAGCGACGCGCAGTTATCACATTGTCTTACAGCGTGTATAAAATTTCAGGTCTTCCTCTCGGCGATGATACTCGTCGTATTCGCCGAGGAACGAAGCAACGCAACGCGGAGCAAGAGACAACAGATAGCATTTTATCCTCGACGAGGGGGTCGCCCACCGCCTTATGCGGTTCAGATGGAGCCGATAGTGCAGTACTCGCAGAGAGATCCGCTCTACAATCCTTCCGCGAGCTCGAAGAGTGACGATCACTCGTTCTACGACGAGGCGGCACTTTACAATCACTATTCGAACGAGCCTGAGCCAATAATCGAGATAATAATAAAGGAATCGAACGAGACGTTACCCACGCCCGTGCCACCGCCTCCAGTGCCAGCGCCTCGGCCTACCAAAGAGCCGATTCAAGTGTTCTACGTTAAATACGAAAAGAAAAAAGGCTACGGTGACGCCAAGTCGAGAGTGGTTTACGATACGCCAGTACCAGCTTTGAATCCGGTCGAGGAACACGAGGTCATAAAACCTGATGAAGCGGATGAGACGCAGAACGAACCGGAAGAACCGCCCGTTTACGCTACCGAGGCGAGCGTGACGGAGCCAACGACGACTCTTAGGGCCATCATTCGTCCTGAGAGCGAGGTCTATCACGCGGGAGGTAGTGGAATCCGTGTTACTTTTGGAACTGATCAAATACCGCCGAATAGTCATAACAAACGGAGTGACCCGGTTCCCCCATCCTCGAGTCCACCTGTCCAACCGAGTGTAGTAACTCCGCTGCCTCCACCGGGTTCCCCCAAGAGACAACACGGACCTTATCATCCTCTTCAACCCGTGCAACCGAGAGTCACACCCGGCTTCCCACAGCAACGAATCGTCAATTCTTTCCCGCCTCAACAACCGTTCCCACCGAACTATCCAGTCGCACATCAACATTATCAACCGACGCTGAACGGACCAAGGCCGCCGCAGCGGCCTCCCATCACGATCCAAGGTTTGCCGGATTTGCAGCAACGTCTGCCATTCCAAAATTTCGGAACTCCCCATAGAATCAGCATAAACCATCCTCAACAACCGGGCTTCCCGAATACCGTGTCGGTCTCTCATCAGAACGTTCACATCCAGAACCAGCCAGGGCTGTTGCCGGCTGGCAATTTCAACGGTAATCTGCAGACGCAGCATTCCAATCAGCAACAGCAATACCAACCCCAGCAGCCCCATCAACAGCCACCTCAGCCGCTCCAGCCTCACCCCCATCTGCAGTCCTACAAGCAACAGGAGCTTGAGAAGCAACGGTATCATCAAGAGCAAAGACGCCAACAGGAGTTGAGGCAGCACGAGCACAACAGACAACACGAACAGCAGAGGCAGTTGGAGCAGCAGAGACAGCAGGAGCATCAAAGAAAAATAGAACAACAGAGAGTGATCGAGCAACAGAGGCAACGGGATCAGCAAAGACAGCAAGAACGCCAGCGACAGGAGGAACGACAGAGGCAGGAGGAACAACACAGAATCCAGGAACAACAACGGTACCATCTTCAACAGCAGCAAAGACGGAAACAAGAGCAGGAGAACAAATTGTTGCAGGAACAACAGTTCCGACAACAACTGAAATTCAGCCAACCTCAACCGATTCCCAATCAAGCCTACAATCAGCAACTCCAACAGCCCCAACAGCAGCCCAAACCCGGTGGTGAGATATTCAAGGCCGTTCCAAAATTGGAACAACACTACGCCATCAGAGAGAACCCGCTTCATCCTGGCCCTTTCCCGCCGAATCCACAAGTACAGCCCGTTCAGTATCCGGACCTTGGACAGAAACCGTTTTCCCTCCAAGCTTCTCCATCCCCTGGCGATGGGCAGCAACAGTACTTCCTGCGAAATCCTCACGCGAGTGTCCCCAGTATCGCGACTACCCAACAACATCAACAGCAACACCAGCAGCAACAGCAACAACAGCAACAACAGCAAAAACAACAACTGCAGAGTCACAACAACCTGGCTAATTTGAAAAACTATCAAAACGACCAGCAATCGTTTTTCGCTCAGAATCTTCCGACCCCGCAACAGCAGCGGATCCAGCAATCCCCCCAGTCGTCTCTATGGGGAAGGCCCGTCTTCCAGCAGAGCAGCGGAAGTGATAAAATCTATGCGACGCCGGTGAGTAATTCCAATGATTTAGGATTCGTATCGACTGAACGGAGTGTCTACCAGTCTTCCATCAGCGTCACACCCTCGCCACCAACGACGACAACAACGCCACCACCAACGACAACGAGTACACCCACACCAGGGACTCCCCCAACGAGCGAAGCTCCGAAAAACGAAGCTCGGATAAAGGAAAACATAGCCAACTTACCGGACGAGGTGCCCGAAGACATACGGGAACAATTGCTCAGTTCCGGTATTCTCGGTAACGCCGATATTCAAGTACTCGATTACGACAAAGTCGGGGGTATACCGATCGAGAATTTACCACCGGAGGCGCTCGCCAACTTTTACGGGGCAGGTGGATCCTCCGCAACAGCGGCGAGTGAGCCTGTGCCAGCAATAGCAAAGAGGCCCAAGCAGGGGCCATCGAGCGGTGAGCATCGGTATACGAAGAAGAAATCGACGTTCACGAAAGTTGAACACGCGACACTCAGGCCCGGAGGTGTGGAAATGAAAGTAGTACACTTCGACCCAAATACGGCTCAAGGACAAGCGATTGCCGATCAGCACATACGCGAAGATGCCACGCATCTCGAGCCCGTCGCAATTGGCGCGAAGACCGATGAGAAGCAACAGCAGAAGCAGCAGCAGCAGCAGCAGCAGTACAATCGTTATCTGCCTTTGAAAGTGAGCGGTGCTTCTTTCCCTATACCGGATGCCCCGGAGCTTCAGGGCAGAAAAATCTCGAGCGTCGTTGTTCTCGCACCTGTTGACTACAGCGGCTTTCGCGATGACGAATCCAATTACGAGCCGAAACAGATCTCCGAAAACGATGACAGCGATTACTCGAGGCAGGCTCGAATGCTCAATGGCCCTCAACCAGTGAAATTTTTAGCCGGTGACACGCTCAAGCAACTCGTCAAAAAGCCTACCGCTGAAAACTACAAAAAATGGTTGGAACAAGAGAGTCACACGGAACCACAAAGGCAATCGGTCGTGCTCCTCGTTACCACGTAAGTTCTCAGTCCTCCGTGCACATCGCTCTTGGCTAACACTATTTTTTACCCTCTCGTTTTATATTAATAAAACATATCCATAAATCTACTTGAAGCACGAGTCTCGTATGGTCTCAAATTACGACATTTTTTCCCAACACGATTTCTCATCTTCTCCGTTCTTCCATTAACACCAATTAGCCACAATTGACTTTCATTTTTAACAATATCGTTTTTCGTTTTATATATATTTATCTCTTATTCGCACAGGCTCGAGGACGATTCTCACGGCGACAAAGAGATCTTCATGTACGACGTCTCGTCCCAATTGGTTAGCAAATTGTCCGGTGACTTGTCCTCCGCTTTTGTCAACGCTGCTGAAAGCAACTCCGACAGTTCGGACAATATCGACGACTCAAGTTTCGACTCATATTGACGACGACCATTGATCCACCGAATTTAAATGATGAATTAGCTCAACAGGCATGAGAACGCGACTGGAAATATCGAAGGATCGCGCGATTGAGGCTTGTGCTGAACGTTCACAAGAAAACACGATCTTATTGACAGTTTTCACGTCGCGTTATTGTGCCATGTCTCGCGAATCATCGTCCGCTCTTTATTTCGACAATTCCAATGAAATCACTAGATCGACGACTTTGCTATTATCAAGACAATTTACCGCGGTACCAGCATCCAAGTGAATGCTAAACATTGCACTCGTACGGTTATCTCGTGTAGATATTTTAATTATGTATCATTATTGTATATAAATATTTTTTATACGAATTTTTTTATATAAAAATCAATAAAAAAAGAAAAAACAAACAGATTTTTTGAAGATTTTACTTGACATTGGAAATCCTTGTTTATTTGGGGCATGCGGAAATGTATTTTCAATCCCCTTAAGGTGGAACGATACCGTATATCAACGGAGATCGATTTTTATGCAAATTGTGTAAACTATTTGCTCGCGAAATTTTAATGGGTTCGACCATACCGTTTCTGAGAAAATTGAATCAGTTTTTTACATTGGGGTCTTATGGGGAAGCTTAAAAAATGCAAGAAAACATTGAAAAATGACTGTTAATAAAGCCACTTTTTGACGAAACGAACCAACTGTCAAGATAACTGAAATATGCAAAAGAAAATTAATAAACGAAATTTGTCCCGCTCTTCTGGCGGACACAGCTTCAAACCCGGCAACGCCGCATCGATCAACGCACAGTGCGACTTACAG
Source organism: Venturia canescens (assembly GCF_019457755.1). Classification (NCBI taxonomy): domain Eukaryota; kingdom Metazoa; phylum Arthropoda; class Insecta; order Hymenoptera; family Ichneumonidae; genus Venturia; species Venturia canescens. Next base: position 15,360,456 of record NC_057427.1, read on the forward strand.
CTTGCCTTATTCGAGCTTCAGCAGAGCAGCCAACGGTCAAAAAATGAAACCATAAGCCTGCATTGCTGCTGTCAAAGCAAATGTTTGATATTTTGAAATATAAGATAAGAAGCTTTTTTTGCCGAAATTAGGAACGTTACGGTTGAAATAGTTATTTTTTCATCTAAAATTACACTATTATCGATTTTTCATGTAAATTGAAATTCAGAAACTAAATTCACGTGCAGTTGGTAAGACGAGAGGCTTTCCATGTTTTAAAGCAATATAGGAGGACCCCTTTTATGGGTTTTCAAATTGGATCGATTTTCACTTCCTAGTTGAAGATATAATCACTTTAAATTAATGTCAGAGTTATTAATTCGAAATTGTAAATAAATTTTTGAACTTTTTGAAAATTCTGAATGAAATTACAAGCCATTAATTAATCGGGGATGCATCACTGATCGAACCCGAAATTTCATTCGTCCCTGGTGAAAATACTTCAGTTTTTTATGTAAAAAATCGCACGTGAGAGCGCAAAGAGAAAACACAAAGGGAAATGGATCAAGATAAAAGTATTAATAAAAAGACAGAAGGCTATGACAGGAATTGCCCGAGCCAAGAAACAAAATGCTGGAATAAACAAATGTGAGGTTATGCGAGTGCTCTCTACCAATTTCGTTCAATCTTTAATGTAATATGTCTTTATTACGAGTAAGACGATCGTCTCGAATTTTTTTCCAAACCTTCATTATATATTCAATTTTCATAAACTTCGTTATAGAGGCGTTCATTCGTTATATGGAAAGGAAAACGATTTTTTACGCATAGTCCCTATAACCCTGTGTATTTTTCTTCATATTTAAAGACGTTTATCTCATAATAACCAATAAGACGAATCCTTTAAAATTTGATGCGCGTGTCAGTCGACTAACCATTTAAACTCTGGGTAAATTTCATTTCAAGACTTTCTTAAGAAAACCTTAATTATATCTTATTATCGGAATTAGTTTCAATCTTGACTTGAAATAATTTGACCGATATGAAACGACGAACCTTTGAAAAATTCGGAAAGTGGGTCTTGAAAAATTTCATAGAAAGAAAACGAAAACACTTTGCCACACATGAGTGTGGGTATTAAGTACGTTTCGCTTCTGTCAAAGTTTTCACTTGTTTTTCAAATCTTCGACAAAGTGTTTTCGTTTTCTTTCTATGAAATTTTTCAAGACCCACTTTCCGAATTTTTCAAAGGTTCGTCGTTTCATATCGGTCAAATTATTTCAAGTCAAGATTTTACACCATTTTTCAGATATTACACCATTTCGATCGGTGTAATAAACAGAATAATCGTTTGTTTTTAAAAAAAAACCTGTTACTTATGCTTCAGTGTTGCTGAACCGTAAATAAAACTTTTTTTCGCGAAGGGATTCTTTGGTTAACCAGCTGCGAGAAGAAACTTCATGCGAATATATGAATAAATTCTTTGTAATTACAAGCTGCAGTCTTTTTTTTAATTACGTAATTGGAAAACGTGCATAAAACTCGAAGCACTTCTGCCTCACACATAGTAATTTGACATGTAAATTACTCGAATTATAAGAGTCTCATTTACACCCTCCGTATAGAAAGTGCTTCACAACTGATTTCCATAACGTTTTTGTAGTTCCGCTATTGTCCGTGGCATTACTGGCATCAAAGTTTCGGCCAAGAATGACAATCTTGAAGAAAATTCTTCTTTTCACTTATCAATTTTGGGAATACGTTCATATATAGCGATATAGCGGAATAATTCAAAAGTTTTATCAACGAGTTTAAAATATCTGCGAAAGATACTTGACCGATCGGGTTGACTCCACTAATTCGTAATGATTTTGCATACTTATGATGGCCAGCAGATGGCATTTTTGTCGCTTTGCGCGGTGGCGGTGGCACTTTACAGAAAAAATTCTCAGTTCCTAGTTCGTACAAGTAGTTGATTGATGTAGTTTGTGTTTATAAACAATCGGTATTTTGATCGTACCGAAATAATCCAGTAAAAGTAATAACGAAAATTTTCAATCACGATAATGCCTCGTTATAAAGAAAGATTCCGAGAGGACCGTGAAGATCGTGAAGACCATGGAGATACGAGGAGGCATGAGAAAAGATACAAAGGTAATTCAACAGTGGCCAAACCAAATGCAAATATTGAAACTGGCTTAACCTCAAAACTATTTTTTTGTCGATACATATTTGACAGAATTAGAACAATCATCTATTTTTATGCCGATTAGCACATTAAATAAAAAATATTTGCCCACTAAAAGCAGAAATGCATTTGATGATTCTCCATTGTCAATTTTTTTTATTATCAAATAATGTCCCACAATTTTAATACAAAAAACTTTCTAGTTTTACTATTGTATACAAGAAAAAACGTACAGTCGAGACATTTTTTTTTGTTATTGTTCGTTATGGTTCTTTAACCATTGCTTTGGATCTTGACAGGCCTACTACATTACTTCAGCTCTATTTTCATTCATTTGCATGTTTTGCGAAATTTCCCAAGAAGGATTGATTTTTACTGAGTTTTAGTTAGCTAATACCATTTAAAGCATAAGAATAGCCATTCATGGAGGATGCATTTGTCTCTATAAAATGAATTGTATTAATATAGGACATATTAAGGACATGATTTTTATGGCATAATAACGAATAGCTTCTGTTATATCGGAGTATTAATGACATTATTTATCACTATTAGATCGTTCGTACGAAGAAGTACGAGATCATCACGAACCGAAAGGCCGTGACAGGTCTCGGTCGAGAGTATCAAACTCCAATCGAAACGAGAGAGTCGAGCGGAATGATAGGAATGAAAGAATACAGAGAAACGATAGGAATGACAGAAACGATAGAAACAACAGACCCAACAGGAACGAGCGAGGGAACAGGAACGAGTGGAATGACAAAAGAAGACAGAGCTATCCTGAGGTAAAAGCAAAGAATGAGCCTTCCCCGGAGTGGGGTAGTCGCAAGCCCAAGAACGAGGAAGAGCCCGAAGCAAAGCCGATAGAAAAGGAGAAACCAAATTTTGGATTATCAGGCAAATTAACGGAAGATGCAAATATGGTTAACGGAGTTGTAATAAAGTATTCGGAGCCACAAGATGCGAGGAAGCCAAAAAGGAGATGGAGGTTGTATCCTTTTAAAGGGGAAAAAGCTTTGCCAACGCTGTACGTACACCGTCAATCAGCATATCTTATGGGAAGAGACAGAAAAATAGCTGACATACCTCTGGATCACCCTTCCTGTTCGAAACAGCATGCCGTTCTCCAATATCGCCTCGTAACCTTTCAGCGTGAGAACGGTGGGGAAGGGAAGCGTCTCAGACCCTACCTCATTGATCTTGAATCAGCGAATGGTACTTTTGTCAATAACGTTAAACTTGAACCCAAAAAATATCATGAATTGTTGGAACGCGATGTACTCAAATTCGGCTTTAGTTCGAGGGAGTACGTTCTGCTTCATGAACACAGTCGCGATGATGCTCTCGATGACGATGTCTCGTTGGCACCAACCACCGATACGTAAGGAAAGAGAGTTCATAGCGAAATATAAAAAATTCGAAACTATCGTTGTCCCTGTACTTTACGAATTAGTCCGAGGACTCACCAATTCGAAGCTTGTGATATCTCGTCTTCGCATCTTGTATATACGTTCTAGCTGTTGAAAATTTAACGATTGAGCCCTAGGCGCGATATATCGCAAGGAAAATATCGTGAGGCAGTAACGATTCCGCATTGTCAGCCAATCTGAAGTCTCAGCTCCCAATTTCTTCGTAACTTTTATGAATAAGAATTTTATCGTATCAGAAGCATCGAAGTAGCGATTCTCCAAATGTCTCATGCAATCATGTCGAAAAATAGGGAAATTTCAATTCCGACGCTGAACTGCTGTTCTCCCCGTCGAACAATGGATCTGAGAAACGGCGTTCTCGTGTTATTTTTCTATAAATGAATCTCGGTGTTAAACTGCAAGAGATACAAAATGTAACACACTCCCGAGTTTTTTATTCAATAATTTTGAAGAAACATAAGACGAGGCCATGGTGAGGCCAAATTTATCAACTCGCATAAATAAAGTTTCCCGAAAAGTCTCCAACGTATGGGATTCGAGATATCAAAATTTCTCTACGCATTGAAATATTCAAGATTCATTATGAAATCTTTAGAGTGGTGTTTTTGGCTGCCTTTTTTTAAGCGTTCGAAGTTACGATTACATTTTTCTTCTCGTTTAGTTTCGTTATTGATATAGGTCGTAATTCATATTGACGAAAAAGGACTAAGAAGAATAATTGTATTGTGATAAGAAATGTAAATGACCGAATGGATATAAATATAGAACTTATATTTAGTAAACTTATTCTCACCAGTCATACGAATTTTATTTACAAATGAGTCTTTACACTTTTAAGACAGTCATGGATAGTCATAATATATACATATATATATTATGGCATGAGTTAAACATTTATTAGACTAACAACAGATCGTCCAGTTTGCAAGATTCACGAGCGCTCTAATTGACACTGTTTCGTTTGTTTCGAAGATTCTGCATCGATTGTCCAAACATTAAAAACGATGCTACTCCCGAAAAAAAAGTTGTCATAAATTTTATCGGACCTAAATTAAGACACCGTGATTGTGCTCGCTGGTCCACGACCAGGACTTCCACTTAGGCATATAAATTGTCTGAAATTCTCCCTTTTCTCAATCATATTTGTTGCTGTCACTTTAATTAACGACTAGTCATACCCTCTACATATTTACAGTTAACGATTTCATGATTATACATTGATGTATATATTTTCAATGAAAAATACTATCAACATCTTTTCGTGATGATGGGAAGACTAAAGAAATGAGGAAACGGATTACTGACACTGCTTTCACATGCGTAGAACTTTGCGAACCTGTACTTGGACTCTTGACAATCAAAAACGAACGAAATCACTCGTTTTCACTCTCCAGGAAGACGATATTTAATACTTCGTATGATAAATTTGTAAGGGGGAAAGAATGTCTTTCGTAAGGCGCGATAAAATGTCTTAATTTTAAGGTATTTACACTTTCTTTCATGATATATCGATTCGACGTATTAATGTGTATATAAATTATGTTCTATTCATAATTTTTCATCATTATCTAATAGGAGAACGATGTATTTATATAGAGTATGAATTAATCGTCATTTCAATTTTTTTTTCAATATAAAACTGCTTGAAAAAATATCCCTCCTCTGATAAAATTGTAACAATTTCTGGCCAATTTTCTATTCACTTGTTTCGTCAAAAAAATCCATAAATTTTTAAACACGAAAATAGTGAATTGTTAGAAGTTTCGCTCTGGTGATGTTCCAATTGACGATCGTTTCCGAAATTCTCTTCGTTCGATATATAGCAACATTCACATACAAAACTTAACAAAATCTTTACACGCATCACTGCGATAATAACGAATTTTTTTCCTCCTCGAGATCTTCTACCTACGCGAAGCGATCGACGGTGATTCAGGCATCGAATTTGCAAAACTGTTCACACTGCTCGTTTCGAATATTGAACTCGGTCCTTCGATTGAAAGTTCAAAATAGTTCGATCCCGACGTGTTTTGTAAACGAATCGAAATGAAATTTCGTAATTCGTTTTAAATCTAACATTTTTTTCAAACGTTCTTTCCATTCGAATGACTAAATAATCGTCGAACGTTTCCTATACAATTTATATAACATTACGACAAAACTGAGCAATTAAGAGACAAAAACATTAAATTCTAAAGTCAATAAATACATTAGCATGTGCGAGATATTAAACGCGTACAAGGAATTCATAGATTAATGATTATAAATGGCAGTCGGTCGCTTCACTGAGACATTTCCATGGCATATTTTTGTTTCTCCCTTTTTTCGCGAATGCAGAGGGACGCGTAGGAATTTCAAAATAATCCTAAACCATTATTCGGTGACAAAATAATGACGAACAATTGATATGAAAAATGGGGAGCAATTGAGTTCCGAAGTGATCACAATAATTGTGCCTTTCGAGTAACAATTTTTCTTCGCAACGGTGCAGCGTTCTTCAAAATTTATGAATTTCCCTTGAGAACCTATCTTTACTGCTGTTTCGAGATTTTCTTGTTTCTAAATGTCGTCGACACATAAAGATTACTCGATACAACACTTCACAGTTTCCGGCAATTATAAAAACTATTCCATCACGGAGGAAAACAATAGAAAAAAAAAAAAACAATAAATCCGAGCTCTGAAACGTCAGTTCACTCTAGCGACGTCGGTGGTGTTGAGATTCGTGTATGTCGCGATCTCATTACCACCATCTTCGATTGTTTGGGACGGTCCTAATAAATTCAGCAGAACACGATTTATAACCAAGGGGATATTGGCTCGATTATTTTGTAAAGTGGCATGATTGACCTGCAGTTTTGGTACTTTAGTGACGTTGGCATCGTTGTTAACGGTGTCACCATTCGACACGGTTGGGTTGCTATTTTTCAGGCTCAGACTCTGTTGGGAATTAATCAACGAGGAACTCGGTCGAGTGGAAGCCAACGAGCCGATCGATGAGCCGATGGAACTCATTCCCTCGAGGCTCGTTTCCGATCCGTTGTCCAAAGTTCTCCTCGCGATCGTCGAGTTGCCAAATTTCCGTCTCTCGTTCAACGGCAGCAACGAAGACTCTTTGCCAATCGTATTGCCGCTCGTTTTTCCGACTCGCATACCATCCAACGTCTTATTCCTTTCCTCAATGTTGTCCAAAGCTTCTTTCTTGCCCTCCGAAATGTTCAAACTCGTAACCGAGAGTCTTTCTTGCAACGAGTTTTTTCTGTCCTCGCCAACATTTTCAAAGGCAACTTTCGTCTCCGATTCGATTTCAGGCTCCATCGATTTCCTCGTCTCATCCTCCGGCAGCGATACACTCTGATCGGCATCCACAATTACCTCCTCGCTCATGTGTATCGATCTCGGTATCTCGTACTCGCCCGCGTGATTCTCGGTCGATACGTTGTCGGCCAACACCTCGAGGTACTTTGGCACGTTGGTTGAGCGCAGCAACGCTGCCGCACTGTCTTGAAACAGAGGCTGCATGTCGCGACTTCCATCGGAGCTACTCGATTTCCATGAATTTCCTATACACACAACGAAACTCGTCGTTATTTCGTTCACTTTCATCTTTAGCCTCTTTTTCGTTTTTTTTTTTTTTTTTTTTCATTGTCAAATACTTTTTACATAAACATTTTACGCTACCCAGTTCATGGCATGTTAAAACAGAAACAACAATCGAATGGTGATTCAAAGTGAAATACGAATTTCGATCTTCGTTTTCATCGGTAGAAGTGGATGATCGATGATTTTTTAGTTTAACAGTTTGACCAGGTATCGTTAGGGGTTTTTTGGAGAAGCGAATTTTAGAACGAGGCCACCAGGATTTTGAAAAAATTCGTGAAATTTCAATCCATCGTCAATGATGCTGTTATTTTTTCCAACCTACCTGAATTGTTATGATTTTGATTCTCGTCAGCAAAGTAAGCCATGTTAGAGACGCCTGCAAGCACGAGCCATGCGACAAAGGTCAATTTTTTTATTGTTACCAGCACATATAGTAAGATTGATTAAAAGGGGGGTCCTGCTTTTGAAAGCCAAAAAAATCGATTGTTGGCAGGAATGCTTTTAGGATGGACGGAAATAATTGAGCATAGCGAACTTTTCGGTATAGTTTCAAGAATATTTCAAGAGTACAAAAACATTTTTTAATGTGAGAAATACTAATTTGTACATGGTTTATGCACAAAGTCTCATTATCGAAGTTTCTCAGCTGCGTACAATGTGGAGATCGTAATTATTATTGTCTCCAACAAAAATTCCAAATTTTTTTCCATTTTTATGTATACGTCCTTCCATACGAATCTATAAAAACCCGAAAAAATTGGGAAATTCTATATTTCCAGCACGTTGAGGTGATATTCTTTTTCTTTAGAAGGATTTTGTTTTTCAAGCTCGCTAAAAAACAGAATTTCGCAATTTTTTCGGGTTTTTATAGACTCGTATGGAAAGAAAATATATGAAAATGGGGAAAAAAATGGAATTTTCGTTGAAGACAATAATTACGATCTGCACATTGTACGCAGCTGAGACACTTCGACAATCAGACTATGGCGAGTTATTCCCGTCTATCCAAAAACATTCCCAGGAAGAATCGAATTTTTGACTTTTCAAAGCAGGACCCCCCTTAAAGGGTGGGACGAATTTTGGAGACTTCCAGTCGCATCGGATAGTTTCATGAACATTCTTCCCTGTTTTTTCTAATTTTCGTTCAATTCAACAATACTTTTTGGACTTGTCATGAAACAGTGAGGCTTTGAACAATCGATAAAAGAAATGCGAAATCATTCGATCGTTTCTTTCATTGGGACGTGAAAAAATTCCGTAAAATGTAATTTTTCAAGAAAAACAGGAAGAAGGCCGACAACACCGATTCAATATTAATCTTCGTACATGCCCTGGCAAAATAATCGCAGCGAAAATAACGAGCATATAAATCCAATGAAATGCAAGTCAAATTATTTGACACGTAAGAGAAAACAGGGATTTTCAGACGATCATAAAAAGTAATGATTCGGAGAGGACACTCTCAATGAAAAAGCCAAAAAGATTTCCATGCGAGGAGAAAAGACACGAAAATCGTACACGGCTTATTGCTATTCGCGATTGTTGGAGAATTCAAGCGTTCGACTTACCGCGTCTCGTGAGATAATGACCGGCGTGGACAGGACTGAGTGCAGCATCTTCCGTGTTGGCTCGTAACGATATAATATGCTCGAGGCACAGTTTAAAGCTCGGTCTCGTATCAGCTGTGCTCCAACACCTCAGCATCAGCTGATGTAGAAGAGGAGGGCAATTCAGGGGTTTCGATAATCTACCGCCCGCTCGAACGTGATGAAGAACTTCGAGATTCGTTCTTGCAGGATAAGGCTGCTGGCCGAGGGACGTTATTTCCCACATCAAAACGCCGAACGCCCACACATCACTCTGCGACGTGAAGACACCGTCCACTAGGGATTCCGGTGCCATCCATCGAACCGGTAATAATCCTTCACCCTCCTATTCAATTTGATAATAAAAACAAATGAAAAGACAAAGGATAATGTGGATACAAAAATGCATCCAAATTTTCGGTCGAGTTACAGTTTTCCAAAAAATAGTCACAAACATTTTTGGCACAAATGTGAAAAATAAATGAGCGTTAAACGGGAGAAATTCGAGTAGGCTGCAGGTTGAAGGGACGCGTGGGGCATGCAGGAACTCTTATGAGATTAAAATAACAATTGGAAGAAAAATGACATGAAAAGAACACAATAAATGTTCGTTTATTGTTCAAAGACGAATTGAATATTCCATACGATTTTTTTTTTCCTTTTTGTCAATGAATTTTCCAGAAATATTAGCAAAAAGAAACGTCATCCTCGAAATCCCAAATACCGAACACTTGACCCATCGAAAGAACACTCATATTCAACATCGGAGCTTCCACCGATGCCTGCTGGTTTTGTTTACTTATTTTTATCGATAAGAAGTGATCAAAATTGATTCAAAAATACACATTGTAATAGACATTAATATCAAAATAACAATATAAACATAATAATATTTTTAATTATTCGTCAGTCACTTGTTCAATGAGAAGAGGTGAGGGATCCCCGTGTTCGTTCAATGGAAAGTGTTGGGAAACTTGAGCCCCCATATGAACACTCATGAATGTGATGCATTTTTAATTATTACACAATTAAATAGTGGTTAAACTTGAAGATTGGACAATTGTATTCTCATATTAATTGAAACTTTTTGTTAATCGTAATTCTTTCATTGATAACAAACCGCTTGATCGGAAACACTCGAGACCGCGTTTACTATTGCAATTTACCGAAAAACGAACTCGTTGAATGTTTTATTTTTTTTACGTGCAGTTTCGAGTGCACTCCACCAGGACGCAACACAAAAAAAAATAAGAAACTTCAGAAAAAAATGAATACCATATTTGAGTTTTTTATTAAACGAGATTATTCGGTTTTAATCATTTTGTTCATTCGATGAGGGGTGTTTCGCAAATGGACGATCCGCACCCGAGATCGTACGTTTGAGTTTTTTACGTTGAATTGAAAGCGCAACTGATATTGACGAGAAACTTACCTTTCGGTAATAATCATTTTTGTAAATATCTCGAGCGAGGCCAAAATCGCCAATTTTGACGACTCGATTTTCGCGATCTCTGGCCGAAACGAGACAATTTCGACAGGCCAAGTCACGGTGAACGAAGTGGAGCTCCTCGAGGTAGCGACAGCCACGGGCGACGTCTTCGCACATCGCTAATAAATCCTGGAGCAAAAGTGCACGAGAATCGGTCGGTGGCAGCGAGCGACTTGCTCTGAGATAACTCAACAAATCTCCGGCTTCCATCAGCTCGAGAACCAACAAAGGTGGATCCGTGTCGAGACAAACACCCAACAATCTTAGAACGTGCTTGTGACGAAAGTGACTCATCAATTGAGCTTCTTGAAGGAATTCCGTTTTCTCCTGGGCCGAGGCACCTTTTCGAAGGGTCTTTATCGCTACGGGCGTTATTCCTGGGCCCTCGAGATCTTTGGCGTTCCCTTGAAATACCTGCCAAGAGATGAACAACTCAAATTTGTTGTTTCACGCAGACACTACTAGAAAATATTTTCTCATTACTCGGAAAAGAAAAACTGGGGGAAAAAATTGGTTTCTCTCACCTCGCCGAAAGCCCCGCTGCCTAAAAATTTCGCCAAAGTTATGTGCTCCCTTCGAATCTTTGGCAACATCGAGTCGTCGTGATCGTGCTGCAACGAGGGAGCGTAAAGAGCATTCGATTGCACGAAATTACCCCTTGGAATTTCTCGGAGCGTTGCTAATTCCAGATCCGGCATAATGGGTGGCAATACCGCCTTTTTGCCCTCTTTACGCTGCTTGTAAACTGCTGAAATCGGTAAATTCAACAGAAAAGCACGTTAAAAAACGTTTCTTTTAAGCCTTGGATTCCCATGATTGCACCGAGCTCCGAGAATTCAGAAAGTTGCATTCTCTCTTTCCTATACTTATGAACGAAATGACTTTGTCAATTTTTGACTAGAATAATGTGAAGTTCAGATCAGGGACTGTCGAGTTGACCAAGAATAGAGGAATCAAAATATTGCAATGAATACAAAGATAGAGAAAAAAAATAGAAATGGCAAATCACGAGAATAGGGTTGGAAGAATTACGGGCAAAGGAAATATAAGAATAGGGAAAAGTGAAAACTATAAAGAGAAAAGCAGAAAGCGTAAAAGAAAAGAAGAGACTTCGACACACATATGTGAACGCAGAGGAAGCAAAGAGAAGTTGAAAAAAAGTGTTCCAAAAACGTGAAAGTTGAACGAACGAAGAAGGAATTTTCTGGGTATGGAAATTAAGGAAGTTGAGGCATTAGAATGAAAATGATGTCATCGCTTTTAAACCGATTGCATCTTATAAAGTGAAGTGTAAAAAAAAATGAGTTAAATTTTCAGACAGTTTAGGAGCGTCGTTGCTGAGAAAAATCAATAACAATTCGGGCCAAATAACATGTAATCTTATGGAAGTCAAGACACATTCGGTGATATCTCCGTTAAAAATGATGCTAAAAATATGAAATTTTTTGGGCAACATGAGCAAGACTTGCCGAATAATGTCAATTTTTTTCAGATTTATTAGGAGATTTGCTGAGATTATATTAATAATAATCTATTTTCGGTGCAGTTTTTTGAGGCTAGGATCATCACTGTTCGTGTTTTCGACTGAGCTTTGACCAGTTTTTCGTCTTTTTTTCCCCAACTTTTCTTTAAAGTGTATGCAACATTGCCAAACTGTAAACTGGCCTAACTTTTGAAAGGTACAGGTCATCACTTTTGGGTAAAAAAAATGACTGTACAGCCTCAACTTTCTTAAGGAGGATCATCAGCTTCACGTAAAGTGAAGTTATGTAAATACGAATTTCATTGTTTTTATCTAAATTATCTAGCTTATGTAAACCCTGTTTGCTTTATTTATACGGGATTAACCCTCGTGAATACGTCATTTTTGGGTTGAATTTGTGTGATATATAAAAAAACGTCAGAATTAACTGACCTCAAATTTTGCACACATGTTCTTTAGAGTTCAAACTGTGGAATAGTACTTTTATTCTAAACTATCACCATTTTTTATTTGTTTTTGAGTGTGAAAAGATGGGATCTGTGGAGTTATTTCTTATGCGTAGGTGTTAAATATTCCAAGTTTGGAAATGATTTACTAAAAAATGGCTGAGCAAAATGGATTAAAAATTGGAGAGGCTATAGAAAATATATTCAAAAATGTATTCTAAAAGTTTCATTAAGCTATCACCACTCTTTTCAAGCGGATGTTCCTCCTTAAATGACGAGATTAAAAAAGTATTGAGACTTACCGCAAAGAAAATAACAGAAGCACAACAACATTATGGCGATGACAGGAACACTCAGGCCGAGTACTAATCCGAGGTGTTGTTGACCAGCCAATGAAGTTCCAGTCGTATCAGTGAGATCGACCAACGGACTTGGCTTACTCCAATCACCAAAACCGTAAGCGTTTCTAGCCCGAACACGGAATTTGTATTTTTGATTCATTTCGCCCATTATAATCCAGTAGTTGTCGGTACCGTTGTAATAAACGTTCCAGCCTTTGGTCTCGTTCTTTTCATAATCGTCGATCGTATCGTCAATTATTTTACCCTCCAGCCTGTACAATGTTATTTGAGAACCGTGGGCAAGTGCCGGCTCCCAATTCAATTGGTAAACGGAGTTTCGGAGCTTCGTGACACCCGGTGTTCCTGGTGGACTTGGAACGTCGCCTAAAAAATAGATACACATTAAATTTAACCACTCTTCACCTGAACCACTATTTGGGTATTTCGTTCAACACTATTTTGAGAAATTATTAGAATCCTTAAAAAAAAAAGCGTCAAAAGGCGATCGAAAAACAAGAAAATGCTTCAAAAATAGGAAGAAGTCGATGAAAAAAACCTCAACATTCGTCCAACACATAAAAATAAAGTCAATCAATAAAATCGCGAATCATTTGAAAAAGAAATTCTGAATCCCAGTTTTGAATAACAAGCATCCTCTCTTCACGCCTCTACTCGAAAACAACTCTGCTTCTAAAATCTTTACTCCAAAATCCATAACAACTATACGTCCACTCGTGTATAATCCACGATCTTCCCTCTCTCTATACTCATGACGAGACATGTTCTGAAATCATCATGAGTAGGTATATCGGGGATTAAATATCACACCGGAATAGATATGTTAAGATGATGGATCAGTCGGTAATCACAACCGTGAGTGCGAGAGAGATAGTTGCAAATTTTGAAAAGGAAATTTTTCCACATCGTTCGTCTGATCAAAAAAATAAAAATGTCATCGGATTTTTGCAATCGTGCTGGATACGACGACATTTTTTTTATTTTAATCGGATGAACGATGTCAAAGAGTTTCAATTTAAAAAATTCGAGGTGTGATTACCGACTGATCCATCATCTTAAGGAGGGTAGACGTTCTCTGCGCAGATCCGCAGTTATTAAGATGATGGATCAGTCGGTAATCACACCTCGAATTTTTGAAGTTGAAACTCTTTGACATCGTTCGTCCGATTAAAATAATAAAAATGTCATCGTATGCAGTACGATCGCAAAAATCCGATGACATTTTTATTTTTTCCATCAGACGAACGATGTGGAAAAATTTCCTTTTCAAAATTTGCAGCTATCTCTCTCGCACTCACGGTTGTGATTACCGACTGATCCATCATCTTAAGGAGCGGAGTTGTTATCGAGAATGGCTACCGATAGAGATGTTAACTAGCAGCTACTTATTACTGTACTCATCGCAGCTCTACTCGATAACAACTCCGTTCTTTAAGGAAGTTGAGGCGATATATACATTAGATTTTATTATACCAAATGAATGAATTGAAAATTTACGTGAATCTTCTTGAATAGCGCTTAATTATGTGTGAAAAATTTGGAGAGGTTTCACCGCCTAGTAATCGAGATATTCATTGTTGAAAATGACAAGGTTAAACATGGGCTCTTGTGGAAGCTTTCAAAAAATTGCAAACTTCAACAATAAATATCTCAATTTCACGACGGTGAATCATCGGCATATACCGCCAGAAGTTTAATACTGTCTTAAGCTTTCTGTTTAAAAAATTTTTATGTGCAAAGTTGGAAAATAGAAAACTCAAACATGAGATACGCTTCAACCTCCTTAAACATGTATTTAGAGGAGAACTGTTGTTGAATACATTTACTGAGAGTAGAATTGTCGACTTGCTGCAACAACATGACTCGACTCTTATAAATCACCTCGATAACATTTCCAATCTGAAGATTTTTTATTTGTGCATGAATAACGTCTCTACTCTTTAACATGCCTGGGCGAATGGCACAGATTTTATTATTGATGACGAAAGAGGAGACATTGGATTATATTGATTTTGCAAATTTGAAAGGGCTGTTTGGAGCAGCGTTGTTTTTGAGTAAAGGCGCGAGAGAACGGTTGTTATTTTGTCCAATTTCGTTGAAAAATTGCTACACATCGATTATATAAAAAACGACGCATTCATTGAGATGAAACGATGAAATTTCTCCAAACTTACCCAGCGTCTCAAAATTGAATCTCGAATCGGTGGGCCATACGAAATTTTGATGATAATTCGGATACCGAAGTACCAATCGAAAAGTATAAAAAGTTTTGGACAAGAGTCCTTTGATGCGGAAGTCAACTTTGTTGGCATTGAGGAAGCGATCGTTAGCGATTTGCCATTTATCCAATCGGGCACTGCGATACTCGAGGACGTAGCTGACCGTCAAATTCGGATTGGGTATCCACGAAACATTCAAGGCATTTACGGTGACGCCGGTGACAGTGAGATTGGCAGGTTCGGGGTACATGGTGACTATTTTTTCACTGCTTTCGCTGTAAGTGTCATTGAAATGGGCCGGATAAGCTCGGACGTATACGAGATAATCCTGTCCGGGTAAAAGGGGCTGAAGCATCGCGGTGAATTGCCCGTTGGTAGGTATTTCGGCGTTCTTGATGAACTGTTCGCCCTTCTGTCGGACGCCGTCAACGAGGCGGACGGAGCGCCAATGTACTTCGTAACGTACAGCAGCTGCGTTCAACTGTTTCGGTGGTAACCAGTTGACGGCAGCTAAATAAGGCGTGAGAGCTCGAACGGTAACGTTTTCCGGTGTGGTCGGAGCGCCGGCTGCTGTTCTGAGCACAACTCCGGGTCCGAATTCGAGGCTCAGAGATTCCGCGTCGCTGTAATAGTTGCTGAGGGCCAGTTTAAATCGGTACTTCGTGAATGGTTTGAGATTTTTCACGAGCATTTCTCTCCGGTACGTTCGCAGCTGAATCTTGTCGTTGTTGTTGCATTTGTTCGGATCGTTTTCGAGACACTGCGACACGTAAACCGTGTACAGTGTACTCGGCAAATTGTAATTTTCACAATCGTAATTCGCCTCCGGCATCGGCAGTCTGATCGTTATGCTCGTAGCGGTTTTACCGATTTCTTCGCAATTGTAGTCAACCTGATGCGGGATCAAGCAGTCTGACATTGGGTAAGGCTGCAGGGACTTGCCCGTTGCCCGTATGCTCCGCAGGTTACCGAGGTAAAACGTTCTCACGTCTTCGTCGTTCGGCGTCAATTTGTTCGCGTAGTAAATCCCGTCCCCGGTCGCGCTCGACCAATAAACGTTCATCTTGTCCACGGTCAACGACACCGGAGGCAAGCCGCGGTCGTAACTCGGCGTCAGAACCACGTCGCACTCGCAACCGTCGATACTCGCTATGTTCAAATTTCCCTCCAACGATATCCAGTACACAAACGGACTCTTCGGATCTGTGCTGTCGATCGTCATCGTCGGCTTCAACGACGGCCGGTACGAGCACGAACAATCCTCGTCGTGGTTGAAAAATATTTTCACATTCTCACCGTTCAGGTCCGAATGCATTATCATTCCGCGGTCAGCCTCCGTTAACTCGATCCAAAATAGCTCCCTGATCAACAGTTTCACTTATTATTTTAGGACAAACTTTGCCAGAGTTTTAATTTAAGGTATTACTGGATGGATAGCCCAGCCGATAAATTGTAACTCATCGGAATTTCCATACTTCGTGATGCAATAAAAATCTTAAAAAATTCAGCAACATTTGGAAAGTTATGAACTACAATTATATCAATAATAATATTGCCCAAAAGTTATTAATAAATTGTTTAAATAAATAATTTTTTAACAATTTTACAGTAAACCCGTTTTTTTTTTTTTTTTACGAATCGAATGTGCACATTTTTCTGAATGCTCATGATTTTTTTCAGAATTTTCGTGGATTTTTGAAATTCCCTTTTTTAAATTTTTTAAGTGGCTCTATTTGTACACTTTTGATCCAGTAACCTTGAGACTTTTCAAAACTGATGGTAAATATGTCTTCTAAAACATATCCAAAATTCAAATTTTTAAAAATTTTTTTAAAAATTTTTTCAAGAAATTTCAAAAATCCACGAAAATTCTGAAAAAATTCATGAGCATTGTTATTAACTTTTGGGCAATATTATTATTGATAATCGTTGTTCATAGTTTTCCAAATGTTGTTAAATTTTTTCAGATTTTTATTGCCTCACGAAGTACGGAAATTCCAATCCGATATAATTTTTGGTCGAGCTATCCATCCAGTTATATCTTAAGTTACAAAAAAATTCTTGAAAATTGAAATTTTGTGTTTCAATGCCCGAAAATGCTTCAATTTTTAATATTTCTCGATGATTTTAGATCAGGCGATAGCTACTGCTTCACAAATCAAAACGCTCTTTGGTTTTTTCATCTCGGATAAACCAATTCCGCGGAGTCGTGGAGATCACGGAGAAACAAATGGGTTACTGTGGAGTAGTTTTACGCCGAATCTACCCGAGAAATCGGAGTTAAAAAATTCTATAATAGAGTTAAAATACCAAAATGAATAAACCCTTCAAATTTCAAAATTCTATGTTTTCATTCCTCGCCGCAAAAAAATCGCGAAAAGATCCCAAAAAATTCGGCTGCCACACGGGGCGACCCCCTTAAAGAACGAAGTTGAACTTACCCGGTCAACGGAGATACTTCGAGATTAACGATGCTCCTCGTCCGCGTGATGATTTGTTCGTAGATGAGTGTGCCAGCTTCCCAAGCCGTGATGTCAAGTTTGACGATGCGACTGGCCCCGTTTTTTCTCGACGTCGATTCGCTCCAATAGAGACTCCTGGAAACCCAATCGAGGCATAACCCCGAGCTCGTGCCATTGAGCGACAGTATTTTCGTGGCGTTTTTTCCTTTCATATCGGAAGTCACGACTTCCTGCATCTCGTTGATCCAAAATAATTTGTTCTCAACCGCGAGATATCTGACTTCGCCGACGATGTGTCGTGTTATTGTCTCGTTCGAGCGCCGATCGAGGTCGATCATCCTCACAGCGTCTGTCGTAGCGACCAACAACTGCGGCACCGGATTCTCGTAATCGGTCGAAACGTTCACCACATCCGTGTATGGTCCAGCACCGACTTTTGTGAATGCACGAACTTTCAAGTAATACGTCGTATTCGGCTTCAACTGATGCACCGAATACTCCTCGACTTCCGCACCAACCTTAACGTCGTTGCAGATCTGGATCTCGACACCGTTCATCATTGACCAACACTTCAACTCGTAGCCTTGGATCAAGCCATTCACGAACTGTGGCAAGTCCCATCTATCGATTGAACAAATTAAGGTTGTTTTCGTGGCATTTTATTCTCTGTCAATTGTAGAATTACGTTCGATGGAAGGGAGAATAAACGCGAAAGTTTTGTTCAAGGAAGTTCATCCGGTAGTCGAATTCACAAACAAACTTGAATACGGCAACGAATAATTAAAAAATATTACATCCAAATTTTGAGGCCCGAGGATACTTGGTTCGTGAGAAAAAAAATTAAAATGGATTCTCCAACTTAAAACACGGTCTCTTATGGGTTTCAGTGCTTTTCCCATCTTCATATGTGAAGTTCGCAGGCATTGACAAACAGTTCTTGCAGAAACTTTCATAAGTGATGGGAAAATATCTGAAGAATATGTTTACAATTTCGTAAAATCCATTCAATACTTATAGAGTTCGCAATTGATGAATTTTTTCTCGAAAAATGGTAATTATTGGGAGCTTAAGCCACGTGCCACTTTCATGATGGCAACGCTGCCAACCGCGCGCGTTTTTGAAACCGAAGACTCCAATAAATTATGAAGGACGGGTGAGAAAATATTAATTTTTCTTTTTTCTAACTCGGTACCAGATGAATTTCCTTTTTAAGGAGGGTGGCTACATTCGTCAAAATGATAAGAAATTTATCAAATTTGGTGATAATGTTCTTCGACATCAAGTGCGAAATCACCATTTTTTTCAAAATTTTCTTCTGCTTAGTTATCGAGTAATTACGCATCAAAGCAGATTTCTTATGCCCGGAAGGTATACCTATATATATATGGAAACGCTATGCTTATACACCTGAACTTTAGTGATCAATTACTCGATAACTGTACAGAAGAAAAATCTTAAAAAATTTGTATTGTCAAATTTGGCCCCAAAGAATATGTTCACCAAATTTTATTAAATTTTTATCATTTTGAAATTTTTAATGTATTTAACATGGTTTAGCATGGCAACATTGTATCATCGGTAGCCACCCTCCTTAATTCGATAAAGTTTCGAGTTTTTCATCGTTGAAAGTACAATAATTATCGCGGTCGAATCCTGAAATATTGGTGGAATGAAAAGCCATTGAAAAACGGTGTTGCTTACCTGAATGTGACGAACAAATCATTTTCTTCGCCCAAAGGTTCTCGATTGTGTTCGACAAAGATTCTAACGTTCGTTGGTTGACTGGGCACGCTTTGTGGTGAGGTCAGCATGGTTCGAGAGTGGCCAGAAGTGCCCCAATAGGTAAAAGCTTTGATGGTGACTTCGAGGATCGAGTAGGGCAAGATTTGGTCGGAATTGTTGTAGGGCATTGACGTTTCCGTGGTTATTTCAGGGTTTGAATTGGTGTTGATATAATCGGCGAACTTGACCTCGTAAAAAACAGTCCCATAATTGGTATTGGTTACGGGATCCCACGAGACGTTGAAGTTGCGCCAAGTTCCCTCGACTCTTATGCTGTCGACTTTAACCGCATTCGGCAAAACGGCTATCGTATCCGCTGTCAAATTTTCCGGATACCGGTGCAACGCCGGATCCATTATGGCGACCATATGCAAACCGATTAACGAAATGCCGTTGATTACGGCTGTATTTTGACCAGTCAAATCGCCGATGACCGTGTTCCGATCGTCCTGCAGCCACAAAAGGTGCTCGGAAAAGTAGCACAAAGGGCCTTGCATATTTGGGTGCTGGAGCGATGAGACCTGTTGACAAAAAAATCGTCAAAACCGCGAATGGTTCGAAAAAACGAAAATTTCATCGTAAAACTCGCAGCTTCGTCCGAATTGGACTCGCTCGAATCAACGATTTGCTTCTGCTTAGCGAAACTTTATAAACTTTTATAAAGTACTTTTGAAAATCGGAGCACACCTTTTCCGGTACGATTTTTTGGCTCATCGGTATCCTCTCAGAAGTCGGAGCCCGATAAACGATCGATCCACTCTCGTAGCTCCGCACGATCCAGTAAACGTATCGATTCTCGGTGTCCAACGTCAGACCCATCACTTGTTTGCCATTGAAAATTTCATCGGAATGATAATATCTTCTGTCTTGGCCATTCAGCCGAGCAACTTCGACAGCGTGCCCGGTCGACCAGTACAAATACGCGGCTTGGGCGTCGATCATCAATTCTTTGACGATGGCTAATATCGACATTGGTTCCTGCTGCGATCCGTTCAAATTCGCTCTCGTTATCTTCAAAGAATCGACACCAAAATTCGGTTAGAAAGAGACTTTTTCTTTTCAACAAAAACTATACAATTTCATTACGCTTCTTCACTTCACGAGTGCCAATTGGAAAAATAAACTCACTATTTGTTGCTTAGGATTGGCCCAGTAAAGTTTCTTCGATATCCAATCAACGGCGACGCTCCCGACCGAATTAATGTTCAATCTCGTTTTGCTATGCTCCGTCATGTTGTATCTGTACAACGCTGAATTATTACCGACGATATAAAGAGTATCCTGATACCAACTGACATCGACGATGTAATATTCGCTCTCGGAATCTCGGAGGCTTCCTTTGTAAATCAGAGTCTCAACATTTTCGCCGGTTACGTCACTCCTCAACAATCCTTCGTTAGCTGACCACAGTATCGAGGCGTGTGAACCATCCCTTCGGAAAATCCATGACATTAAATTTCCAGCTTTTCAAAATTGAATAGAGAGCAAACGAAACGTTCGTAAATATCATTCGATTATTTATATTTGAATTTATCAAATACCAACGCGAGGAAATTATTTAAAGAATAATTTATGTAAATTGTTCGACTTCGTTGACCATTTCAGTACCGCCTTTTTTACAGTAACGCAAATTTCGTCACATTCTGTATTGAGGAGAATTAAAAATTGGATTTTTCAGACACCGGATTCGTCATCAACGACCCCAAAAACTCCCCAGTCATCATTTTTATGAACCCAGCTCCACGTAATTTGATAATTTTCCAGTTTTTTGCAGGCCTTACCTCAAACATTCATTTGTTTATATTGTTATAATTAAAAAGTTGTTATTAATTCATTGCACTAAACATTTTTTTATAAAATAGTATAAATTTGTGGGTCGTTGGCGTTTGGAAATCAAAAATACATTGATTCGTGACAAAATAATGAACGTTTGAACGCAAAAGTATGGTATGAGTCGAGACCACTGGGACAGAAAGGGTCAAATTGTGGCAAAATTTATCTCGATTTGGGAGGACCGAGGCAACTGTAAAGGTCAAGAATTCAGGGGAAGTGTTTAGTGAAAAAATCCACGATTCATAGCTGCAACAATTTATTTGTGTCCTTTTTTCCTAGAGTTTTATGAATCCTGCTGGGATTTAGCGCGGTTTATGATTTCGAGAACAGGAGCGAAGAGAATTGGTTGGAGTACCAGCAAATGAGTTCTTACTTCAAAGTTCGTCCGTGGAATTCCGTCGACCAAGGTCCTCTGCCGGCGCTCGTATAAGCCGCAGCTTTGATCGTGTACTCGGACTTTTCGCGTAAATTATGAACGGTATGGGAGGATCCAGCGATCGCAGTTTGACGGATAACATCGCCGCTGGATTCGTCCTTAATCTCGAGTTCGTAGGACCAATTCTGCCAGGCTCCTTTGCCTTGGCCGCCCAACAAGTGCGGTGCTTGCCAAGATACTTTGGCTCTTTCGGCCCCCAACACAGCCTGAACACCGGTCGGTGGGTTCACCGGAACCGGAACTGGCTGACTCGCGTCCATCAGCACGTTCACACTGACGAACGAAACGTCCGATCTGTGGGAAGATTCAGAAACAAGTTCAACGGAAGAAAATGAAAGACTGCAATTTTCATGATTTTTCAAAAAATCATTCAAGGGTCGGACAAAAGACATTTTATCGGTAAGAAATTCAACTTTTTGAGTACCAATTTTCATAGGGGAGCATTCAAAATTTGAAACGTCATCGGCTTTCGTGCGGCGGGGGAAACATTTTTCTCCTTGATACTGAATAATAAAATATGAACCAGCAGCTATCGTGACAAAATTTAATGACGAAATGACGGTCGGTTGAAATTTTTTCAATTTTTCTGATTTCCTCATAATTTTTTTGTTTCCAGGCAGTCTCGAGCATCAAAATCACGGCGAGACTCAAAAATTCAGTAACGAACAAGTGAGAAAAAAATAAGAAATTGGTTCATTTATCAGCACCGAGCATCCTCTCTATTTTAGTTGCCATAATTTATTTGCGTATCGCCACTTGCTGTAGACTTAAAAATTTTCCAGCCATAATTTTTAAAGAAAATTTAGTGTCCAAAGGAAAAAGGGGCAGAAGTTTATTGCTCGTCGCAGTGACGTTACTCGCTTAGTAAAAATTCATCGCTCAGTAAAAGTGGAGTATTTTGTGTTTACCGATCAGGATAAGCGTTGTGAAAATATCGATTTTGTCCCGGATGGTAACCCTCGGTGAGAACTTCTTCTCCGTTGGTCCAGTAGAACAACCCATTAGCCATGGCGAGGGACACGACATTTTTGAATTTCGGTTGTTGCGTGTTGGCGCGAAGATCAAGGATTTCGCGGCCATCGAGGGAGACCGAAATGACAGTATTTTTCGTGTGGTCAGGTACGAGTAGGCGGAAGTTGGTATGATCGACGGTGAACGCACCCAAATGTGCATCTTCGAGTATGAGATACGGTTGGACTTCGTGTTTGATGCCGTTACTTATGTCAGCCAGATCGAGCCTGTACAGTCCGCCCCGGGTGACCCAGAAGAGATAACCGTTGTAAGGATCGACCTCGATATGTGACGGTCTCGTTAGGAAACCTGCCATAGCGACCGTCAAGCCTTTTCCGTCGAAGTTACAACGCGCTATTTGCCAGACGGTCGTCGCGTGTTTCACTTCGCCCAACACGTACAAATGCATGTTCAACCAATCGACGGACAAGCTGAGGGGCTTGAAATTCACTTGACTCGAGCTCAACACGACCGTTGGCTCCGACGATTCCATTATCGAGGTGCGATACACGAAACCCATTGAATCGGAGAAAAAAAGCTGCGCCGATGCCACGTGGATCGCTACTCCGCGAATCGAACCCGCTGTTCGACAAACCACTCGTGGCTCATCCAACATGTCTGCTCCTTGCTTCGTTACCACGTGCTCGCCACCCAATATCAAAATCGGCTGTTGCATGTCCTTTACTGCAGTTTTAACAAACATTTTCGTTCGTCAACATTAACGGCGCTGTTTTTGTTACATATTTCAAAATGAAAGATAAAAGTAGGTCATATTCGTCGGGTTCATGATGGAAGATTTGAATCTTGGAACTCAATGATTCAGTTTTTCGGTCAGTTTTTTAGCGACTCGGGTTCTTTATTGAGAATCAATTAATTGCCTTTCGCTCTACTTGCTATTAAAAACTTTAGAGATCCAGATGGCGAAAGGTCTCTTTATTTTTCTAACTATATTTTAACGATCGAACGATCCATCGAACATAAAACGGAGAAGTCACGAATTATTAATTATAATTTCCGAAAATCGATTTTTTTTATTACATTTTTAAAAGTATCATAGTAAAATATTATAAAGATCTGAGCAGTTCGAGAAGTGTACTTTCGATCGGTCGAAACTATTCGACCGATCCTTACCAAAATTTTACCACATGTTTTTGTGACTTATAGCTATAGCGCATATCATACGAATTTTAAAATTTTGAGTGGAAATTTTTTTTTTTTGCCAAAAACGATAATAAAAACGTGCTTTTTCGTAGTTTTTGGAAAAATAGCCGGCATTTTGTGATTTTTGAAAAAAATCAAAAGTCGTATGGTATACGCCATAGCCATTTACCTACTGAATCTAAAACCAATTATTTTTCTCCGATCATCCATTTCAGAGATTTTATCAACAGCGCACACCCATCTTTTTTTGTAGCTGTCTTCTCCCTCATTTTTCTGTACGAAAATTGAGTAAAATAAAAATAAAAAGAAATTTATTTGTATATCTTAAGAGTGTATTTTTTATTTCCATATTTGTAATTTATACCGGTGAAAAAAATTGGTGAAAATAGTATTTTTATTTTGACAGTCTAATTAAGGTAGACCTCTTATTAAAAGGTCAAAGGAATGGGAACTTTCAAATTTCAACCGTGTGAAAAAATGTCAATATTGAATTTATTCCACGTTCGAAATTTTCGGAATAAATCAAAGAATTGAAACACGTTGGATTTCGTAAAATTGGGGAACTTAACGATTAACATTTGAATTCAATCGTGCGTCAATGATGCTTCTCAATTCGATTTTTTTTTCCTCGACGATTTCCAACAATGGCATTGAAAATGAAAAAAACCTATTTTTGAGTAATGCAAAAGTTTCATTGAAGCTAGTTTTTGTTTGCTTACCAGCAGGTTCAGGAGGTGTAGTTATGTAGATGACGGCTGGTGGTCCAGCCCCCTCAGCGTTTCTCATCGAGACGCTTATCGTGTAGTTTTTGTTCGGTACCAAATTTTGAAACATATAATGATCGGTGTTTTCCGATGCTGGAATATCCTGCGCGTCGAAAGAAACGAAGCTTTGACAATTAGAAGATCCGGTGAGACCAAACAATTGGTAGAAGAGACAACACAATTTTTTATCGATTTTCCCGTGTTAGAAAGTAAAGATAAAAGTATCGCAGGAGGACGAAATTACGCCATGCCAGAAATATACACGTTTCAAGAAAAATTGGTTCCTACGAGCCTTCAATTTGTTACGGGATGACATTTCGTTTAGAATGCGATAATAAAATTCGGCGTTAGTCGATAGCAAGCTATTAGCGCTGACTTCAAATAGACGAAACGAAAATGAACTTTATTCACGGCACGAATGAAGTAACGTGCCGAACGGAAGTGCAATATTTTCACCAAACCATAAAAAATCGACGTCGTGAAACAATGTTTGTGTTCCACTGACAATTCCAAAATCCTAGATCAATCATTTCTACTCAATAATTTTCGCAAATTCATTTTCGTTTGCCTTAAAAGCGTCACACGAAGCAGCAAAAAAATGGAGCGTTTCTCAGATGTGCGTCTCGAAAGAAAACTCGAACGAAATATATTCCGTTAACATTCGAAAATTAGAATAACCGTCACTGAAGATTTAAGAATTAAACTTTTCGAATATCAGAGAAAATTGCCTCGCAAAGCCAAAGTTACGAATCATCAAACTATCCGAAATGCACATCTTCCCTCGCCGACCACGTTTATTTGCTTGCAAAGACGAACTCTCACCGTATTTAGTTAACTCAAAGCGTTGTGTTAACACAAATTAATTGATGAATGGCGTGGTTAAGGAAGTGGCTCTCGAACCAATTGCTAAACTATGTCAGAGGCATAGTTTCCGTAAAAGTATTCTGTTGAGTACAAAATATAGCAGCGTGATGCTAAGCAATTGGGACTACTGGAGTACATACGAAAAGTGATCACCTTTCGTTGTTTTAGAACGCGAAGTCAAATACTTTGAAATATTCTAATCCTTCAAATATCGAGTATTCGTTGTCTCAAGAAAATGAAGAAAATCCATTTCGCAAGATCGAAGGTAAAGCCGATTTTAGCAGAAACTAATAGCGATAAATGAGATAAATAAGAAAATTTGAAACACTTTGACGACGATCAACAAGTCGCGTTAGCAAACCCCCGAAAAAATGTGGGTCGAAAAACGAAATTAGATCACTTTTGCAAATTATTTACATTTCAATCCACTCGAACCTCTTTTGTAATTGCTGATAAAGTAGCAAACAGCACATGGAAAAAGATAGAAACAGATAAACGTCGAAAGAGCATTGAGAGTAATTATGACGCTAATGAACCTTCTTGTTGGAAGCTCCAATGCTCCACGTGAAAATAGAAAATAGGAAAGTTCTGTTTTCTCATTTGTTTCTGGCTTGGCGTGTACCTTAGTAAGCAAGGAGTAATCTGCCCCTTGTAATTGCAGGACATAGGAGGCGAGTGGACCATTGGGAAACGGGCCTGGTTCCCAAGACACAGATACCCGACAGCTATCGACTGCAGCCGCCCTTACAATTACCGGTGCTGACGTTGGCCGCCCCGCTGCTAATGTCAGAATAACAACGCTTGGCGCTGACACTATTGGTTCGGGGTTGTGTTGCGTTGATTTCAACAGTATCGCCACTCGAAACTGAAAACCGATTTCGGTGTCACATTTCGGATGAAATTTCATTCGAAAATTGCTCGCGATTAACAATCGCAGTTCTTACTCGGTACTTTGTGTACGGTTGCAAATTTTCGACCAGTATTTGGTCGTCCTGGCCCCACGACTGGTTCCGACAGTACTGCCACGTCTCGGCGAGTTCCTCGTATCTCCATTGCACCAGGTACGACACCCCACCGGCGTGCCTCTTCTCGATATCGATTCCTGTCCACTCCAGACGAAGGGACGTCGCCGTCAGGGAATCGGCGACCAGAGCCGGGGCCGGTGGTACCCCGATTTCGGCTGTTGTTTACCAGACGAACAAACAAATTTCATTTTAGAGGCACAGAGTTGTTAACGATTTTGATAGTGCGCTGCTTCTTGGCTCGAGAGTTGCAGAACATTTTTCGATCTTATTTACTACCGTTTCATTTAAATCTTCGGCGTTCCGTTCACGCTGAAGTGCATTTACAGGAAAGTTATTCATCGACAGATGTCACTCAGTTTCGAGTTTTTCATCAGTTGCCTCTTCTCGTAATTTGACATTGATTCGGTGAAAAATACGAAAACTCAATTTTTTGTGAAATTTTGCATCGTGATATTGCTTAAGCGTGCGTCGAAACCGTGAGTCAAGAAATGGTGTAAAAAGAGCAAATTAAACTAATCTAACGACACAACGAGTCCAAACGACCTTTTATCGTATAACCTCGCGATCTTCTCCGCAGGAAACTTCTCTTTACGAGACTAAATTGCAGTAGCTTCTAACTAAATAAAGACCGCGCTGATATACAAAAGTCTCGAAAATTTGTAGAATAGAAATAGCAATGTCGAGTCAACGAAGCTCGAGATTTATAAGCAAAAAAATGAAAACAAAGTTACAACGAGAGGGGAAACAAGCCAGCAGAAAAGAGTTCCAATTTCTGATTGCTCGCAGAACTTTCATTTTTTATTCAAAGTCTCCCATGGAACGTTCCACCCAAGGGATCTCGCGGAATTTCACAATTCGCCGGATTTGTGAAAAATGCCAAAAAAATCGATTCGCGATATACACAAAAAACCGCGTACATCGGAGCGTGTCTTTTTTTTTCTGAAACGTCAACGAGGCGAGATTGACGCGTGCGAGAATGTGACGTTTCATAAAAGTTGAGTAATTCGAAAGAAGTATGATAAAAATGCGGGATCAAATGATCACGACGAAGGAAAACATAAAGAAACTGTCAGGAAATGAAACGACGAAGCCACGCGAGGATAAATCGAAAGAGTATCAAGCGATTTTGGATGAATTAAAATCGTCGTTTCTCGAAAGATGGCAAAGTCCGAAGGTCCAGGAGAGTGCAAAACTGTCTGATTTTGAGGTATTCCGTACACTGGGCACGGGCGCATTCGGCCGCGTGGTGCTCGTTAAATATCGACGAAATTCATCGTTCTACGCCATGAAAATATTGGAAAAAGAAAAATTGGTTAAAACCAAACAAATCGATCATACGGCGAACGAAAAAAAAATTTTGCAAACCATCAAATTCCCGTTCGTCGTCTCGATGGATTTTTTCTTCAAAGACAATAGTTATCTTTACTTAATAATGCAGTTCGTAAACGGCGGAGAAATGTTTACTCATCTACGACGAATGGGACGCTTCGACGAAGAATTGTCCAAGTTTTACGCTGCCCAAGTTATGCTGGGGCTCGAATATCTGCACGCCTGTAATCTCATCTACCGCGACCTTAAACCCGAAAACATTCTGATCGACAGTAAGGGATATTTGAAAATAACCGATTTCGGCTTTTGCAAAATTATAGAAAACCGCACGTGGACACTTTGCGGTACGCCCGAATACCTCGCCCCCGAATTGATACTGTCAAAGGGTTACGGCAAATCGGTAGATTGGTGGAGTTTCGGTGTGCTCATTTACGAAATGAACGCCGGTTACCCCCCGTTTTATTCCCAGGAACCGATGAAAATATACGAGAAAATAGTCGCCGGTAAATACAAATTCGCCAACCATTTCGGCGACGATCTTCGAGACATTTTGAAAAACATATTGCAAACCGATCTCACGAGGCGTTACGGAAATTTGAAAAATGGCACGATGGATATAAAGCGTCACAGATGGTTTCACAACGTCGATTGGATGAGCGTTTATAACCGTCGCGTTGTACCATCCTTCGTGCCAAAGTGTGCTGATCCCGGAGATACGAGCAATTTCGATCATTACGATGAAGAAGATCGTAAGGTCGACTCCAAGGACCGATTCGCCAAAGAATTTGCCGATTTTTGATCGATCCTTTGCAATTTTCGATAAAATGCTAATAAACCCGATCACGAAAAACGCTACTTCCAAGCGAGACGAACGGATTAGCGAAATAAACATGAACGTACACGCCAAAATATTCTTGAAGAAAATAAGTACGGGCACGCACTCGCTTCGCAATGTTTTAGTGCAGAATATTCTTCTGAATGAAAATGCGGCTAATTAACAGTCAAGTACCTTTGAGTTGTTGAAAGTACCGGTTGAGGGCGTCGTGACATCCAAGAACACAGTACAGTTCTTTGGGAGGCAAAAGTTCTTGGGTAACATTCTGGAAAACAAGTGTACAAATATCGTAATTAATATAAAAAAATAATGTTTCAATGGTCATAAGCCGGCTCTTGCTTCGAGTGCTGATGGACCGAGCTTCATTCGAACTGACTGGAAATGCGATTGTGAAGTGACTCGTTGTAACGGAACAATCAATTTTATTAAAGTGCCGAATATCAGAAACAGAAAGATCCGTAATCGCTTATAAAAAAGTTACGAAGTTCAATTTTCCGGATGCCAAAAAGGAGGAGCAAGAAACGTGACCTTGCGGGGTGACTTTTCGACCGCCTCCCAATCGCTTCAACGTTACTTTTTATTGTATTTCTTGAAAAGTTTGAAAATTGTACTCACGCATACTGCTTGACAGCTCGTTTCCAACGCTTGTTGCCACGCTGCGCAACCCTTGGTACACTGAAAAAATAAAATAATAAGAAATGCTCGTATCAAATCCACTGAATAAAGAGTTTTTAACAGGGATTATAAAAATGAAAATATGCTCGTGCTGGCAAGACGCTCGGGCGTCTCGTGACGTGTTTGGGGGCGTTTGTTTCACGATAATTACTTATAAACGATCTCACTGACTCGTGGCTGGACGTTAAGTGATGGATAGCTCAGTTGCGAGGCTCCCTATACGATCAGGGTAGGCGTTCGATATTATTTATTTATTACTCTCTTTCTGGAGGCTTCGCCCTCCGGATTCTCGGCTGCGGCTGCGGCGACGCGTATCACACAGGACAATTTTAATCCCGAGCTCTCCCTCGGAATTCTAGACGCGAAGAAAAAGAGTAAATTCCGAGAGATAGATCAGTGAACTCGGTTAGCATGCCTTGCTCGTGACGCAATCGCTCGCGATGCCCCGGAACGGGTCACGTTGCTTGATTAATTGCAACTTTCCCGGATTCATTCGAAAATCGCGAGAAGTTCGAGGGCGATGGGTCTCTAAAAATTCATGAAAAAAGTCAGATTGTCAAAGCGACGTTTATCTTCGATCGAAAAAACGGAACGTTTCTGGAGCGCAGATTTATTCTCTGCATCAAAAGTTCCCAAGGGTTCGATGAAAATGGCAACTTGCGAATATTTCGACGCTCCTTGACCGCAGGAGCAATGTCCCTTGACATTCGAAAATCATGATGCCAATGAAAGTCCAAAAACTGCTTTTTTGTGTCAATAACAATGTCGTGACACAATAAATCATTCGAGCTGGATACTCGCGCGAGACCGAAACGCTATTTTCCTTTCCTCCTTTTCTTTGTCTCTGCTTTTTCTTCAAGAGGAGCTCAACATGTTCTGGGCACGTGCCCCGAGTAGATATACGCACGCCCACGTTCATTTGGGAAGAGCTGCGCTGTCCCGTGCGGCGCAAGAGACATGGATTTGCGAACTGACACTGTACACACGAGATGTTGCATCGATGTTGAAACCAGAGGAAGTCGACGTTTGTCTTGGAACGAAACTTAACTGACACGAATAGTTTGCTATTGGCGAAATAGCTTTGTGCCAAATTCAATTTAAGCCCATTTTTTCTTCCTTTTTCGTTCCAGTAAGCGTCGCGTTCAACTTATCTCTTAGTATTTAACGCGAATCTTCCAATCGTGCTACTCGATTAACCATCAAAGGTTGATGCCCATCAAAACATTTCTCATCCAATTGAATTGTCATTTTTAACTCAAAAATTTATCGACGACTCGCATAGATGAGACCAATTTCAATTTTTCTCGACAGCCTTTTGGACATTCGCGTCTTTATTCGTCCTTCAACGTCACCCTTTTCTTGACAAATGGATGATCGTTGATTTATTTGATAAACACGAGAAAACGAGAAGCGCCTTCTGCCCTGGACGAAATCGGCCTTAGGATCGGGAGCGGTAGCAGAATGGCATCCGTTCATTGAGATGTAAATTTTCTTGAGTGCTCGTTTTTCAAGATGTTTCGAGAGGATTGTCTTCTCCCTGTGTGAGTGGTGTGCACGTGTACCTATGCTCGTATTATTCAAGTGTGTCGACGCGTGTTTATTTGCTACAGAATCTGTTAAAAGTCAAGACGCCCGAGACCCAGCATGAATTGCGAGGTTCAGACGACGAGCCAACATCTGACCCGATCGATTTTCATTCAGAATGTTGTCGAATCACCATTTTCTATGACAGTGCCAAAAATCAACGAGCATCTTTGTCGAGGAGGAAGGACAAATATTTTTTTTATAAATTATACGACTCGCAGGAAAAATCTCGTTTTAATGAAAACTTTATCAGGCTGAACCCGACTGTATTCCCTCTAACGAGCTCAAAGCCCCTTGTTCAGGATTTATATTCATTCGTACGAAGGCTTCTCGAATGCAAAGAGAGGCAATACGAGATGCGAAACGAGAGTATGTGTTACAGCACTCTAACCACAGGCCTCGACGACCAGACGATTTTTGAGCTATTCATCATCATGCTACTGCGACAAATATGCTTATACTCGAGGACTCCCTGTATAAAGAGTTCTAACCGAAAGAGCTCTGAATGAAACACGCCACTCGAAATGTATTCGAGTATTTCAAACATTTGACGATAAGGTAAAAACGTTAAATCATTAATTCTAATTTGTCTAAAGATTCTATCGCGAATTGGGATTCGTTTCGCGATTTTTCCATATTTTTTTCACCTTCACCTGCTTCCTCGCCACGGGGTTTTTCAGCTTCGAGCAGCATCAAGAGAAAGTCATTATCGACTTTATTTGCATTGATATCGAAACGCACGTGTTACGTCCCGAGAGATTTCAATGGAGGGTCGATTCATTCGCCTGCTAATGGGAGACGACACGAGGCATGGAAAATAGTTTTGAGCACGAGCACGATAACGACATTTGCAAGAATTGACCTCATTGCGAGTTTATTTCGTGAAAACATCTTGAATAAAAGGATTTTTCGATTAAACTTATCAAGGCAAAGTTAATTAAATAATTGGATGTGGAATCGAAATCAACTTTGCGGAGCGTGCGATTATTTTCCTCGGCTTTTCTAACTCTGGATCTAATTTCGACCAATATTTTTCGACAGTTGTAAAAAAGTATACGAACGGCGGTAGTCCTGCTTTCGTGAAGAGCTTTCCCCTCGGAGAGATCGTTGTTAGTTAAGCAAAAGGTTATCGACTCCTTCGGGTCACGCGGGCTTCCAAAAGACCATGGAAATGTAACGGTCCGAGAATCAATGAGATAAAAAGCCTTATTATTGAAGCGATTTTCGTAATCGCTTCTACGACAGCAAAGTCGGTTTTACTTAAAAACATAAAAAGTTTGAGAAACGATTGAAGCGGCTGGTTTGTGGTTGACCCTGCCACACAAGGGATACGCGACGGACCGCACACATCTTCGAATATTTCCTCCATGGAGGACTGTATAACTGCACGTGTAAATAGATATGAGATAAAAGAGACGAAACTACGAGTAGAATATTTTTTTTTATTGCTACGATAACGCGAGAAAAAATCGATAGCGTCACGTGGCTTGAAATGATTTTTTCTGTTGAAAACAACAAACAACGATAGAGTATCACTTTCAATCAAGTTACTCAACAAAAGTTACGCACTGAAATCCTGGTTTTTTCTTGCGTTTCAATCATCGCATGTTCATTATTTAAATTTGAGCGAAAGTCTATTGACCTCAGAGACGAATGTGCAAAGTTTCATGCCCGAACTATGATTTTTGACGAAAGTAAGAATTTTTTTGACCGAAGAACAAAATGTGTGGGTCCTGAGTATATTCTTCGTTCGCTTGTAGAGAAAATTCCAGTAAAAATCACTCATGCAAGTAGGATTTTATATCGTAATATTTATTAATTCTCACACAGTAAATTTCTAAATCGGTGATACTTGTACTCGAGCTCTTGTAATTGTCCTATGCTCAACTGTAAAAAGAGCAATTCAGAAACGTTTATTTGAAAACGACAAGAAAATTACAACACGTTTTTGGTAAAAATCTCCAAAACGGGCGATGCAGAACCTCAGCACTATGGCGGCGTAGTAATTCTTAGTATTTTTTACCTCCGTGTAGTATATGCTCGATACAAAAAGTTAGCGCATTCGCGATGGGAGAAGGATCGAAGGGTTGTCATGTAAATAATCGGACGTTGGAGAAAAAAAATGGTTTGAAAGGCTCGTGGCTCCAGCCCGAGGCAGCGCGGCCGTTAATTTCTCACTTCCTCATTAAATCCTCAGCAGGCATTACGGGCCTCGGTCCAGGGCTTGGATGTTTGCTCTCCGGCTGCTGTACCTTATCTCTCTCTATCTTCTTGCATGGTTATGTCGTAGATTTTCATTCGGCGCTCTCCTCACCACGACCAACGAAAACGAGGGGAAAAGAAAGGAAGCGAGAGAAAGAGAGCGACGTTAGACACTTGCGAGCGCTGCTTTCTCGGTTTTAATAATGCCAGCGACGCCATTTGACTTGACGAATTTCGAGACACGTTTTCAAGGCATACGATCCTGCGGCTCGGTTACTGGAATTCTTTCGTCATTATAATCAAAGACTCCGAGGGGCGAATCCAGTTAATTGTTACTTTCAAGAACGTTTTATTGCACCAAGCTAATTATGAAGACTGAACCCCTATGGAGCCAACAGACGCGTGTACGCGTCTGAATTCTTCGCGTGCGTGCGGAAAACCGTGCTCGGGCTCCGTCGGCAGAAGCCTCTGATCCTTTGCCACCATTGAATACACGAATAAAAGTAATTCTGTCAAATCTTAAACATGGAACGGGTGGTGAGAACTAAAACTTTGAAAAATTTGAAACTTTATTTTCTGCCAGGAACATATGCGCACAATAATAAATCTTGAAAATCCAGACTAAACTCATCGTCAAATCGAGACTAAACACTTGGAATAACTCAACGGAGCTCAGAAGGATTTTTCCTTTTTGAGAATTCGTAAATTGATGAAAAGGATGCTGCACGGTCGTTTGCCACTTGAGTCTCGAGCAGGCTGCAGGCGCACGTGGTTTCGTATAAACGAACAATTTTGAGCTCTCACCGCTACGATCCAGTTTCATTTAACAGCGAAAAATTATCATATTAAAATCTTCCTTTCGAACATCACGAAGAAACGAGGAACTCGAAAAATCAAGTCGATTAGGATTGAAATAATCCATCTACGTTTCTCTTATTTCTTAGGCATACAGAACTGATTAGACACGAGACGCGTCGTTTGTCGTAATGGGCCCAAAGTACGCTCTGAATGGCCAAGTGCTCTCGAGCAAAATCACTCATTCACACTGTAGGTGGTCCGCGATGTCTGGCCAACCTTTTTCCTTCACCAACAATACACCCAATTTCGCTCGAGTCGTTTTTTTCTCTTCGATTGTCCGAAACCTCACAATATCGCGTGTAAAGAAATATTCGTTTGCTGAGCTAACAATGCGTCTAGACGTCTAGTTATCAAATTTGTTTTAATCGTATCTGATTAGACATTTTTTTGACAGATCAATAAAAGTTTATTGCAGGCTCGAAGAATGACTTGCAGTGATACTTCAGTCTCGAAATCGTCCGTGAAAATCATATTGAAAAGTGACTTTGAGCTTTCACAAGTATATCATTTCGTCATATTGTCCAAATTCATTGACGAACCCCGAAAATTCTGCCTTCCGTTTTAGACTCGCTGATCCCTGACGTTTAGCCTGCGTACCGTTGCGATTAACATTTTTCTCGAAAAACACACTCTCCCGTATCCACTATTATGTTTACCCTGTTGAGAGCGAGTGTTGCTAAAAATTACAAAGCGTGAAATTACAGCAGAAGGGAAGTAGCTTTATGGCTCGAGGTTCATCACCGTTCGGGCACACATACCAGTGAAATAGACGGGCTTTGTGAATCCCACGCCTTCGGGTTCCACATCAGTGCATGTAATTATCATTGTATTTGGCATATTTGCAGAGGCTGGAGTTATACAAGAGCACGCATCAGGAGAAATATGTCAAAAGTACGATCAACCAGTTTGCCAATGGTTTCTACTCTAGTCGTACTTTCATGGGCAAAGATTTATCTGAATTTTATCGCTTGAAGCGAGTCTCATCGAAGTCGTAATTTCAAGGATGACAACATGTTTATTCGCAAAATATTCGATTCAAAACAAATGGTGTTGTTTCTCGTTGAAAAAAATCCGTCCAACTCAAATGAATCGATGTTTCTCAATGCATTCGCTTCGACGCACTGCTAACGATGATTGGCACTTGTAGTTCATGCGGTCTCTCATTCGCGTTACTTTCTCAGCACAGAGTATACGATTTTGTACTACATTTAGTGAATAAATAAGAAAAATAGCTGTAAAAACGTTCCGATAATTCTGTTAATCATTCGTACTACGTCGGATGACCCATTTTGACACTGACCTGCATAGATAATGGGACCATATACGAAGGCACATGCAGCGCGATGGAAGTGAGCTTCGGATCGCATAATTATATTTCCGTTTTGAAAAAGGAGCGAACTTGGAGTACAGTGTAATGGTCGAGAGCCTTTTGTCAAGTGAAAACTTTAATTAGTGGTCTCTCGTTTCTTCCTGTTGCACTTGACGCGCGGTGACACGCGTTGCTGGATATCCTTCCGGTCCGCTGTCACCGCGCAGACATCAATTTTATTCTTTCATTTTTTGTTCTTGCGTGTTGAAAATTCGTGAAAATGTGAGAGAAACAGGAAGCGCGAGGACAAGCGATCTGGGAGGAGTGTATTTTTGGAGACATCGTTTAAAATAATGGGTTAGAATATTTTGAAGACTGCTGGAAGCGAGGAGTAACTAAAGGCAGACTAACAATCTTTAGAATGGAAACGTTATCGAGTAGATTTATAAGAGTCGAGTTATGTTGCAGCAAGTCAACGATTCTACTCGCAGTAAATGTATTCAACGACAGTTCTCCTCTAAATATATGTTTAAAGAGCGGAGTTTTTATCGAGTAGAGTTGCGATGACTACAGTTATCAATAGCTGCTAACTCGATAACGCCTACCCTTCTTAAGGTAACTCCTGTACTGCATGCTAGTCAAACGAGTGCTAAATTTTCAAAACGCATTTGGACCAAGTTCAACGTACCGATTTTAACATTATTGTTAGTAGATATTTATTCAAGCATATCTTATTAACGTGAAAAAATATTTAAAATGATAGTTTTGCAAAATTATCAACTGATTGATGCAAATTTCCATGATGACACATTTTAACAGGTATTTTTCAAAGAATCATCTCTATTTTTTAACCGATTTTATTGCACCAAGTCTCATTTTGTTCCTCAACTGATCCTCTGCGAATTCACCACGTAGATTTTCCTTTAAACTCAATCCTGAGAGAAATTATGAATGAAAAAGTTTTTTCACTTAATGAACAATTAGCTGCAACGGTGAAACGATCGAGTTAAAAAAACAACTAAATGGTGGATTCATAGAGGATCAGTTGACGAACAAAGTGAGACTTGTTGCAATAAAATCGATGAAAAAACGCAGATAATTCTTTGAAAAATACCAGTGAAAACGTGGCAGCGTGGAAATTTGCATTTATCAGTTGATGCTTTTGCAAAACTAGCGTTTTTAATATTTTTACATCTTAATGAGATATGTTGTAATACAAATCCACTAACAATACATTTAATCGGTACGTTAAACTTGCTCTAAAAGCGTTTTGAAAATTTAGCAATCATTTGACTAGCATGCAGTACAGGAGTTATCTTAAAATATCTATTCCGGCGTGATATTTCATCCCCGATATCTCTACTCATGATGATTTCAGAAAATATCTCATTATGCGTGAGTAGACGTAGAATTGTTATGAATTTCGTAGTGAAGATTTTAGAAGCAGAGTTTTTTTTGAGTAGAGCTATAAAGAGGATGGTTATTATTCTGTGGTAAGAAAAAAGGAATGACCTCCGTCATTACGTTGGTATCGGCGGGGCAGCGATGAAAGAAGCGCGAGCGTCAAGAACTTTATTTCGAGACGAGAAGGAGCAGCAGCGCACGTGCCCTTCCCTTGTTCACCTCCGCCTCTGTTGCTTTCGTTTCAAATTCGTCCCTTTAAATGTTTTATTTATTTTAGTACGAGTCTCATTGTGACTTCCGGGAAAGCTACTGCGATGACAACGAAATGCTTGCGGTCGCACGTCAATTTCGTGACATCCGTTATGAGGTCGCACTTGTACGCGATCCAATTATAAAAGCACGAAACCGCACTCTCCCCGCGTCGACGCCAAGCGTCATTCTTCCATTCGTACAGTACGCAAACTTCGCCAATACCGAGCATGCTAATGGGTCAAGGGACACCGCGGCGTCTCGACGCCGGCGAAATTGAAAAAAAAAACGAAGACACTTTCGAGGAAGTTGGTAATCATGAGAGTATACGATCTTCACATCAGAGAAACAGTGAAGATCGATTACGGACCAATCACTAAATTCCCATCGATTCCTGTTCAATCGACATTCCGCGAAATTATCGTTGGCAAACTGCACAGGATTTCACCGATTTTCTCGCACAGTTTTTCAATCAGCATCCCCCCCGTGCTGAGGAAAACAGCGAAACCACACGCGACTTTTTTCTCATTTTATGAATTAATTCATTCATTAATTAAACAGCGAAAGGGTCACTTTCATGTACATTGTACTCTGTGCAACAGTGTAAATGTGGGAATATATAGATGTGGTAACAGATCCCAGTGGAACCGGGAGTCCGGTCTCAGCGGATGTAAGTCGTCATTGGCCTGGAGGGAGCGAGCGTACCCCTTCGCTTCGCCGCCAGATCGAAAGATCTCCGGTACACGTGATCGTACGGGCGAGCGCGTTAGCCTCGGGCGTCGTGCGCACCGTGAAAATCTCTTAAATTTTTTCATTGTTTGCTCCACAACTCAATGAGTAGGAATTTTCATGACTCCCCTTTTTCTTTGATTCCTCGAAGTGAGCTCAACTCGAGGACCATTAGTCGAGGGATTCTTTGTCGTTTGCAGAGATAATTAAAAGTTTATGGTAATCGGCGGAGTACTTTGAAGTACTATCCAATTTTGCAATGCAATGTACTGCACGGGGAGAATGAAATTTGAAAAATTAGCGTCCAGTAACGACAGTGCGGTGACGAGCTGCAATTCGTGATATTATTATGGGACAGAAATTGAATTTTCCTGTTAAAAGTAGTACACGGTAGCAACTTTTACCGGAGCATTTAGTAAATTTTGACGTCACCGTGAATTTTACAGCGCCGCACTGAAAAACTTTTCCGTACGAATGTTCATGCCAGGATGCGGCTACACTGGGACCATGGCGGGCTATCTTGTCGCTACATTTTTGTAAATTTTAGTATTCGTACCATAAATTTCACCACCTGCAATATTTACCATTATAAAACTGAGAATACCGCAAAATATTGAAAATTTTTTAACTTGATTGAAAATAATTGAAAATTTCGTTAACTTGTCCCCGCAGTAAAATACATCCACTTAACTTTACAGTGAATTTCGCGCTAAATGTAAAAAGCGAAAAATGTAATTACCTGATCGATCTTGCAGCGCACTCCGCATCCAACTTCTGAACTAGCGTCATCTGTTCGGTTCTGAAAGTAAAAGAAAATCAATTGAATCGTCACAGCGAAATGTGTCGTGAGAAGAATGAAACGCTGCTGTGAAAAAACCGTTCGTTTTTTGGACAGGTGAAGTTGGGCGATTATATTATGGATTTTATGCGCAATTATGTTAATTGCGCGTGGCACGAAAAAAGTACATTTCATTTTCAGGTTTTTGGTGTCACGCTTCGACGAAGAGAATCGTTTTTCACATGCAAACAGGATAATATTTGATTCCGCTCGAATAAAGGGAAAGAGCAGGGGTGAAACGAATTCCGTCGCTGTGTCGCTGTAGCGACGGGGAGCAACTTCCCCATGGTCCCCTTACGGGGACGCACCTGTGTCCCGGAAGTAACGTACAGGTGCAAATAGGCGCGACGCGGACGTCGCACCGACACGTTTTTCCCATTATCACAGCACGGCTTTTCTGTGCAGCGATCATGGACGCTGTTTTGATCAGAAGACAATTCGATTTTGCTGGACGCCTCAAAATCAAAGTTTTTATAAATCCGTTGTCCAGGCCCAAGCCGATGCAATATACTAATGTGTAATCTTTTCGAATTCTCATTTCAGATTAACCCTTCTCGAGTTATGTCCACTATGCAACTGATGCTCAAAAAAAGTGCTACCGGAATACAGCTGGAGTTCCGCTATTTTGAGAAACTTTCTGATAAAAAAAATTGTACAAGTACATGAATATATGTACTATTTAATGTCGTTCACAATTTTTCAACAACCATTTATTTTCTTGTCAAAAAAAAAAAATCAAGAACGGCACATTTTTGACCCGTTGCAAGTGCCTTAATCGTTACAATGAAGAAAGCCGTTGATCACAAAGTCTTTGGAGCTTTGGTAGATTCTAGCGTCGGTATCGCCAATTTTTAGACGTTTTTGAGTTGAGGCGACGCTTGATCTACATTCGCGTGCAACTTTCCTCACACTTTTTCATTATCACTATTTCGCTTTGAAAATTATTTTGCGAAAGCTGAGCAGGTCAACCGCCAACTCTTCCCCCATTTCGTTCATTCATTTTTGGCTGTTTATAAATTCGACTTCGTAATGGGAATCTCAGCCGACGATATTTGTTTTTGTCTCTCCTAACGTATCCTAATAACGTTAAATGTAATTTTGTATTCGGCGATTTATCATAGCGACGTTACAACATCGAGGGTTCGAATTGAACCGGATGAAACAGTTTACCGTCTCTTGAAGCTACCAAGCGATTCAATTTATTTTCTACGGTTACGTTGGTACGTGATCCTCTCGGGTATCTCCTACACTATGCCCAAGCTCGACGAAGCTTTTTTTTATATACACACGTCGTCCGTGACTCTACCCATATCCGCATTAGGAGATCCACCGAGCAGTTAAATTATCGGTATGGCCAACGCGCCGATCAGGGCTCGGAGACGGTCTTGACCAGTTTGTAAAAAAACTTGTACGCACCGCTTGCCCGATAATTCTTCTGAAAAATCCTATTTTCAGCCCTTTTTCAAGCCCACTTTCCGGTGACCAGGCTCAATTCGGAAAAATTGAATCATCGATCGAATCTGGACGGTTCCATAATCATTCGTCGTTATCAGTTTGAATGAAAACAAATGTATCTCAAAATCGATGATCACCTAAAATTTGGGACAAATCTCTTTTGACGATGAATAAGTGAAACAAGCGAGCCGGATCCGTGCTGATCGGAAGACCCGTTAAGGGGGAACATCAGCTTCGCGTTAAGTGAGGTTATGTAAATACGGATTTGGTTGTTTTTATCTAAGTTATCTAGATTATGTAAACTCTGTTTGCTTTGTTTGTTTACCCCCAAAAATACGTCATTTTTGGGTGGAATGTATGTGAAATATAAAAAAATGGTTGAATCAAACGACCTCCAATTTCGCACACAGGTTTTTCAGAGTTCAAACTGTGCAGTTATTTCCTATGCGTAGATGTTAATTATTCCAAGTTTGGAAATTATTTACTAAAAAATGGCTCAATGAAATGGCTTAAAAACCAGAGAGGCTATAAAAAATCAATCGAAAAATGTATTCTAAAAGTTTCATCAAGCTATCACCATTTTTCTCAAGCTGATGTTCCTCCTTAATGAGTCGTTGAAACGTGCATTCATACATCAAGTTTCATGAATCATGCGCGTGATTCGTTGAAGGAATAAATAGTAAAAGAGCTATTATTAGATACGCTGCCCTTATCGGCTGGCCATACGTCATGTGGGCAATGCATCGAAGGAAAAAAGTATGAAAAACAACCAAAAGTGCTGGTTCATTTGCTTATTCATGAATCGACCGTGGTAATTGGTCCATTTTTTCGTTTCTCACATTTGCTCGTTTACTTTCTTTCTTTCTTTCTTTTTTTTTTTTTTTAATTCACTGTATCATTGCTTTCTATATTGCCTCGAGTGACTCGAGCGTTTTTCGGAATATTCGGCACGCTGAAAAATATCGCTGTGCGAACGCCTTTTCCCCCGTCATCGCGGAACGATATCAATTGAACAATTATTTTCTCTCTCATTGATGGAAGCCTGGCATCGCTCCTTCTCGAGGTCTCCCTGCGAACTCCAACAGTACATTCAACTTTGATACCAATTAATCAACGTAAGACTCAAGGGGAAGATGCATATCAAGTGCACAGTCGTTCAACGTATCACAACACCTATTTTCTCCATCGATCCCACACTTGTACGATCCCCATTCATAGTGTTTTTATACTTTCGTGCACTTCAAATCCGAGGACGCAACGAATGAATATT
Source organism: Venturia canescens (assembly GCF_019457755.1). Lineage (NCBI taxonomy): Eukaryota > Metazoa > Arthropoda > Insecta > Hymenoptera > Ichneumonidae > Venturia > Venturia canescens. The sequence goes on from NC_057427.1 coordinate 15,401,313, forward strand.
TTTTTTTCTTGACTATCAATGGTGAATCCCTTACTAATTTGAACCGGGCCATCGATACCCAGCGGCACAGAATCGCACGAAATAGTGGCTTTTCTCCGATCCAGCAAAAATTAGGGCGGGCGTTTTCAAATCAAGATATCAACGATTTTTTTTATTGTTTCCTGTCCCGGCGAATGAATTATAAAAAAAATCTTGAAATTGACAACTTCGAAGCAAATATACTCGGAAAAAAGGGCTTTGAGTCTTAAGGAAGTTCGCGCGAATCTAATAGAAATCGAAAATTCCCAGTTTAAGAGTTGAAATTTGGAAATGTGCTAGAAATATACCGCGTGCATCTATTTCTCGAATTATTATAGGATCTGCCTTCTAGTTGTCGAGAATACAATTAACGAAAATCATATTTTTTGAAGGGTTATGCCCAGGCTCTTATGGCAAGCACACTTCCTGTGCGACGACTTGGATTTCATGAAATAGGATCCTCCCAACTTTAAAGAGCGAAAAACGAGAATAAGAAAACAGAAGAGTGAAAATTACTTGAGAATGGAAAAAGACTTATTTAAGGTTAACGAGTAACAACGACACAGACGGTTTAAATAGAAAATGGCTGTTGTCACATTTTGCTTGATGATTTTACTACGAAAATATTTGAACCTCTATCGTTGTATTAAAAATTAACCAATCTCAACAAGTAACACATTATTTTAATAATAGCGAGAATAAATTTTAATCGTTTCTTTGTTCATCAAAAGAGCAAAAAAGTCCAATTGCTTTTATGAATCACAAGTAACGCATAATCTTTCTTAAGAGGATGGATCAGTTGGTATATCGCAACCGTGAGTGCGAGAGAGATAGCTGCAAATTTCGAAATCGAAATTCTTTGACCCAGTTTGACCGATTAAAAAAAGGCTCTGTCAGTCGATTTTTGCCATCGTCCTGCGTAGGCTGACAGAGCCTTTTTTCAATCGGTCAAACTGTGTCAAAGAATTTCGATTTCGAAAATTTCAAGTGAGGTTAGGTGACTCTTAAGAGTATGAATTAGTCACCTAACCTCACTGAAAGGATTTTCAAAATCGAAATTCTTTGACATACAGTTTGACCGATTAAAAGAAGGCTCTGTCAGCCCACGCAGGGCGGTGGCAAAAATTGGCTGACATTTTTATTATTTCGATCGGGCAAACGGTGTGGAAAAATTTCACTTTCAAAATTTACTGTCATCTTTCTCACACTCACGCGGTTGCGATATATCGACTGATCCATGCTCTTAAGGAGGGTGGATCACGAAATAAAAAAAAATCAAAATTTGATAAAATTTGGTGATAACATTCTTTGGCATCACGTAAACAAATACAATTTTTTTCAAACTTTTTTACCACATGGTTATCGAATAAATGAGCGTTAAATCGAAGTTCTTATGCACGAGATGTATAACTGCGTATACGTTATGTAAACTCTATGCTTATATACGTGAACTTGAGGGTTCGATTACTCAAGAGCTATGCGGTAGAAAAATCTAAACAAATTTATATTGTCTTATATATTTTTAAAGAATACATTTACCAAATTTTATAAAATTCTTAACATTTTGAAATTCTTAATATTTTTAACATGGTTTAGCATGGCAACGTTGCGTATCGTCGCGATCCACCCTCCTTAAGAGTTCGTGGATTGTGGGATCAGCCGGTCGTTCGTAAAAGGTGTGAAAGATTTGCGAGCAAAGGCGATCGTAAGATATGCTGGTAAAACGTTTGAATCGTAAAACAACATGCGATGAGCGTCTACTAATTTTGGCCGTTGTATTTCCGTTCCCACGCGGAAGTTCAAGACGTTGAATAATCGTTCGACAGTTTCGATAACGAGGATCTGGGCGACGTCTTGAGTAAATTTGAAAACGGAAGCGGAGTGACTGAGCAAGTTTGTAAGAGACTACACCAACCCCTTACACTCGCCGCTAATCGTCCCAACGAATCCGAAAAGCCAGGTTTCTCGTCTTTCGAAAGCCGATCGTCGTACACCGATACAACGTCTTCTTCGGGGCCGCCTCAAGCGTGCTCGTCACGCTTCGCTGACATCGACCAACTGTTGCACCTTTCCGGAACCTTTTCGATGAACCTTTTTTTCAAGGTGGTTCCGCAGTGCACCGATCGCCAAGACGTGAGTTCTCCTCTCTCGGTCTGTCAATTTGCGGACGCACGCGCTCGTGCTTCGATTCCTCATTAGTTCTCGAAAACCTGACGAACCCAACTCAACGCTGGGAGATTCTTTCACAAGGAAATCTCTGAAAATACTTGGACCGCGTCATCGAGATGAACGATTCTGTTGATTTTTCAGAAAGTTCGTCTAACGTTCTTGGACAGCTCCAGAATTAGTTTACAATCCCTTTTCTGTACACATAACGCGATCAATTTTCACTCCATAACAAACAATGCGAGACTTGGTAAAAACTTATTGCATTTTAAAACAGTTGGAAAAAAATTGCTCGTTCCACTGGTTTTCTTTCCTTTCAAAATTCTTCTTCTTCCTTTTGAGGGGGTCCTTTTGAGGAGGAAAAAACAGACTTTTGAAATTTGAAGGGTTTATTTATTGGTATTTCAACTGTATAATAGAAATTTTGACTCTGATATCTCGGACGGGAATCCATCTATTTTTCCGCGGTCTCCACGATTTCGGGGGATTTGTAACCTGAGCAGATCAAAAAATCAAAGAGCGTTTTGAATAACTAAACTCATACGGAAGTATTAAAAATTGAAGGATTTTCACGCTTTAAAACATTTTTGGAAATTCAAATTTTGTGTTTCGAAGCCCGAAAGTCCTTGAATTTTGGGTATTTCTGTATGATTTTAGTTCACGCCATAGCCACACTGCTTTACACATAAAAACGCTCTTTGGACCCGTGGAGTAGTTTTACACCGAATCTATCCGAGATATCAGAGTCAAAAAATTCAACACTAGAGTTGAAATAGCAATAAATAAACCCTTAGAATTTCAAAAGTCTATGTTTTTATTCCTCGCCGCAAAGAATCCGTTAAAAATCCGGTTGCCACATTTTTTATTATATTTTTTATAATATCAAATGAATTTTTCTTCCCAAATGCTTTCTGTGGATCACACGTGTTCTATTATTAGAGCATTTGGTCCATCGCCGACGACACTCATCCCGTAATAAGAAAGGGCAAAGACACAAACCACGTGCTTCGTTGGCCTCGTGGATGACAACGACGATGATTCATGCACGTTCCTCAATACGAATCGCGAAACTCTTCACTCTTCAATTCGGTTTGAGTTCCAACCGCTCGCTCCTTCGAACATGAGATAATGGAGAACATATAAAATATGGGAAAACTTTTAATTACTCAAAAAAGGATCTTTTTCGAAGCTGATCATTGGAGCTTTGCGAAACCACGGTGTCGGGTTTATTGCACGCTTCGTATTATTTACCTGAGACTGAGCAGAGCGGATAGATGCGCCGAGAGAACAGAAATTGTGCAGGAAAAAAAGCGTCGAAAGGGAGACGATTACGCGGAGAAGTCACACGGTGTTGGGTGTACACCGGACCGTGCTCACTCGCTCGAAATACCCACACCGTGTCTCATTGGGGTTGCAGAAAAGTGTTGGCCACAAACTACGGCTCGGTATTATCGAGAGTGTGTGAAAGTGCATTCGTGACTCCACAAATGTGTGTATAGATATCGGAACGTTGAATTTCAGGATGAAGACTAAACTCTCGATCCTCGAAAGAGCTTCGCACGCGGTGGTTTTCCATGGGAGAATAATAAAAACCCCGCAACGCAGAGGTGGAGTGATCGGTTCGGAGACGATGCTGAAGTTTCCAACGTTGGAACCCAACGAAATGATCTAAAAAACTGTCCAATAATTCCAGCAATTCTCCAATTTATTTCCAGTCGAATTTGTACTTTGTATTTTTTCAATCTACACAATTATGATTCGTGAAATAAAAAACTGATGGATAAATCATTTTATTTTCATTCATTTCGTTGGACTTCAACGTTGGAAACTTCAGCGTCGTGTTCGGAGGTGCGTGATCGAAATGTTTGGAGGAGCAGTCCTGACGAGAAGTATGGAGGAGCCACGTGATCGAAGCTCATCGAAAAAATAGTTTTTTGTGACATTTTCGTAGAATGCGGTAAAAACGCACGATGTTTTTTTAGAGTGCAGGTTGCGTTCAGTTCTTTCTCCTTCGGTCGGTCAAAAACCTCAATGATTCGTCAATCTCAAGATCCCCGGAGGGGATCGATCCGGCTTCTCGAGATTCACGCTTCGTAATTGTGATTGAACGATCAATTTTACCCGGTCACGATAATTATGTCGTTGACTCTTGTACGGATGGAAAAAAATGCGGAAGGAATTGGATCGGCGCTTCGGTCTTTAGCTAAGTCCACAGAATTACTGAACCACCGCTATTGGGATTTGAATCGATTTTTGGAAGTTGATAGGGAAATGTACATTCTCGAAAAATGCATTTACCAATATTGTCGGATCCTCCAAACTGCTCGTCCGTGTTTCAATAAGTTTATCGGGGTGCCTGAAGCGGCGAAGTCGCCAGACACATTTTTGGCGCCTTCTTTGACGAGCTACAATCAACACGAAAAAAAGACGGAGACAAATTCGTTAGGAGGACTCTCTTGTGGACACTACATCCCAATGGAACGTTATAAATATCAATTCACGTCAAAATAAGGGACTTTTTAATGCGGGGACAAAACGGTCGAGCCGTGGTCACTCACTCCCGCGGCACCCGTATAAAAATTAACCTCCTCGAGAGTCAACCTCGAATGAGGGTCGCTCGAGCAGAATGAGGGTGTAAAAACTCGTTCTCGATCCTCTTTTTCAATTTTCCAATAATATTCCAGGAATTGCAGCACCTCATCAAATTCTCGTTTTGTATCCTCACAAAAATCTCGGAATTTCCCATCGAGCATCATCGCGTCTATAAAATTTCATCATCATTGCGGAGTGAGAAAGAAAAAGAGCGATGATTTTCCACAGTTCTTATCTTACTTCCCATGAACTACGGTCTTCTGTCGCACTTAAGGGGGTCCTGCTTTAGAAAATCACAAAAATCGATTCTTTTGGTGAATGTTTTTAGGATAGACGCGCGGATAACTCGGCATAGCGAACTTTACAATATAGTTTCAAGAATATTTCAAGAGAACAAAAACATTTTTTAATGTGAGAAATACTAATTTGTACATGGTTTATGCACAAAGTCTGTGGAGATCGTAATTATTGTTTGCAACAAAAATTCCAATTTTTTTCTCCGTTTTCGTATATTTTCCTTCCATACGAATCTATAAAAACCCGAAAAAATCGCGAAATTCTATATTTACAGCACGTTAAAGTGCGATATTCTTCTGCTTTAGAAGCACTTTTTTTTAAGTCGCTAAAAATGTAGAATTTCACAATTTTTTCGGGTTTTTATAATTTTTTTCAACTTTCTGAAGCAGGGCCCCCCTTAACTTCTATACATGGTTGTAGTTTCGAGTGAATAATCCTACGAACGAAGCGGGCGCGATTCAATTCTGGTTTCCTCCATAACCGAATACTCGTAAGGATACGAGGAGGTGCTCGCGGGGGATTTGATAAACGATACTTTGATTTGAAAATCGCCGGGCTCGGCCCGCCAATGAATTTCGGCGCTGATGAATCCTTAGCTATTCGGGGCTCTCTGGTGACACGCACGGTCTGTCGGTGAGAGGATGTGGCCGGCAGGAAGTTCATTGTTGGAGTTGGTGTTCGTAGATGTACGGCGTTGCAAAGCGGAGAGTGGTCGGTGAATCGAGTGTAACAGTATCATCAGGTCGATCGCGGCGAAAACAAGGCTACACGAAAAATCGTTGGGTCATCCCTTTTTTTCTCACGTTATAAAACGCGCCTCAAACTCTGGCTTATCGCGTAGCAATAAGAATCTTTTCTAAAGCTGTGAGGCAACGCTTTTATCAAAGATTCAAGAAAATTTTCATATTTCTTGAGTGAAAATATGTTTTGGATCGACAGAAACGTCGTATGTAGGATGAAGCGGATCAACACTGCACTGGCATGAATATTGGCCGCGAGAAAGAAAATGAAAGATTCTTTTTTCCCGACAAGACTAACGCAAGTCGCAGAGAGCATACGAGGTCATCGGGAGAGATCATGCACGGAGCATAGGCAAGCGATAGACGATAAGCTTGGCATGTCCATAATAACGACGTTCTCTATGCCTGTTTATCAATAGCTAGAGTTAAGGCGCCATCGCGATACGCGAACTGAAACGCGACACCGTCGATTCTCACTGTAAATTTGAAAAAATCACTGTAACAAACATGACACGATCGACTTTTCATTCGTTTCTCTCGTGCTTCTCCATCCATCTCGATCCCCTTATCACTTATCGGGCATGTATATGCGCGGTTTATTTTATTTCTGGCTTGATATACGTTCTTCCCACCCCCGCACCGAGGTCGAAATCGAGCACAAAATCGAGAAAAATAGGCCAGAAAATAGGAAAAGGGTGGAGTTTCTATGGGGCTTTTTGGGTTACGATTCTTATGGGGGAATCTTATCAACTTTTTCATGCCTCGTGCACGACGGGCTGAAAACTCAATTCGTGATAATGTCGAGTTGATAAATATTGAGAATCGTCTCCGGATTAGCTTTCTAAATGCGAAAGAATTTTAATGAATTAAGTAAGCGAGGGGGACACGAATCCACATTTCAGAATGATTCCGATCCGGATGTGTTACCCTCAATTTCCCACTCTCTATCTTTCACCTTAAGGTATTTTTTTTTACGAACCCGAATGTTCTAGAAATAACTGATTTTTTATTTCAGTAAAGTAAAAATTCATGCGAATAGATTGACGAAATTTCAGGTCAGGTTGACGAACGCTTAATAAAGAATTAAAACTTCGACAATCGTAAAATTTATACGAGAGCTTACGAAGATTCCGTCATCACCATATTTCTATTCAGTAATTCATATACTGAATAATTCTATACATTTCTGGTACGAACTGTCTCACAGATAGAACAAAATGTAAGAGAAAGTCCAATAAATCGATTGTTTTCGGGAATGTTTTTAGGATAGACATTTTTTATGTGAGGAATACTAATTTGTACATGGTTTATGCACAAAATTTTCATATATTTTCCTTCCATATATCAACCTATTAAAACCCGAAAAAATTGCGAAATTCTATATTTAAGGAGGGTGGCTACCGACGATACAATGTTGCCATGCTAAACCATGTTAAATACATTAAAAATTTCAAAATGATAAGAATTTAATAAAATTTGGTGAACACATTCTTTATGGCCACATTTGACAATACAAATTTTTAAAGATTTTTCTTCTGTACAGTTATCGAGTAATTGATCACTAAAGTTCAAGTGTATAAGCATAGCGTTTCCATATATATAAGTATACATTCCGGGCATAAGAAATCTGCTTTAATGCGTAATTACTCGATAACTAAGCAGAAGAAAATTTTGAAAAAAATGGTGTCTTTGCACTTGATGTTGAAGAACCTTATAACCAAATTTGATCAATTTCTTATCATTTTGACGAGTGTAGCCACCCTCCTTAAAGCATGTTGAAGTGATACTTTTCTTCTTCAGAACCGTTTTTTTTTCAAACTTGCTAAAAATATAGAATTTCGCTATTTTTTCGTGTTTTTATAGGTTTACACGGTAGGAAAATGTACGAAAATGGAAAAAAAACTTGGAATTTTTATTGCAGACAATAATTACGATCTCCACATTGTACGCAGCTGAGAAACTGCGACAATTAGACTTTGAGCATAAACCATGCACATTAGTATTTCTCACATTAAAAAATGTTTTTGTACTCTTGAAATATTCTTGAAACTATATACTGAAAAGTTCGCTTTAGAAATCACTAAAATTTCGAGTGCCCCGTATTTGCGCCACGAAAAAATACGTTCACACAAAAGGAAGACCTTAAATTGTGATCGAAACGAAAGCCTTTCAGCGAGAATAATGAATCTGTTCGATCAAAAGAAAAGATGGTTACGATCTTGGCTGCGCGTCAAGGTAAATCGCGTCGTAGCAATTGCACATGTTATTACCACTCGTGTGCAATTCTTTGAACTGTTTTCCAGCAATTTTCGCGATCACAGAGCGTGTCGTTACGTAAAGAATTGAGCGTCCGTGTACGACCGTTAATCCGATCTGATACTTGAGATCGCGAATCGCATCGTACATTTAAAAAATGCGTTCAGAAATATCGAGTGCAAAGACGAGTATATAAAAGCGAACATTTCGTTGGAGAGACTGCGTCGAGGTAATGCAATTACAGACTCATTCGAAGTCGCGAAGAAAAGACGAGTATGGACTGCATGGACCAGCCCGATGGGCCCGAGCAGGAGACAAATGTAGTCAAGTTCCTTCAATTCGGTACGCGAATTCGTGAAACTCGCTTCCCTTTGTCATGTGTGACCCTCTCGCAGTGGTGGAATTAAGTGCCCTTAGCATTTACGGTCTGCACATATAACAACTACAGCCCGCACGTATAGGCCCTCGTCGTGCATTCCATTCGCAACGAGAAGCAGATAGCGTTATAAAAAATGGCCAAAAAATCGTGAATTCAATTTATTCCATGCAAACTCAATTGCTTCTTCATTTTAATCCCGAGCGCAAAGTTATTTCTGCGAAGAGTATTCGATTGGTAACTGTAAACCCAGACTGAGCCTCGTTTCGATGGTTTTTGAGAGAAAATCCTGGAAATTTTCGCCGTTTTTTGGACATTCGAACACATTCGTAGGCATGTGAACGTGTACCGTGATATTTTGCGTTTGACCGTAGCTGGAGCTCACGGGACGCGGCGATGCGCCATCGTGTGTAGTTAAGTTAATTAATGAATGGTACAGTCTGAGCGGGAGGACGCTTAAATTGATACGTCCTTCTCCGTCGGCCATTTTTGAAGTACGTTCATACCGCGCGTACCCACACAGCGAAAACTGGCGCGATTTTTCTTCTCGTATGCACGCAGCACTCGAAACGTGCAGCGGTTTAAACGTGCGAGCGAGATCGTAATCCCATATTAAATAGGGCAGAGCAAACCGTCGCGAAGACGCGCAATGCCATTGTGAAATGGGGAAAAAAATGAAATTATTGAACTCGGACGGCGCTTACGCGATCGGGATTCATTAAGGGGTCTTGACACACGAGATTTGCTCCGAGTAACTTTGGCTTCGGTCATTTTCCATTGGCACTTTCATTTGATGTAACGAAAGGTAATTCGACTGAAAAAATTGTGATTCAAATCTCGCTATTTGAGAGAAATTTTGGCTAAAGTATCGGGGCAAACGATTCGATGAAACGGGTACAAAACTTTCGTTCGATCGTGTAAAAATGAATAAATGTTTCATCGTTCATCACTCCCCAGCAGTCGCCGATAGTTAACACTCGTCGGGGGAGTAAAGTTAAACGTGATGCTGGCAGAAAACGTGTGATATTGCGGCCGAAGACTCGGTGCTCAAATTGAAATAAACAAAGAGAGGACGCTGCATTATCACCTCGGCCTTTTGTGTGAAGGCTATCGGTCACTTTACGAATACTGCTAAGCCATATTTCGTGTGTTGAGATGTTGTATAATGAAATACAATCGCCTCAGGGCATACTCGATTTTTATTTTTATCGGGGCCGGTAGCTGGGTGAGAAGTAAACAAAAAATCGTCGCAAATGTGAGCCCTTAATTGAGGGAGACATAAAAAGATTTCTCAATTTTCTACAAATTGATTTGTAATAGCGATTACGAAATCGAAAAATCTTGTGCAGACTGATATTCAGTGGTTCTTTAAGCCAGTCGCCCGTGAAAATCTACGAATATTATTGATGAATAATTGAAAGCTATTTTTTATTTTAAACGATAATATTTAGCGCGAAATTAACTACGGGAACAAGTTGAGTTAACGGAAAATATTGATTCCAGTAGCGCACTGTAAAATTTTCAATATTTTGGGGAATTTTCAGTTTTATCAAGGTCAATATTGCAGTTGGTGAAATTTACGGTACGAAGAGTAAAATTTAAAAAAATATAGCGACAAGATTCGTGCATTCGTACGGAAATTTTTACAGTACGGCGCTGTAAAATTCACCGTGACGTCAAAATTTACTAAATGCTTGGGTAAAAATTGCTACTGTAAACAATATTATTTTTTAAATAGGAAAACTCAATTTTTTTTTCCATAATAATATCGTGAGTTGCAGCTCGTCACCGTACTGTCGTTACTGGACGCTTATTTTCCAAATTTAATTCTCCCCGTGGAGAAGCTTGCATGAGTTAGCATTGAAATAAACTTAATGGTTCGTATGGAAAATTATCTCTACGAAGCTCTCTGTACAAATTTTTGTTTTGATTCGTCGGAAAAAAAAATATTGCTAGACTGAACGTCGACGCAGGTTTTTTCTCAGCGATAAAAATTGCAAAACAACGAAAGAGTCATTTGCCCCGCGCACAGTACATTTCCCTATCTTTGGTCCATAAAAACTGCCAATATATCGAGTTGTTTTGAACTTTATACTCGGGGAAAGAGAGCGCATTCGGAATGCTGAAATGGAATTCAAATTCCCGCCAAATTTCATCTCTTTTCCGAATCCTCAAAACGATGCTGCAAGCTCGAATAACGAACAGAAAAAATATGTTTAATTTTAAACTAAATGGCGTGAAAATCGCTCCGAAGGAAGCTTTTTCGCCACCCAGAATTCAAGATACGTTATATCGAATCAATTCTCATATTCAGTTTCATAAAAAAAAAAATCGTGCATTTTAGATTGCCCGCACAGACAATATTGTTGTCGAATTAACGATTGTTTACAACGGTCTCGAAGAAGCGCTCGTATGCGAAGCATTATTGCAGATTATTCGACTCCGATGAAGCAATTTAATTTCTTGATAAACCTTTCCATTTGGGAAACATGTTGGCCGAACCCAAAGGGGTCAAATTGTATCTGAAATATATTCGATAAGCCAATGTCATAATTGTACTCTGTTGCTCGAGCTGATTCGGCGCATAAACAAAATATTTAAATGCGTTCCATGCAGCGAATATTTTCAACGATCTGCGCCGGTCGATCGATTCTTCGTTCAACAATAAAACCGACTTCCGAGTGTAACGAATGAAATCGCATATGGATTTATGAGAAAACATGTATTTTTTTCATTTCAATGAAACGAAATCATTTTTTTCGTTGCTCAAGGAAACTTACTTGATTGAGATCGAGATCGGGACATCGCGACGAGCACTCCCCTTGAAGATTGCCACTCCGGTGTCCTCGTTCTTCGAGGTCTTCGGGAAGAAGCGCAGCGACGCTTCCCGCCAGCCCGAACAACGTCGTGACAAAGCATAGTCTGGTGGCTAACATAATATTCGAAAAGCCCCGCTCGAAAGTCCGCTTTTTCCTCTCAACGCGATTCTCTGGAGCAATACAATCGCGAGAGTTCCTCCCCTTCGATTAGCTTCTAGTAACCAGAAGGATCTGCATCGTGCTTCCGTCGATGGGCATTCGATTTCCGCTACCGGTGAAATACCCCTCGATAATCAAGTCCCCGAGAGCAAGGAGAAAATCCATCAAACGAAAATTCACTTGCACTTCCAGCACGAACACCTCACACAATGATCTCCATGTCAATCGGAAAGCACACAAGCACGATTGTCGATAAAAGCATTAAAAATCTTGGGAAATAGATCCGGTCTCAAATCGTCATTCGTTCAAAATCTTTTCAAAACCTCCCGGCAGTTCTCGCTGGTCAAAACCGGAGAAGCGAATCAGCACTGTCACAGCCGAGTGGACCACGATCGACATCCCCAAACTTTCCGTATTTCTTAATGAAAACAAAAATAATTTGACGTACGAAAACGTCCCTCCCTACAAAAACCGTGATTCCGTCATTGCCTCAATATGAAAAATGTATTAACCGCGATCCCCGACTCGATTCGACACTCAAAAATGAACACGAGTCATCGAAAGACACGAGATCGAACGTCATTTAAAAATTCCCGTTAAACGCCCCAGCAAAAGTACTTTTCAATAAAGGCTTGAGGCTGCTTCAACCGCAACGAGTCGCGTGTTGTTCGAACGGTGCACATGGGGCTCTCAACGTTGGAGCTGTTAGTGGTTGGCGAGCATAAGAGCAACTGACTCCGAATAGCCACTAGACACTCAACTAATCCCCCCACCAAGTGAATACCCTCATCTCTCGTTCACTCACCGTGACCAGAAGCCCTTTTTCGTTCAGCTTCACTCTCTCTTTTCTTTCTCTCCCACTCGTTCCCCGCTGCACATACGTACTGCCGTATATATAGATCACGTATGCTTGATATCCTCGTCTCTTGCGTACGCATAGCACAGCGCGATGTGCCGCACAGCGGTATAATGATAATGACAATTAGCCGGACTTGGTGCCAGTAAAGAAGCCACCGGTCGGTCCCATCGGAAGAGAAAACGATTTGAACCTTCGCCTATAATGCGCTGGCTCCCCGATTCCAATGCACGGTGGTCAATTGACGGATTGACCCGTTCCTTACTACATACTCGTAGAATTTCATTCATCTATTCGCACGTGCGCGTCGTCTGTAACGTCGCACGAGACTGCACCGGGATTATCGGTTCTTCGTACGCATCTCTTTTTTCTTATCTCACTCTCTCATTCTCTTTTTCTCCGTAGCGTGGACTGTTAAGTATTTGGGGGAAAGCGCAGTGGAAACCCGTGGAAACGACACTGGTGGAAGATTGGACGGAGGAAAATTTCAAGTGTCTGCGAAGTTCAAAAGTCTTCTTCAATTTGCCCATTTTTCTATAGTGAAACTTGATTTTTCGATTTTTTTTATTTTTGCTATCGATCACTGAGGAATTGTTACTCCTGAAAAGTCTCGTTGTAAGATTAGTTACATGCGTTATCGTGGAGGAGATAAAAAGTTTTGAAAAGTCCAAGTGCAAATTTGCACCGGTGGGGCGAGTGTGCGACCTTAAAGGGAGTGTGGGCTCTGTGGGTTGATAAGAGTTGCAGTGACGTTAGCAAAGGAACAAACCCAAAGTATAAATACTTCATTTATTGGAAATTTTATTGCTTTGGGAGCTCAGCTTTTTATGTCGAAAACCTTTCGACTACTCGCGGCTCGTGCGAAGCAATGAAGCGAAAAAACTTTGGAGGGACTTTCGTGAAGAGCTTTGGAAGGTGCGACATGGTGCCTCAAAGCCTATTTCTGTTCGAAACACACTCGCGAGGGTTTCTAGGATTTTTTCGAAAGTGAAAACCAACATTTTTCGACGCGGAGAAAAATATCCGGCTGATTTAACGAGCCCTAATGTGTAACCAAACGAAAAATGTAGGCTCGGAAAATGAGAAAATGTTGCATTCATCGAAGCACGATCGACAACAGTTTTTTTTAAATATCTCGTCACGAGACGCTTCATAATGAGCGAACAATGTTCTTTCGGATAGCACACTGTTTACCCTTGCTTTTGACGGCGGCCAGGCCGTCCGGAGAGAAGATCACTGAAGGCAAACGTGGAAGAGTGAATCCTGAACAAACTTTAGTGTGTTCGCCATCGACGCGACGCTGAGTTTACCTTTTTCGTGGGGTATTTGAATTTCGCACCTAAAGATTTTTCTTCTGCATTTGACAGATCATCCGAATGTAAATATTAATCGAAAATATTGTATTTGGAAGAAAAACTGTCCGTCAAGATTTGAGAAAACTACGGAAGTGACAGCGTTGAGTTAAAACTTGTGAAACAAATTTCGGAAATCACTCAATGCAGGATTCTACTTTTTCTAATCTGCATATTTAATCAGAACATTCGCAAATTGACGTTATTGAAACAACGCAGCTTTGTGCACCGCCTTTTCGAAAAGACTGTCATATACAAGAAGTGAAAATGCTTTCAAATGTTGTCTTAAGGCCTTATATTCACTTGTGATGAGCGAAAAAATCTTTTTTTATTAGATATCCTTCAAGTGCAAGGTCTGAAGAATGTTCTCACCAAATCTCATAAAGATCGGAGCATTAGATTCGTAGCTATGAGTATTTCAACTGACCGCCCGGTGCGCGCGGTCGTCTAATACTTGAACCTTTAAGGAGGGTGGATCACGAAATCAAAATAATCAGAATTTGATAAAATTTGGTCATAACATTATTTGGCATTAAATATACAAATACAATTTTTTTCAAATTTTTCTACCACATGGTTATCGAATAATTGAGCGTTAAGGTAACTCCTGTACTGCGTGCTAGTCAAATGAGTGCTAAATTTTCAAAACGCTTTTAGGCCAAGTTTAACGTACCGATTAAATGTATTGTTAGTGAATTTGTATTTCAGCATATCTTATTAAGATGTAAAAAAATTAAAAAAAGCATCAACTGATAAATGCAAATTTCCACGCTGACACATTTTCACTGGTATTTTTCAAAGAATTATCTGCGTTTTTTCATCGATTTTATTGCAACGAGTCTCATTTTGTTCGTCAACTGGTTCTCTATCGATACACCATGCAGTTGTTTTTTTAACTTGATCGTTTCACTGTTGCAGGTAATTGTTCATTAAGTAAAAAAAAATTTTTCATTCACAATTTCTCTCAGGAATGAGTTTAAAGGAAAATCTACGTGGTGAATTCGTAGAGGATCAGTTGAGGAACAAAATGAGACTTGGTGCAATAAAATCGGTTAAAAAATAGAGATGATTCTTTGAAAAATACCTGTGAAAATGTGTCATCATGGAAATTTACATCTATCAGTTGATAGTTTTGCAAAACTATCATTTTAAATATTTTTTCACGTTAATAAAATATGCTTGGATACATATCTACTAAAAATAAGTTTAATCGGTAGGTTGAACTTGGTCCAAAAGCGTTTTGAAAATTTAGCACTCATTTGACTAGCATGCAGTACAGGAGTTACCTTAAGGAAGTTGAGGCATTAGAATGAAAATGATGTCATCGCTTTTAAACCGATTGCATCTTATGAAGTGAAGTGTAAAAAAAAATCAGTTAAATTTCCAGACAGTTTAGGAGCGTTGTTGCTGAGAAAAATCAATAACAATTTGGGCCAAATAACATGTAATCTTATGGAAGTCAAGACACATTCAGTGATATCTCCGTTAAAAATGATGCTAAAAATATGAAATTTTTTGGGCAACATGAGCAAGGCTTGCCGAATAATGTCAATTTTTTTCCGATTTATTAGGAGATTTGCTGAGATTATATTAATAATAATCTGTTTCCCGTGCAGTTTTTTGAGGCTAGGATCGTCACCGTTCGTGTTTTCGATTGAGCTTTCACCAGTTTTTCGTTTTTTTTTTCCCCAACTTTTCTTTAAAGTGTATGCAACATTGCCAAACTGTAAACTGGCCTAACTTTTGAAAGGTACAGGTCATAACTTTTGGGTAAAAAAAAATGACTGTACAGCCTCAACTTCCTTAAATCGAAGCTCTTATGCGCGAGACGTATAACTGCATATGTGTAAACTCTATGCTTATGCATGTGAACTTTAGTGTTCAGATACTCGAGAGCTATGTGGTAGAAAAATCTAAAAAATTGATATTGTCTTATGTATATTTAAAGAAAGCATTTACCAAATTTTATAAAATTCTTATCATTTTGTAATTCTTAATATTTTTAACATGGTTTAGCATGGCAGCATTGTATCGTCGCGATCCACCCTCCTTAAACGCGATTATCTCAGAATCGTCTTTTTTGAAGAATACCTTTGCGATGGATACGATTACTGAAAAACTATTAATCCGATCCGTATCAAATTTATACCACTTAAGGAGGGTGGCTACACTCGTCAAAATGATAAGAAATTGATGAAATTTGATGATAATGTTCTTCAACATCAAGTGCGAAGACACCATTTTTTTCAAAATTTTCTTCTGCTTAGTTATCGAGTAATTACGCATTAAAGCAGATTTCTTATGCCCGGAATGTATGCCTATGTATATGGAAACGCTATGCTTATACACGTGAACTTTAGTGATCAATTACTCGATAACTTTACAGAAGAAAAATCTTAAAAAATTTGTATTGTCAAATTTGGCCCTAAAGAATATGTTCACCAAATTTTATTAAATTCTTATCATTTTGAAATTTTTTATGTATTTAACATGGTTTAGCATGGCAACATTGTATCGTCGGTAGCCACCCTCCTTAATGAATGTCGTTCACAGTTTTTCAATAAAAATGTATTTTCTTGTCGAAAAAAAAAATCAAGAAAATCACATTCCTTCGCCCGCTGCAAGTTAAAATTTCTTTCGTCTCTCCCGTCGTCCGTTGTGTTTTTTACGATCTCTCGATAATTATTCGACCTCGAAGCCCGAAATAATCAGGTGGCGCAGCTCTTCATTGTTATTAAAAGTTAAAATAACGATGTCAGACGTGACATTAGTACTTTGGAAAGAAAGCGTCATGAAAGCAAGGTTCGAGTTTCGTACTGATCTGCGGACAGGATTGAACGAACATTTTCCCCGAGAATATTTGGAGTCTCGCCCAGACGGTTCGATGATCAGTTCATACAAATGGTAGATTTTTCAGTGGAAATTAGTTGAAATGAAGTTGAGCCCTATTTCCAAAATCATTAAATAATTTCGCGAATTCAGATGGATCAGGGTTACGAAACGATAACAATTATAGCGCGTCCAATCTCAATCTCAATGGACGTTACAGGTTACCTAGAACTTCCTGCGGAAATGGCCAATATACTCCTCCGACCTCCAACTCGCTCAGAATCGTTCGCTCGACGCTCTCCCCTCGGTTACACCCCTTTGCCCATATGATCGCCCTAACCGCTCAAACACGCACTCGTTACGCTTCATCATCATGATCTATGCGCCTACAACAAACGTTATATCCTTCATCTATCCTCGCTCCATTCCATCATATTCTGTGCCAGTGGCCCTTTCCACCAACCTCCATTTTCGTCTCTAATTAAAACTATATGACTTTTCTTGTTTTCATTAAAATTGAACTTTGACCCTTTCGAGGCCCTTTCAATGGGGAGATAAACATTATAATTTCCATCAAAAAACCCGACGCTTCCGTTTTACTTTTACATCGAATGATCCAATTGGAATAACATGCATTTTTAATTGGCAATTAAGTCGTTTATTTTTTTTCTTGGTGCTCTCGTACTACAAGTATATTTTGAATTGAGCACCAACGAAAATTACGTTAATTGTATCGAACTAAATTAAAGATTCTCATCGTTTTCTATCAATAGGAATGGAAACTTTACTTTGAAAACTAAAAATGTTTTGAACGTTGAAAAATACCGTTGTATGCCATTACACAATTGTTTTTTCCGACTTGTTTTTCTCTAGTTTTGTTTAGCTCAACGATTTAGCTGCGTAGTAATTTTCTCAAAATTCATTTCCGTTTTTTCTTTCTTTTCTTCCTCCATGGTATTATGTCACAGGACAATGACTTTCCGGCGTTCGTTCACGTTACACTTCCCCATATCGTTCGGACAATTGAGCGATTGTTTCATTGCTGATGGCGACGTGGTCAGTGCCCACGTGGTTCGACACGAGCCATCAGCTGTACTCGATCTTCGTAGGACTACAATTTGGAGTGGAGCATTAGCAGCCTTTGAAAAACTCCAAATGATGATTCCCAAAAACATAAGAAAAGTGAGCGATCTTCTCAGTGCGCCAGTGTACAGTTGAGTGTGCTCTGAAACGAGAAAGCAAAGGTCAGCAACGAGGGTCTGAGAATTTCATATTTTTTCTCCACTAATTCGACAAAAAAATGTAGAGGCAAAAATGAGATTGAAACTCGTTCGAGAAAAAAAAATGACGAACAATGTGAAGCTACCAAATAAATTGAAATTTCCGTCGAATTTTGAGTCCCAATTGCTAAAATAATTGCTAAGAATAAAAAGTTTTTAAATCTCAAAGAGTATAAAAATCACCGTACACGAGGAACGATGCGGCTTGAAACAGACTGTAAGCGATGTTATCGTTGTCACATACAGAGTTCTAATTTCATTATCAGCCTTCGAGTAGATCGTCTATCAAGCGTTTCAAAATAATGTATCTGCTTCGGGTACAGATCGTACAAAATCCTTACTCGAACATCCTATTAGCCACTTATACATACACGTATACATTCACATTCGTAATCCGATGAGTCCATCGGAGAGGTCATCGGTTAACTTTTGCGAGACGTTCAGTCAGAGTCGAGATATCGCTCCGCAAGCATCATCACACAATGATGTTCAACACTCGTGTATTATTTTCACTCTTTGTACTGTTCCTGTGCGAATTTATTCTCAACGTACAGCCCGTAAACACGACTCAGATTTTTTTCAACCAAAATTCAAATGTCGCAGAACGATATCGTTATGTCGTCAAGACGTTCACTGTCCCGGTAAGAAAACACGTTGAAATTTCATGCTTTTTGTTTCTCAAACAATGTCGAAATCATGGTGTTTTGTTATTTCATTGTATGCAAAGACGCACTTCATGAAATAAATATTGATCGAATATAATGATAAAATATTAATTAATGCTCGATTATCGCTGATTGAATGTTATTTTTTTATTTCCAATTCAGATAATAAATTATTTGAGAACTTATTATTCGCCGTAATGAGAATTTTTACACAGCCAAATATCACGCTCATTTTCATTGAAACTCACCTTGAGTTCCGATCGGTTGTGGTTTCACAAATGTATTTTCTGTAGGTGGATCATTTCAGTTTTGCCATAAATCATACGTTCGCCTTGAGATATCTCGTAAACAATGAATGGCAGTATGGCAAAAATCCTCCGATATTTTTCTACACTGGTAACGAGGGAGACATCAAGATGTTTGCGGAAAATTCCGTAAGCTGGGAAATAAATAAGCCAATGAATTATTCTTCAAGACTCGAGCTGATAAAACTCTCAATAATTTTTCTTTTTTATGAACGCCACTGCAGGGCTTCATATGGGACATTGCTCCGGAATTTGGAGCTTTACTCGTTTTTGCCGAACATCGTTATTACGGCGAGTCAATGCCTTATGGCAACAAATCTTACACAGAGCCAAAGTACTTAGGATATTTGACGGCCCAACAAGCGATGGCTGATTTCGTTGATTTAATTCAATTCATCAAGTCGGATGAAAACCTTAAACACAGTCCTGTGATAGCTTTTGGCGGCTCTTACGGTGGTATGCTCAGTGCCTGGATTCGTATGAAATATCCTCATATAATACATGGGTGAGTCTCAAAATTGCATGCTTTTCTGCATGAATTTTATAGAGCCGACACACTTTTTTCGATAAAACTAAATCTCTTGATATCGAGAGAAATTTTCGCACTCGAGCACTTTCCTCGGGGGTTTGAATTCAACGATTGGTTGCCTCATTCTAATCCATGACAAAACCCGACTAATCACAAACGTCATGTTTCTAGAGCAATTGCAGCATCCGCACCGGTATTATATTTTACTGGAATAACGGATTGTCAAGCATATTCGAGAATCGTGACGTCAGACTTCCGACAAGCGAATCCGAAATGCCCGGAACTCATTCGGAAATCTTGGCGCACAATAGCCAACGTCTCGTCCACAGGTGACTTTTCAATTTTTATCGTTCGTTGGTGCTGTTCGACATTCACAATGAGCGTGTGAGAATTCTTGAATACTCAAATTGTCCGACTCTCCAGACGATGGTAAAAAATGGCTGTCGACGACGTGGAAGCTCTGCAGACCTCTGAAAAATACAACGGACGTTAAAGATCTCAAGAATTGGATCGCTGACGCTTATTCGACATTGGGAATGCTCAATTATCCTTACGAGACGAATTTCCTAAAGCCACTTGCCGCGAAACCGATATCCGTGAGAAAAAATATTAATTTTTCTTCAACTTTATAATTCGAATTTTCTTTATCTCGTTAGGAATGTTGTTTTTTAATAATCTTGTTCTAAACAGGTTTTCTGTCATCATCTTACGAATTCGAGCCTCAACGGTAAAGACTTATTGGTCGCATTGAACAAAGCGATAAACACGTACGCCAATTATACCGGGCAAACGAGTTGTCTAGACCTCGACGTTCTCAGTCGTGATTTGGGTATAGAGGGATGGTCATATCAGGCCTGCACAGAGATGGTAATGCCAATGTGCAGCAACGGAGTCCACGACATGTTCGAACCAACCCCGTGGAATTTCCAGGAATACAGCGACGAATGTTTCAAAAAATATCAAGTCAGGCCCCAAGTCAACTTGGCCTGTCAAAATTACGGCTGCAAAGACCTTTCTGCAGCTACAAATATCGTTTTCAGGTAATCCAACTATTTTGAGATTTTCACGAGTTTTATCTGAAGGGATCGTTCATTTTGGAAACCAAAAACGAATCGAAGCCCTAGAGAAATCAACGGGTTGCGACCGATCGAACGAATGAAAAATCCATCTTTTTCTTACGCGTAATTTTTGGCATATCTTAACATAAAAATCGAATTCAAAGGTTATCATGCTTTTTCCGAAAATGAAATCGTTTTTGCAGAATATTTGGTTCTCTGCATTGGCTCATTTTTCATATTTTCTTCTCGACTCGTAGCAACGGTTTACTCGATCCCTGGTCAGCTGGTGGTGTTTTAACGAACGTCTCGTCCACGGCAAGTGCGGTGTTGATACCAGAAGGTGCGCATCATCTTGACCTTCGAGGTGCTAATTCTCACGACCCCAGCGACGTGGTTCAAGCTCGACAATACCACATTTCCTCGATTAAGAAATGGATCAGGCATCATCGTACCCTCCATCGATTGGAAAATTTGGAACATAACATGTAGATTAAAAACATCACGATTCAGTGATGAACGATGAAGAAAACGTTGACTGACATACCCTTTACCTTTTCATAAGAAAAATTGAACACTCTTGAAAAATGTGTGCTGCCGGTTTTTATGGACGAAAAAGCTTGACCGAAAAATTGATGGATGTATTAAGAAATAATTATTGACTGATGTACACTTAATTTTTCAATCTGGACAAAAATTTTATAATTTTCAGCTAGGTCAAAACAATTGTTACAAGTTTCTTGTTGTTGTTGTTGTTGTTGTTGTAATGATACAAGAACATTGTAACTTTATTTGCGAAATAAATATCAGTTCTGTCGTACGGGTTACATCGAGGCGAAATACAATAATGATAATGATAGCACATAAACTCGAAAGATCGCATCTCCGGATGTGAGGACAATGTGTTACGAAATATTAAATCACCAGGGTGCATAATAATGCGTGACAATACCTATCTCGCGTTTGATCACGAAGCATTTATGCGTCGTATCCGATACAATAAATATATAATATGTATATAATAGTTTTAAAAAATGATAAAAAATTTGTAACAGAATTTGTACATTTGAAAGGCGCAATCACTTTTCAAACTCACAGCAACGCTAACTTGGCAAAAAATAATACAAAATTTAGACTTCTATGATCACGATGATTGGAATAGGACGAGTCAACAATATAAACAAAAAAAATAAATACGAAGCTTGAAAAAATGTACTAAAATAATTACCTAAGCAAAAAAAATACCTCAAGTACAAATTGTTTTACTTCAATGCGGTGTTCGTCGATGGGCTGTTGTCGGTCGAGGGACTCCGGAACGTCCACGTAATTTCTTAGGCTGGCCGAACATACTTTCCGTACCAACGTTGTATGTCAGATAAATGTTTGACAAATCTGGCTGTGGCTGCTGCAAAACAGTTGAAAACGAATAACAATGGTGAACGCTTTCAATAAAATAGAGTTGTCATAAGAGTCCAACTTTTGTAAGAATAACTATTTTTTCTATTGATTTTCTATGGCGTTGCTATTACATTTTCGAAAGCTCCGGATGCTTATCACTTTGATACGATCTGTTGACCAAAAAAAACTCAAATTCGCTTCGCCATTAACATAATAATAATCCTGATATCTCACGTCTTTGTGGTTGCCTATCGGTGGAGTCGCTTGTGCCTTCCGCATATTGTTTCCCGTATACGCTACACATTTCAATTGCCATTCGCCAATGTCTTCATTCCAGTGAACATATCGCTCGATCATCGTCTATGGACAAGTTAAAATATCAAATTTAAAAGTGCGACACAAAAAATGAGAGAAAGAACAACGTTCGGGTCTAGATTTTCAAGAAAAAGTTGGCAAGTTTTCGCATTTCGGTAAAAACATGTGTTTTTCTACACATACTGCACTGGGTCTCGAAGAACTAGTTTTTTCAAGCCAATCGAATCGCTTAAAATAATCGCGTGACAGTATTTCGTGTAAGAAAAATATGTGTACAAATATGTATTCAACTCACTTGATATTGAACGGGTATGTAACTGTTCAAAATGAGCTCTTGCAACTGTAACTCTCTTCCAATGCCTCTCACACCCTCCAACAAACCCTCCATTTCTCTTTGATGTTCCTCCTGTAAATCCAACAACTCAGCCTTCGCGGACATCAGCATAGTGTAAACTCTTGAGAGTTTTTTCGTTTTCCCTGCAGCTTCTTCCTGAAGTGATGAATATTTTTCTTCGATGTCAATACGTTCCGCTTCTTTTTCTTCGATCGCTCGTTTCAATTGTTCTTCTCTACTCTTGCGCTGATCCAACTCCACTGCAGCTGCAGCCAACAATTGTTCTTGTGCTTCCGCTTTCTCTAACAAATTTTCACCGCCGACCAAAATTTTGTTTTGCAAATTTTGCATCTTTTCACGCAAGGCTTCTTTTTCACTCCTGTGAGAAAAAAAATGAAACATTATTCGGTCGAATTTCTCTTCGAATCTCTTTTTTGCATGTTTTATTGTTTAAACCTTCAATCATGATTTGCTAAAATTCATCGTTCTTTAAATGTTTTGCTTTAACTGAAACAATGTCTTACTGAGTTCTTTTTAATTCAATAACATCCGTATCGTCTGGACTCTTATCCTCGTGCTCGGCCTTGTCAATTTTTTCCGTTGTTTCGATATCCCGATCGTCGAGTTCTTCCATCGTCAACATTTGACTTCTCCTATGACGAGATTTTCGATCTCGTTTGGTCTCGCCGTTTTCCTCAGATTCCTCACTCTCAACGTCTGATCCTGAGATCTCCGTGCCATTCTCTTCTAACTGTTTTCGCAATTGTTCGATCTCATCTTGAAACTGTCGAAGCAAAGCGTCTTTCGGATCTTCATTGACTCTCGCACGATTCTTTATATTTTTCGCGCGGTTCGCGTATCTCAGCGTACTTATAGTCTCGTCGTAATTTATGTCAGCAGGGCTGACATTAGCGCACTGAAAATTCGATCAAATTGTGTCAAAAATGATTTATTCAGTAAAGAAATCATTTATTCAATGAGACAGTAATTACCATGAGCGTTTTTGAGTTACCACCCAGCGAGTCTTGTAGTAAACGTGTCAATTTTGAATTTCTGTAAGGCACGTGAGAGCTCTGTCCATCGACAAGGGCTGATATAACATTGCCGAGAGTCGATAGAGATAAATTTATTTTCGTAGCTTCGCGCAACCTCACGCCACTGGCTTTTGTTTTACTCTGTCTCTCTGAACCCTGCATTTAACGACAAAATAATCATAGAAAATGGAATACTAAAACGTTTCTGACTTCTGGGAAACACAGGGCGACTTCGTTTCAAGCTACCAAGAAAGTTCCCCTTATCTCTGTTACTTACCGCAAGATCTACCAAATGAAGTTTTCCCATTTTAACATGCTGTTCGCCGTCTTCTCCAAGTTGACTTGACTCTACTGTTATTGTAAATATAGCGTGGGACCGTGAACTCGATACGTTCATCGCTGTAGCTCCAACAACACCTTTGAATAAATTTAAATATATTATTTTTTTGTTCAGAAGTGTATTTTTTTGTAACAGAAGACAATCTTGCAAAATTGTTTTTTGCTAATAAAAATTTTGCAAACCAATATTTAGGACTCACGATTCTTGTTTCCAAGGGTCATTATTCTGTCCAAATCATCCGCGTTGTTAACAACATATCCACTGAGGTCTTTAACAAAAACACCAATGTCCGGCCTTTCTTTCACTTCCAGACGTGTGTTCTGGTCCTTCCCAAGTAAATCTCTAACTTCTTCATTATAAATTTCCAGATAAGTTGCTCTTACCAAAAACCTATTGATAATTACAGAATCAGTTATGGAAATGTTTAAAAACAAAAAGTTTTGTAACATTCATTTATTCAATACAATTTCATCTAATCTTGAATATCTAATTTCTCAAAATGAAATGATAGATATTTGAGCTATATTATCGCATACAAGAGCTATTTTATACAAAAAAGACAATTGCAGTTTTTGACTCTTCGTAAGGTTGAAGAACAAAATAATAGACTGTAGCTTTAATATGAAGAATAGCTAAAAAAAATAAATATGAGTACTCTTAAATGGCAAAAGAATATTATATGTATCATTCTTACTTTTGGTTATCATGAGCTTTTGCAATATGTCCAAATATTTGAGCGAATGTATTAGGAATGATACCACGAAGTTGAGGCGAAGTTTTAGCCCCAGACATGGTGAAAGTTTTTCCAGTGCCCGTTTGTCCATAAGCGAATATGGTTCCATTATAGCCTTGGAGAACTTTGTCAACAATGGGACGTGCAGTTTCATTGTAAATATCAACTTGAGTAGAATCAATGTCAAAGACGGCGTCAAAAGAAAATACTTTAGGTGGTTCGCCTTGAGCTGCATTGGGATTTTCGACTGTAATTTCACTGTTGAGTGTGTCCACTCTCACAATATTCTTACTGTGACCATCCAACTCTTTGCCATTGAGTGGACGAACACGAACTACCACACGAACATTTTCAATTTCGCCGAGCTCGGTTGCGTTGTCCTTAAAGTTGATAGTGTAAAATAAATATTCAAAAATAAGTTTTATTATCACTTGGCAAATATTTTACAAATTTAATTCATATTCATCATATCATTTTCCAAATTATTTAGGAATTTGATGTACTACGAGACGGTAATACGACAAAAGGAAATGAATATTTATTGAAAGACTAGCGAAATATCGTTAAAACAAACTAGTAGGTAAATAAGTTGTAAACACTGGATACATACTCCGCTTCCTGTCATCGCTCCAATGTGTTCTAGAAATTCATGCGATAGAAAAATTCACCATCAAATATCCACTTCGTGAAAGATAATTTTTTTTAACGAGACGTCTAAGCAAACTAGCAGACGAAACTCCGTAAACAAACGGATCGATCAGCACCATCAGCACACTGAAGAAGCACTAGAAGGCGAGACGGGGGCACGGAGAAACGTTATTGGCTGAAATGTTTTCACACCTTCGTGAACTTGGCTGACTATTCGTAATTCGTAGTCCTTTTTATTTTGCCTAATGTAATGATTGCTAATAATCCTCATACTGGTCGAATCTTAGTTAATTAAAAAAAAAACAAACAAAAGCAATCTATGTAAATAATGGATTTAAAAAATTTTTGAGGTATCCGGTATATTCCAACTTCTAATCGAAGCACACTCGCTTATTGGATTTTATGGGTAACAAGTTTGTTGGATGTTCGTTCATTAGAAAAATATGAAAATTTCAGATGATTGAAAACCTACTTGTAAAAATCGCTAATGAAAAACCATAACAATGTAATAGTTCACCCCTTAAGTCGTGGGTCCACCAGAATAATATTTCCAAATGGTATTTTACTGTTAATTACTACGCGCTTATACACGTCGTTTTTATTCCGGTCTTGTATATACAGACGGATATATATATTTAGGTCTGTTCGTGCTGGCTATAAACTTTCTGCACTTTTATGTACTTTTCTGCACTTTCGTGAATTACGATATCACTATATATATAGAAAGTGCAGAAAGTTCAGCCAGCGCAAACAGACCTATTTATTTATATCAATAGATATGTATTTTCTATATCTATATTTGATATAACTAAACCGGAATAAGAGCGCCGTGTAAACGTAGTCAATGAATACTTGACCTAGAATAGTTATAAATTTTGGTGCTCCACGTAACAAAGATGGTAACTTTTTCAATTCATTTAATCGTTTCTTCCTCGGAATAAAATTAGACGGATCAATTTTTTAAATATTTTCAAGCCAGGATTTGGATCCTATATAGAATCGCAATGTTTTAGTGTGATGCATTTGTATTTTTTTCACGTTTTAAAATGATCTTCAATAAAGGTTTAAGAATCTTTTTTTACAATTTTCGTGATATAATGCGGAAACGCGCAATCATCTTTGTACTTGTCCGATTTTTTTTTCTTCGAGAAGGGATTTTTATTTCTTTTCTAATGAACACAAAATTCGTAACCGAAGAATAATTGCGCTCCGATGACACTTCTAATTTATACATGATTTCCAAAATTGAAATAAAAATCGGCTAACTTTATACGGATTTTGGTATTGAATTTCTCTAATTAACTAATTTCCGACAAACATCAATGTTAATCCGACTATCACTGACAAAAGGCCGATAAACGATTTTCACCGAAAAAAAAGTTAAAAATTCAAAATGGATTCAATCAAAAAGAAAAAAACACGAAGAAGGGATCGAGGACTCCGATTTGAACCTATACATTGAACGATGGGAAAACTTGCGAAAAACGCCGCTGAATGTGGGAGGGCGTAGTGCGCGCCGGAGAGAGACAGACAAAAAAATCCGCACCACCGAGGATCGCCTGTCGGTGACACGAGCATATTTTGCCGAACGCAAAAAAAAAAACAGAAACAAGATAAACGTACGTACTTTCCGCTCAACTATTTAAATTATCGCGTTTCTCTATTATTTGAAACAGCGCTTGAATTTTTTGGACTTTCTCTTGATAAGACGGCAAGATAATCTTTTGTTCTTTGTTTACGACACTTATCCTTTTCGAGCTCAACATACAACGAGCAACGAGTAATCTCCCCCATCCCCTCCCTCTAAAAAACAGACGTACATCACGCCAAGAGAGGTTGGCCGGAACATTGCGCATAACCAGCTTAGTCAAGCTTTATTACATAGCACCTCTGTCTTCAAGAATAGTACAGTTCATAACGATCGAAATCCTTCAATACCCGATACTTTTATCATTTTATGTCTATTGCTTGAGAACAAAAAAGCCCGAAGTGTACAGAATTATTATAACTTTTCAGCACCATTTCCCATACATTGTCTAAGCAACGTTCATTTAACATTTTCTGTTTTGCAACATTTTACTATTGAATTTTAGTTGTTTGAATTTTTTAATTAGTTTAATTTGACAACACTACTTTTATTACGTTTGCTCGAAACTATAATTTGCAGCTTGATTCGTTACATCCAAACAAAAAAATAAACAACAGCTAGTCACCAAGGTTGTTTAATTTTTTTATTCCAATGCAATTCTTTTTCAGCATTTAGTGTTCTTACTATTTTAATTCTTGCAGAATTAGTTAAAAAATGGCTGCATTGCCACGAAGAATTGTCAAGGAAACACAGAGACTGATGCAAGAGCCAGTACCAGGAATAAGCGCTGTACCGGATGAGACAAATGCTAGGTATTTTCATGTTATTGTGACCGGACCAGAGGATTCACCGTTTGAAGGAGGACTCTTCAAACTCGAACTGTTTTTGCCTGAGGATTATCCAATGTCTGCTCCTAAAGTTAGATTCATTACAAAAATCTATCACCCTAATATTGACAGGTAACAAAAACAAACTGACTAATCAACAGTGTTGAAGTTTGCATCATCGACAAAAAAGAAGCTTACATTTTTCCTTGTAAAACCTGTTTGCATTCCCCATTTAGCAGAAGTAGTTGAACATCGAAAATCAATTTTATAATGAAATTGTCAGCAATTATACGAAATCAAACTAACGAGTACATTTTTGCATAATCGTATTGACACAATCTTTGATAAAATAGCAATTAACTGAAAACCCTGATCTCTTATGAATGTTCAACCGATTATTCATTTCATAATAATTACCGATCATAGAGTATTCTCGCAAGCCATGTCCTCTCAGTGTACCATTTTTCTACCAAAGTTGAAAATATTTAAATTTTATCTTTCGATTGTGGAACTATAGCCCACACCGATAGATAGAAAACAATAGATATTTAATTTCTATTGCATTTCACTGCATAACTTTTTATTGAGTTTTATTTTACCCATATTCGTTGAATATCAATATAAGATTATTACAAAATTCACAGGTTTTACATGAGTCTATTTATTGTTTTGCTCTTTGAAAAACCTTTTAGGCTCGGTAGGATCTGCTTGGATATTTTGAAGGATAAATGGAGTCCGGCGCTTCAGATAAGAACAGTTCTATTGTCCATACAAGCACTTCTTAGCGCTCCAAATCCGGACGATCCTTTGGCAAATGATGTTG
Source organism: Venturia canescens (assembly GCF_019457755.1). NCBI lineage: Eukaryota > Metazoa > Arthropoda > Insecta > Hymenoptera > Ichneumonidae > Venturia > Venturia canescens. The sequence continues at coordinate 15,429,647 of NC_057427.1, forward strand.
CCGAACTATGGAAAGTTAATGAGAGCGAGGCGATACGTAATGCCAAAGAATGGACTCGTAGATATGCCATGGACAACTGATCTCAACCCTACGTCGGATTATTTTCATCATTCACCGTACGCTGTCGTTGTTTAAAGAAACAATATCCTCTTAAGACTTACCCTCCTTTGGCACTGGATGCGTAAAGTAAACAAAAAAACGCAAAGAAGAGAAATAACAAAATACCCGTGTCCTGACACAATTTTGCTACGCGAACAATAAAAGTTTTGTAACAGTGAAAATGAAAAAAGAAAAAAATCGTGACGGTACTGTATTTTCTATAATAATGGCTTGTCGCGCAAGTTTCATGATTCTTTGATTCTCGTTGCAATATTGTATGAACGAATCAATAATATTATAACGTTACGAAATAATAGATTTTGCTCGAGATTCAATACAAGTTTTCTTGACTCGAACGTCGGATTTGTATAAAAAAGAGAAGTGAAAAATTTGAAACGAAATATTGATGCGAAAACAAGGGAATGCCTTTCGCTCGTGCAAAACTAAGAATAACGATGAATTTCGGAGGCAATGTTTCGTTACTTTGAAAGTCCTTTCACCTGCATCTATCTTTCTCAATTTTGTTGTTTTATCGGTCCATTTATAAAGTTGAACAGAAAATATTTTTTTTTTTTTCAAGAAAAATTGACCATAAACTAACCATTTTTGGAAATGCTTGAACGATAATAGCGACAAACACTCAGATCTGAATTTAAAAAATGTGGATTTCTTTACAATCCAATGGATACATTAAATAATACAATTGTTTTTACACTGATATGAATGCAATTAAGTGTGAGCACAGTCGCTTTCGATGGTTTCTGATTTGCGATAAACAAACTTAATTTTTTTTTTTTTTTCAAACAAATAATGGAACTTTTCGAACGAACAGTTTGCTGTTCTTTCTGATTGAAACAGAAATAAAAATATGCATATATTTTTTTCGATATAGTAATTCGATACAATTTTTCATATTCATCGGTACTCTGTTTGTCAACCATTGTAAGAGCAAAAAAATATTTCTCCATTCATGGGTTATGTACTACATATTGAAAGGTGATTTCGATCGACTTTACTTTAATTCCAATATTACATTGCTTTTTGGTATTTTTAATTTGTAATTTTGATGCAATACATTATAAAAAATACTTGTGTTATGAAGTACAATAACAAATAGCGCGTCATGAAATGATTCGTGACGTGCAAAGGACAAACACCAAGAAACCGTTGTCTTACATTTTCTTTTAACTTTTTTAGTTCAAAGTAACCAAAGATCTCTGAGATAAGTCGTTATTTTTCTGATGCTTCGTTTTTTTCCGTTCCTATGACATTGTTCATGTATGAGAGTTGGTAGGAGAATCTTTTTCTTTTTTGTTGTGTCATTGGAAACAAAACCTGTACGATAAAAATACATATTGTTTTATGCGTATAATGAAACATATGAAACTTTGAGATTTTTCAAAGTAACGCGCGAATATACTAGCTCCGATGGATATTTAAAAAAAAATAATAATTAGCTTACTTTTGATGATTATTCCCGAAATTCGAGTTGTGTATTTCTAAGAGCACGTTCTCAACCCCAACCTGGCTTTCTCTTTTAAAAAGTTGCGTCTTATACAAATCAATCTAATTCAGCAAATTTTTCGAGGCGAAGAACAAGAATATTCCATTCAATGAAAGCATTTGATTTTTTGTTTCTCTCCCCGATCCTCCTAATTACTTATAAAATAATAATTTGATTGCGCCGAAGAATTTTCCGCAATGGCTAAGCTCGTAACTATTTAGCTAAATTTTAAACTTATCAAAAACCCGTTGTCGGTCGTTGTGTGCAGCGGTGAATTTTCTCAACGTTATTGTCATAATTTTATTACAATAATAACTATTATGATTATTATTATTGTCCGCTGCGGTCGCATCGTAGATTTACGCATTTGAAACTTTTTCTTTCTTTTTTTTTTGTGATCAAGTCTTTTGGCTCTGCGTTAAAAAAAGAACCGGATGTAACTACAGAAATGATGGATGACTTCGACATCGAGACACAAGATTCGATGATTCCAATTCCAACGAGGTTTTACAAAAGGATGTAAAAAAAAAACAAACAAATTTTTCAAGTAATTAAATGAAGGAAACGAGAAGGAAAAGTCCTCGCAGATTCTACGATTCGTTGGTTTCTGCCATTCTTTATTTTTAAATTCAAAAGGCATGTGCTAGTGCCTTCGGGCTAAAAAATGAAAATAAAATAAATGTAAAAAAAATATTTCAAATAATAATCACGAAATGAAAGAACCTGGTCGAACGATTATGGCTCAAGCTGTTCATTTGTTCATAGATTCCATGTGGTGTACAGTATTACGAGGAAAAAAATGTGCTTGTCGATGTATCCTTAGAAAAGAAAAAGAAAAAAAACAAAAAAAAAACTGAAAATTGTGTGATCAATCAATGGTACGATTTTACCTACTGTTCAAACAACTTATCATTGTGGTTGAAGTAATCCGATGAACATTTTATTTTTCTGCAAATTCTCATGTTTGTGTTTTTCTCAATTTAATGCTTCACGAAAAAAAAAAACACGCTTTCAATCGACAATCATTCCTTTTCGACGATCGATAGTAGTCATTCCGTAATTTTCGGGTACTTTCATATGTTTTCTATAAAATTCTGTGGATATTCACATTCGCGACTACTATTTTCTCGGTGAATTATATTCAAAGATACTATTCGAGTACAACAATTATTATCTTTGCGTCCAAAAATTTTTGCAGTCAGGGAACAAATTTTTCAATAATTTTTCATACTTTTCTGATAGAAATCGATTCGTAACGATAAACATATCAATCATTACTTGATTTGTGTATCGAGTAAACGCACTAGAAAAAAAAATAATCACTCTTACAAGGATCGATATCATTCCTTTTTGCGCACATATTCATGCATATTTATTTTCTTATAATTTTTTGCAGTCCTGTCGATCGGACTCTCAAAACAATTTTCGTCGTGTGCCGTGATTCGGCATGTTTGACTAATCTGAAACTGAAGTGTCCGGTATATTTTAATTTTTCATGTGGCCTTTGATAACTCCGTACTCCGATTCGATTGCAAAAACAGTAAACCAACAATTTTTTAACTTATTTTTCAATTATTCAAGTGCCACGACAACGAAAACGTCTCTTTCATTTTTCCTGAGCTCGTCATATGGTGCTCCCTTTTTTTTTTTGGTTTCTTATTTTTCCAATGCAACAATCGATGTACGACCTACAGAGGGATCATCTAATAAGCCAAAGTCAACCCGACTCTATTGTTCCGGAACAGTCCAAATTCGCAATCTTGAAAACCGAAGAAAATGCGCTGTCGAAAGACAATTCGGCGAAATCCTTTTTTTTTTATAGGAAAAAGGAGATTCGACGATTGCGAAAAAACGAACCTTCCAATGGAGATTGAGCAACGTTATCCCTTCCATTGATACTGTAACAAGAAAATGATCTCAGCTGAACGGTATGATGGATAAGACATTTATAAATATTGAATTCAAAATTACAGTTTATTGTTATCTTTGTGTGGACTAGTATAATTTAATATTACCATATACACATTCAATAGCTCACTTAGATAATTATAACTTACATATTAACCACTCACAAACATCGATAAAGATTAAGTCATGACAATTTTATTATTTTGTATTGTTTTTTTTTTTCCATTTTTTTCATATTCCGTTTTCTTCTTTTTCCGTGACGTAGCGTGCCCTCATGACTTTCGAAGCTATAGCGCAAAAGCTCTAGCATGTATAAGATTATTTTTGTTTTTTTTTTCTTTTTTATTTATACGATTGGGCGTCATTTATATATTTGTATATTCATATAAATATACATTTCGCTATATAATTTATATGAACGTACGAATATATATATATATATATATTTCTTTAAATTTATTCATTTATATATAAATAACGATTTCAACTGGTAATTTTTCGTAATCAATTGATCACGCGTTTACGTATCAATTAATCAAATTTGCCCGATACTTGCTCTCCAGTACACACAGTTTCTGCTCATGGCGTGTACGTTTCGATCGATGAAATCGCAATTGCGTCACAATTTTTATTACGGTAATGGGATGAAAAATTGCTCGTTAATAGTTCGTGGAATCTTGATTTTTCTTTATAATTCTTTTAACACGCAGAAAAAGAGGAACTGTTCCGTTCGTTCCTCCTTCTCGATCGATGACTCATCGAAAGGCCAAAAGATACATGTTTTTTTTCTTTTTTTTCATCGAAGATATGCAATGAGTGTGTCATGAAAGTGAATGACGTTTTTTTTTTTTATATATGTTACAAAAAACAATCGTACCGGTGAATCGCTACAAGAATGAAATTTAAAAAAATATCAATTAGTAGTTGAGATGAAAGTAAAGAAAACGAAGCGTTTATCCGATTGTTTTTTGTATCTTCGTTCGTGATCACCGGAAATGAAATAGTATAATCGTCGTACAAGATGGTTTACATACAATTTCCGTTCTCGCGGGACATAACATTTGGGAGAAATCACGCAAGGTCAGATTAATCACATTTCGTTTTTGGTTTTTTTTGCTCTTTTGGATACAAGATGGAACAGTAAAAATGTAGCTAGACACGATCAGTCAGGGTGGCTGGCGATGGCTGAGTATTCTTTCATGGCTTTTTTACTAACTATAATTAACTCCTCTTCTTTCGTTCTTTTCCTTCTCTCTTAGCTCTAATGACTAGATACTGGATTTTTTTAGCCACCCAACTATATAACATCTTGTTTGATCCCATATTATATATTCATACCGTGACAATGCTCATCAAAGATATGCAACGAAATTTCGATGCCAAAATACCAATTTTATCGTAGCTTTTTTTTATATTTATTATATTTATATAGTTTTAGTATTCTTTTTACATAGGCTTTGTTCGAATTTTTGCGTCTCTCGAAACTCTGAAAAGGCGGTAGAATAAAATTGAAAGTGATTTCGTTTGCAATTTATTGCTGCAAATAAGAGTGCAAAACAATTGATAAAAATGAAGGATAAATATCAACAGAATGGTTTGAAGGAATATAGTAGTAATATTTTGAAGTAACTTCGAGTATTCCCGAGCAAGTTACAGCCTTTGATTTAAAGGTGATCATGGACCTCGAGATCAATAAAAGTATTTTGGCGTTGAAATTTCATTAGATGTTAGGAATCTTTTTCTTTAGTATCTGCACCTTTTTCAACTGCCCGCGCACTCCCATATTATACTCGAAGCGGAATAATTTACGATCGATAAGTTTTTTTTGCAGCAAAAATAGATCAAACTTAGATTATAACGATTGGCGCTATGTTGCGTAAAAGAGCATAGTTGGTTTTTTTTATCTTTCTTCCTAAGCCGCTTCCAGCCATTATTCCTATCTATGTCTCGTCGCTACATCTTGAATTCACAAAACGCGAATTTTATGTACATTATTAGTTTGTTTTTTTCTTTAGAATTCCCATGAAGGCCAATCAGAGTCGCTCAATTAAAAAAATCAATTAATCTGATACGATTTAGCTGCTTATAAGATTACACGACACTAATTCTTTCCTATTATCGTCACAATTTCTGTTAGTTTCGTATGTTCCTTGAATTTGAAATGCCTCCAACATTTGAACGTCCAGCTAACGTTCAATCACAAGTAAACATTTTTGCTAAGAGTTTCTGAACTAGTGAAATAGAAAATAAATAACGCATCAGCCAAATATATAATGTTGATGGTGAACTCCAAGATTTGGAAGTAAAAGAATTATATTTAGCAGCAAAAATGATAAACTCTTATGTAATTTGTTAATTCTCATTATTACTTCTCGTCATCTTTAAAAATTCAATCTTCTTTGCTCTTTTACGCATATAGCACGAGTTTACCATCAGACGTATAAATGCGAAGTTACAGATTAGGTACAATATTATTAATATTAATATTATTCATACTTTTCTTCTTTTAGTACAAACGAATGAAATTGGGCACCGCGTTTTTAAGCATTCCTGGAGCTTAAGTTTTTAGAAGATTTAAACGATGGAATGTATAGATTGCGACTCCAAATCATAGGGGAGTGCCCATTTTTCTTTTCTTATCTTTTTTTTCCTTGTTTGTTTATTTTCTTGGAAATATTACTACATTGGTTAGCATAATATACAGTTTTCAGCCCTGCTCCAGACAGAATTTTTTTCATAGAGCTTTGTGCTATTTGTAATCATGTGCATCGCGATTCACCCTATCATCTTCCTTGGCGCATTTTATTTAGATCACCCATAGCAGCAAAGAGTTTTTTCGTTTTTTTTCTCTCTCTCTCTCTCTCCTCCCTACGTCCTTGTTGTTTCACGAAATTTCAAAATGGCGAAACTAAGGAATTTATAGATACTGGATGGAACGATCGAGCGTCATTATTTCAACTCTTTTAATACTGAGAACAAAACAGCATTAACGATTAAGATCGAAATGAAATAATTCGTATGGTCTGGATTTTCCGGACAAAGGCTAGTGTTTGAAGGTACAAAAGTAGGATATAACAAATGAATCTTGATCATGATCACGTGTAAAAGTTTGAATGATACTACAATAGTAGCAAATATTTCAATAATCCGAGCTTTTTTCGTGTCTTTTCAAACTCCGTTCTTCTTAGCGTTCTTCGTAGTTTTTGTAAATAAAAAAATACAACTGCAACTCGATCGATCTGGCTATTCTCCTTCTATAAATCCTTGATTGTCGCCACTATTGAGAATATTCTAATATGCAAATTTTTCCTGAATATTCTTTCAGAATTTGCCCCTTTGATAATAAGTGCTTCGAATGCTGTTCGAACATAGCAAATATGCGATTGAACAGCGATACGCATTCCAACGAATCCTTGAAGCGAGATCTTTTGCAAATGACGCGATAGAATTCTTTTTTCGTGACTGCTATAGAAAATCCTATTTTTCGATAAAATTTATATATGTATATATTTTTGAGTATATATGTGTATATATTCACGCGCGCTGATGCACATATATACACATATACATGAAAAATATATATATATTTATCATAATCATATAGAAATAATTACGTTCGAGTAAATATTTAGCCTTCGTTTTTCACTTGTTTCTTTCGGCTCGCGAGGATAGCCATGGCTTGCTGCTATGTAAGAGCTGGTAAATGTACAGGCTGTTCCGTAAGAACTGGAATACAAAGCGATTCTCGCCCGGAACTACCTTTTCAGTATTTTTCGCGTACAGTTTAAGTTGCTTATTGTGTGTTTATTTGTTTTCGTGTTTGTGTGTGGGTGTTTATTTTAGATGTGTGCTTTTCTTCGTGTCGAATGGTGCAATAGTAGTGGATGGCGGATGTATTGTCTGTTCACTACGTAACGGCCAGGCAAAACTGAACGCTTATATGTACACCGGAGACTCCTGGCCAGTCAACAGTCGAAACATAGAAGTCGGCATCGTCTTCATCAAGATCTGTGAAGAAAATGAATGTATTTCTCGAATTGAAAACTAATGTGCACGAGAGACGAGGGGTGCGAAATTAAATAGTATATTTATCCCCGGTCGAACCCTTTATAATTTGAAACAAAACAAAAGACTTCACGAAAATGTAAACGTTTTTGCAGCAAATTATTCAAGTTTCGTGAAACATTGATAATTGCTCAATATAAAACAATTTGCTTTCGACCGATGGAAAAAATGTTAATTTGTTTTTTTTTTGAGATTCAATCATTTCATCGAAAAATTATAGTAATTGATTATGACCCCTGCAACACGATAACGAAGTGTCGAAGAAGAAAATGAAAAATAATGTCAATCGGTGTGCGTTTTGGACTCACCTCGCCAACGGACGTAGCCAAGAGATTGACAATTTTTTCGTGCGGTACAGCAACAACGCTCTGATTGTTGATCTCGATAATTCTATGTCCAACTCTAACCCCACCTCTCTCAGCGATGCCGCCTCGTAGAAGGCTGCATATAACGCCGTTTTGTACACTAAAGCCTAATTGATATTTCGTATCGGGCCTCTTGATTTTCACCTCGACGACCGGAGCGCAAGGTACAACCGTTAATTTAACCACGGTTTGATTCTTCGAATTTTTAATATAAGTCTGACACGTGGATAGTGGCAAACCGACCAGCGAGACACCATTTATAGCTATTATTTGATCGCCAATGTTCAACTGGCCACATCGCGCGGCTGCACCGGCTGGCGCAAGATTCGCTATCACCACGGTCGGCAGCATCGAGCCCCAACCGGATTCCACAATTACTACACCCAATATTTCACCCTTTGCCTTTGGTACGACAACCTGCAAAAATAGGGCCCGAAACAGATTAGTACGGTTTAGTAGGCAAAACTTTATTTACTAGCTAAGAGTTTTTGTCATCAATAGAGGTGTAACAAATACGTAACAAGAAAACAGACAATTGTATTGTAAATAATTTGAATTTATTGGCAACTTTATTATTTACCTCTTTTTGCATCTCCTTCTTCGCAAACATTTGGAGTTCATCGCCAAAGATCTCCTGCGAGTTGAGAACTTCTTGATAGTCCATTTCCTTGACAAAACTGTGATCCTCGATACCGTTCGCCTTCAGGAATTCCATATAAGCAACTTGAAACGCTTGTCCGATGCTTTGTGCAATGAATTGAGCTTCTTCGCTCTCGAACACGTGGCATATCATTTTCGGTGTACGATTTATTTTCGGCGGATCTTCCATTTCATGAGGAACGAAACGTCGTCGTGCCATCAATACGACGAGATCCCCGATATCAGCGATGTACGAGATTGTTCTAAGGGCGTGATCCATCATTATTTCTTTTAGATCGGTATTCAGAACCATTATCTTTTCAGTCGATATGAAGAGATCTACTTCGGTGCTCGGTTGGGTTTCTCCATCCGGTGCCTGTATAATGTAACAAAGAATGAAAAGTTCATCATGAGGTAACCGACGTTGGGAACACCTACGATCTTTCGCTTCATCTAATATTTATACTTTCAACATTTTTTTTCAATTTTCTCTCCTCTTTCAAGTAAACAAAAAATTGTAAACAATTTTCAAAGCATCACCGCACGCAATCGTTATTAATGTACCACTAAAGCACCTTTGGTCAAGAAAAATTTCGTCAATCACCCACACGAAATATAACCGGATATCGGACATATACATACACAAATAAATGTATATATTTTATTTCTCATTTGCTTGTACTCACCAATGCCTATCGCAAGAAAGCAGCATGTAAGCGAAAAAAGTAAAGTATCGCTTTATGAGAAACAAGTCAATTATGCAGTTCAATTACGATGATAATATAAATAATGACGATAATAATAATATAAATAATTTGATAAGTCTAACGGAACGTATATGCGAACGAAAAAAATAGTACACATTCACAAAACTAATCGAATAATAAATTGTAGACAATAATGGTTGATCTACGTTCACATTTGCGAATCGGTATCGATCGATCATCACGATATTGGATGAGTAAGAACGATCCGTAGTAATAATGGTACTCGTGTATACTATTTGATCACAACCAATGGGAATTGATTGTGGATGGAATAATAATTGATCCTCGAATATCTGTTAATACAATCGACATTCATTCGCCTTTGTGATTGAATTTGCAGACCCATGCTAAAACGTAACCGGCTATCGTGGGAAAAGAAGCCGAATAGAGACAGTCGACTATAGAGTGTTGAAGCAGAGGACGTTACGAGTATCGTCCTTTGACAAATCATTGAAGAGACACCCGCACAATCGTTTTCTTCTTCGTTTTCTTTCTTCTTCTTTACGTAGCCAATTACCAGTAATTATAAATAAATTTGTAGTGTCTGTGTGTGTGTGTGTGTGGTGGGTGTGATCGTGACTTTTCGTGTGTTCATGTTGGTTCGAGTACACGAGACATTGCCAACCCGATCGATGTTTAGCCCCGATCATCTCGGATTGGATTTCGGGTCGTCTTCCAGTTAAAAAAATTATTATTTCACTCGCGAGTAAAAAATAATTTCCCTTAGCACGAGTGAAAAATCATTTTTAACTAATGATTGGGCACACGTCAAAACACATAGCTTGAAAAACTTCAAGCCAGTTGAAGAATTTGGCCGATAAGTATTTTTGACGAAATAAGTCGTTACGATAAAAACCGTTCGAATTACTTTTTTTTTGCTTTACATTTTATGGAGAACTCCACACCGATAAAAGGTTGTATGCGCCATAAAATGTTACTTTCGATTAAAAATTCAACGGCTACAAATGTAACGCGAAAATACAATCACGAGGGATTGTGCGTGTTTTTTTAAACCCATTATATATGTCGATTAAAAAATTTACAGGATTCATGGTAATAAATTCTCAATGAGAAATACCAAGAAACATTGACACAAATGATATGTGTTGAGGTTGGGGGAAGAAAATGATGATAAAAAATGTAGTAGCACGAAAAAAATTCCCGAAGAAATTTGATATTCCGCGTGAGACGCGGAACGGCAGGCAGGGGGGCGAGGATAAAAATATAACCAATCGGATTCAAGATTGTCATGGGTGAAACTTAGTTCGAATTGGCATAAAATATGTCGACATCAATGTAATCGTTCTTCGATTCATCGTTTAACTCATTTTCTCGTATATTTCTTTCGTTTGATGTAGGACTAAGGGCAAGGCGGACCTTTATCTTAGTGACAGCCTCCTCGACCATGTGCTTCTTAAGGCGTTTACGCCGTTTTCGTCCCCCTTCCTCTTCCACCTCAACCGAACCGAGAAAATGTAGTCTGAAAGAGGTGGTTGGACCCAAGGTTCCACCGATCGGTAATATCTTAGTTTGTCCACCGAATGTGTGCGGTTCGGTATGATTTCCACCACCGGCAACATTTCCTATCAGTTCCTCGCTCGAGTCGCAATCGTCTTCATCTAGACTTCCTTGTGATGCGACGCTGCAGCGACCATAACCGTGCTGGCTCCCGTAGTTTAAGAGAGTAGCCTGCATCGGCATTGGTACGTCATCCTTCAGGTTTTTTCGGGGAGTGTCAACGGTACGCGCGTTCAAACAAACAAACAAACAGAGGCCTTCTGCTAGTTTCACATTGCCACAGCACCAAAACAATATACGAAACGAAACGACAAAATCAAATCAAATTTATTATAAATAAAATAAGATAATTTAACGGAAAAAAATAACAACAACAAAATAAAACAAACTCGATATACAACAAAACTGAACAAGGCAATGTCCCCGATGAATCATGGGAAAACCTGAGTCAACGACAATCATTTGTTCTTTAGTTCGGATACATTTTGTTATTTTGTTTTTTCTTTTTCTACCTCAAAACGCACGAGGTCGATGCGACCTCGAATCAAATGATTTTTATTAATTCAAACTTTTTGGAGCCCAGGTTTCCTAAGATCATGGGATTCATTCGATGCCAATGCGATCGCTAATGTCGTCCACTCTTCTTAACCCGAATCAGAAAGAATATATTTATTTATTCATTTTCGTCGATTCTTTTTTTTTTCAGACAGATCGCGAAGGATGATTCGAATAAAGAGTAACCTTTTTTATTTTTTTCTTCGCTTCAAAAGTAATGACTTTTTCGAAATAACCGAGATCGACGTTACAGCAAAATGAAACAAAGAGTTTCGTGAGAATTTTTTTCGTACGTTTCAACGACACTAAAAGTAGGAAATGAAGATCAAAGATATAATTGGAAATGAAATACTCGTAGTTTTACCGATCAGCTAGTCAAATAATATGTATATACGAAAAATATAGAGATGTTAACGTCATCAAATAATGCTGAAACAATCGACGGACAAAAGAAAGTTGTACCAATTTCTCCCCCGGAATTTAACGCAGGCAACGGTGCAAAATTTGTACAGAAAATACTACGTCGTAACTACAGCATTGTCATGAAATAGTATATTATATCAATGGGCTATGACAAAACCCACTTATACAATCGTATCAGCTAATGGCTGCTCGTGAACAATCTACAGCTTTCTGTTGTTATTATTTTTCGAAAGATTGATACCCAAACAAAAACGAACATGGCATTAGCATATTTGAGAGAAAAAATCCGTCGAAATTCATAGCCATCGATGTTGAAATTTGCAAAAAATGTTTAATTCACTTGCATTCCTGACGCTAATTTTTATTGCTCAATTTTAAGTCAGCGTTGACAAGCTTGTTGAATGGTTTAGCGACTCTCAGAAAAGGGAAGTTACTCCCAAAATCAGGAACTTCGGTTGTTTCAATGGTGCGAGTCGAAAAATCAGCTTTCAAAAGCCATAAAAATTGTTACCGGCTATTCATTTCAACGCACATCAAATAAAACAGTAAAAACTCATGACCAAACCATTTTCTTTCACACTTTTTACAGCTTGTATCTAACTACTTTCTAATCGATAAACATTGTCGGGATTAAAGCCGAAGAATCGTTACACAAAGTGCAATCGAATTGCTCGAGCGTGGCCGAATAATTTGGTGTTTATTCACTTTCCGAATCTGATCCCGAGTGATATTCCCCCCCGTCAGAAACAGTACTTTCAACTAAAAGCAAACACAACGTCAAGCCACAGGAGTTAACTTCTTGGGGGAAAAAAATTATACGATTCGTTGTAACAGCAATTTATCGATTTTGGAAAAACGTTTTGTGCAATGGGCGTACAAGTACAATGTGACCGATGTATATACATCTACATATGAAATACGTAAATGTATATACGAATATCTAAATGTATTTAGTCTACGATATAGCAGAATGCACAATTACGTAATATGGTCAAAGGCAGGCAATTAAAAATGAAGACAGACGCAGACAGACCGACAGGCAGACACATCAAAAGTTAACACCGAGAAGATGACAGTGTTCGGTGGTCGGGTGGCAGTGTTGTATTATTTTTATCATTATTTTTCGTGATGTGAGGAAGGGGGTCGCTACACCGAAACATTCAGGCCTTTCTGCATAACGGCGAATAAACATTAAGTTCGTATTATCGGTTAGAGAGTCGATTGGAGTGATTAAACCAGCATTTCAACTGTTTCGAATGTCTCGTTATTTATTGGTCTTTTCGTATTGTTCCTCCGCGTAAAAAAAAACAACTCCACACCGTAGCATTCGATCTTGTGGATGGTTGAAAAAATTGATTTCATTCCACCGACGCAACGAGATGAATGAATAAAAAATATTCTCTTGGCATCGCCAGAGGTCTCGATCCATCGAGAATAAATTTCGTGATTCAACGAAACCGTCAAAAATGAAGTAAATTTTTTTGTCAAACAACATTTTACGATCAACTCCATCGAAAACGAAGAAACTCAAAATGTACATCGTATCTTACGCCCTTTCCCATAGTGCATTAAAAGAAGTCTACTAGAAAATTTCAATGAAAAAGAACAAAGAAAAGAAGATTCTCTTGTCGAATTTTCACAGAGAAAAGCACTCTCTAAACACTCATGTAGTATATGTAGATAAATTCCGAGATTAACCCAAGAGTTTGAGGTCGCAATCAGCACAGATTATCTGTAGATAACAAAATATATATGGATATGTTGATTTATGTAGAGGCTATAAGTCTTTATTGTACATTATAGTCTTTTGTACCATCAATCGTCAATAATTATTATACCCTTCCCAAAACCCTTAGGTTTAACCCAATTAATAATAATAATCCTATAAATACTTAATTACTTTGACTGTTTGAGGCGAATTAATTTACAATTTGTAATTACACAATTTCGGACAATTCAAGGCTCCTTAAATCTTTCGTTTGCAGGGATCAGCACTTAAGATTTATTTCGCGAGTTTTATTGTAGTATAGCGAAGGATTGGAAAATAATTTGATACGTATATCAATTTTTACACCCATCAAATTTATAACATTGCTCAATAATCTCAAGTGTGACTCTCTACTACTTTTCACAATGGAAATTGGTATCTCTAAATTTGGAGAAATCTACGTAGAAATAACTTACAGATTTCAAGAACGATGTTATAAAAACCACTTTTTATCTATAGAAGCCTCCGAATAATAGTCGTCAGATAATTCAAAAAATTATCAACATATCTCAGATTATTCGTCGGAAATGACTTCTTCGAATAATTTGCGCCCCAAATGATCAACACGTAATATACACTGATGTGGAACATCTTTACATTCGACGAGAATATTGCAATATTTCGATACTAATTGTATTATTTATATAAGAGGTATTCCACGCGAAACCGGCGGACCATTTCCCTGACCCTTGCCAATTTAGACAATTTTTTTTCTCATATGATTACACAGAGTCTGAATAAGACCCTGATTTTTTGTAATTTTCCTAAACAGTCCTCATTAGAAAAAAAAATTCGAAAAAATTCCCAAATATCTGTAATTATATGCAAAACATTTTTAGCCACGGCCCGCAGAATAATTTGTCCTTTTTTATGAGTTATTAATGTTGAAAAAATTTCGAAATAATCGAGAATCATACACTTTGGGCCGATGGTCCAGTATTTTGGTATCCCCAAGTGGTATCCCACTTTACAATTTTCGAATGATCAAATCACGATTATAGACCTTGATCAGCTAGTAGCTACAAATTCCTAAAATAACGTGATCAAAAATTGTGAAGAAAGTAAGCTTTGAATACCGAAATATTTAACTATTGGCCCGAAGGGCGCGTTTTTTTCAGATTTTTTTCAACGTTAATAAAATCATACTACCACTACTCCAAGTGTTTTGCACTAAATTTTTGGAAATTTTTTCAGATTTTGAAAAAGGGGCTTTTTTCAGTGAATGCTGTTCAAAAAAATCTAAAACAAAATCAGAGTATCGTTCAGACTCAAAGTGCTGATATGAAAAAATATCAGCTAAATTGGCGAGGGGCGGAGCAAAGATTTCGTGTGGAATACCTCATATATGAATAAATATATAAAAACATAAACGGCAAATAAAATAATTCGAAAGCATCCAAAGCATGCCATTATGCTCCAATTTCTTTTTTACACCGCCTCTATTTTTATTCTCTTAAAACAACTTTAATGTGATTATAGATTTATTATACGGGCAAAATTTGAAGTGTTGAAACGAAAAATTAAATAAAGAATAGTCGATTTACTAATTAAATCCTTGGATTTTGTCGATTGATGTTTTTTTCAATATCCGTTGAAATAGAACCTATAGTTTTTTTATAAGAGTTCAAGATTCAATGAACCGGAATTACATTCAGAGATTTTGTCTTTCAGAAAATGAATGTTTTCTCTCAATTTTTGGAGAGCTATCGAAAGTTTGACATTTCATCAATAATTCCAAAAATTCTTCGATTACTTTAAATAGCTTCCGGTGGCAAAGAACTGATTGGAGGAAAAATTTCTTTCTTTAAAAAAGCAAATTTCGTCGAGGTGCCTGGAAATTCCTCTGAAAAAGGATCCGGATAAATAGCAACGTTCTTAAGAATTATTCGAACAATCCTGAATGTAATTCCGGTGTCTTCCAGTCCCGGAAAACCCTCAAACCAGCGTCGATCGAGAAAGAAAGAAAAAGAAGAACAGAAACGAAAATGAAAAAATTCGTAATCAACTTGTCCGTTAAGTATGAAATAGTGATTTTTATTTTCTCTTTTAAAATCCCTGTCAGGAGTGGGTTTCGTCTACATACCTTTATCCTAGAAACGGCTTCCTCGGCCTGGCACATTCTCGTTGATTTCGTCGGTTGACCCTCACAAACCAATTGGGTCGAACCGAGATAGCGGGCACGAAACAAAACACCCTCGATCAAAACTGAGGGATCATCGAGCAATCCTGAAAACCGCAGTGATATGAATATTTTAGGGTTCCCATTCTCGTCGATCAAATTCGTCAGTTCACCGAACGAGGACACGTATCCCGCGGAACATCCCATAAATTTCATCCTTAATATTGCGTCAAACGGTCAAAAGTTTTCACTCCGAGTTCCACTCAAAATGTCATACACCGCCCCGATATATTTTTCCCATCTGATGAACGCGGTTCGACGTTGACTCGAGAAAATGATGAACTAAATCGTAGCGGATAGAAGAAAAATTCACCGCGCTTCTATTATTAAGGTTATTAAGGTAATGGCACGTGAATACCCGAGATAAACTTCAACTACCATTAAGCCCGTTTACGGTTGTGAGCAAATACGACTTTTTTCTTCGTCGGAACTTCAAATGTGAATGGGGATAATAAGATAATTAGAAAAGAAGATAAATATGAGGATTGTAAATCATTTCGTTTCTTTTTCACCTTTAGACGAGACTATCGTCAATGAGAATATTCAGTTATCACCATTCGGTTTGACAAGAATCCAGATTAAAGTATCGACAATTAGTTTAGAGAAACTTACCACGTATAAAAGCGATTTAGGTTCAAAGTGCACGGCAAATATCCCGGGGGCAGCATTGAAAAAGGATCGAGAACGAGTCATTAGTCTTGTACATGCCAATCGGTAAGAACCATCATATAAAATGATTACGAGTTCGTATCGCAAGTACCCACATGCGAATGGAAATGTTATTGTAAATATTGTGTCTAACAGGAATAAAGATTGTGATTTTTAAATGCGTATGATGCAAAGTTGAAAGAAGGAAAAAAAAGTCATTCGTATAAATTGAAATTCAATAAACTAAATTGATGGATTTCTCGAATTGGGTCCACATGTCTTTCGTCACGTTAGTACTTGATTGACACGAGGTCAGTAACTTTTTGAGCAATGCTCGTTAAATACGCGAGTTCTGGACAATATCAACATTTCAATAATTTTTCTCATATTTTTCGATCGTATAAAAAAGAATTTATAATTTTTTAACTTTCTGACGAGCTTGTAAAGAATTATTAGAATCTATATAAACTACATAAATTTTTATCAATCGTATTTTACAATAAAGAAAGAGAGAATAGGACAAGAATAAGATTGGAGATACGCCAAGAGCATTCAGGTGAGACGAGTTTGGCATTAGTTCGAAGCGACATTCCAAGTTTCTTATTAAACATTGTTGTGTAGCGACGTTATATCAATGGATTCTCATTGCTGCAATTGCAAATATTTGCAAAAAGGTTATCATTTCATGCACATGACACGTGCGATTCGATAATTTTTTTTATGCATATTTTTTCCAACGAAGTTGCTTGACAAATTTTGAGAAAATAAATTCAACGTTTCTCATCGATTAATTTTACCAAAAGATTTATCAATCGAATTCGCAAAAACTCAACAAAATATCGGAGCAAGAGCTCTCAAAGGAAAAAAAATATTCGCGCGTTTGCAATTGCTCAGTCATGTGTCGATGATATTGAGAAATTTTCATGAAATAAATTTATTTTCTCATCCTCAGTCACTTGCTCAATTATGTTAAAAAAATTGAGATGTCGAGCACTCGTTACATCACGATTACTTTTAGAAAAATTCGCACGAATGAGTTCACAACTTGCACGTTGATTCAGTAGCATTTCATCATTACCTTCTTTATTTCGTGACTTTTTTTTGCCCTCCTTGTCCTGCAAAATAGGAAGAACACAAAAAATTGATTCTTTAACTTCCAGTAGAAAGTGGTCAATTGCGATAACAAGAAACTACAAATTTCTGAACGAAAAGATACAAAGACACGTGTATGCACATATCGAAAATGAGATCATGCGACTTTCATTAATGTGTAAACATTTTGAAGATCATGCTTGATGCAGGAAACGATTAGAGTGATTAGATATTGCATATTTTTGGGTCAAATCCAACGTAAACAGGAATCAATGTTTTTCAATCAAACAAAAGACATTAACACCAAAAACGAAGAACAGGGATACGCAAATTGACAAAGACAACAAAGAAGTTAGTCGGACTTGGATGAAAATTGAGGAAACGTGCAGCAACAGTAAGAAGACGATCATGCGCAAAGGATTTGAGCCTTTTTTTTGTCAATTTCTCAACCCTCACAATAAGATCGACCGATCGAGCATAGCAGTTAAGGGAAAAAAAGCACGTGATTTTGGCTAATTTTTCAAAATTATCATCTAAATGGTTGCAGCAAGCTCTGTAAAGAGTCTAAATAATCGTCACTCGAAGGGAAATAAAAATTAGATGCAATGAAGCAAGAATTATCACTGATGCACAAATTTAACTGGATTTATTCTAATGGGACGAAAACCAAATTTGAATATAACTTATTCCAATTATATTTGTATTTCGTGGGAAGATGAATGTTAACTCAGAAATCTTTAGCTATTTGAAATAAGGATTGAAAATATAAAAGCTGCAGTTACTATCGTCACCCTCATGGGCGATCTCGTAAAAATATGCGTTTTCCTTCTTTTATCTACTGGATCGAAATTTTTGAAGATTTTCGTAGCATATGATCGCCCGGATGATTCGTGCTCTTGCAAGACAATATTTTTCACTGTTATATCAGTTTTTGTTTAGTAAACACGATGGCAGTATTACGATATCTGTGGCCCCAAGTTTTGACTATGTAGTCTTTATATTTGGCCCAAAATAAGAATTTTTTCAAGAGTGACAAAAATCGAAATTCGGCCTTTAAGGGGGTGAAACAGGGGGTTGAAAGTTGAAACATTATAATGTTTGTGGTCCCTAATTCTGACGATACAGCATCTATATTCCATCAAAAATCAGACTTTTTTTTAATATACTCAAGATCCAAGTTCGACCATTAAGAGGGTGATAGAGTGGTTTCAAAGTTGCAGCATTTTTATAATGTATATTATTTGTGGTCGCTAATTATGACCATGAAAACTTTTTTAAACAAAAATAATCGGGACTCGGCCTTTGAGGGGGGAAAATGAGAGACATGAAGTTTGCGTATTATATTATTTGGGGTACCGAAATTGTGTTAAAAAAATTTGGAAATTAAATAATGTGTTCTCCCGAGGGGGCTCTGCCCCGCAGGGGGCTTAGCCCCCTCGATCTCCCCCCCCCCCCCCCCGTTGATGGTTGCGATCGCGGATATAGTTCCGAAAGGGACACTTCGATTTGAACACCCAGCTTTTGCACACATAAGAAGGAGGTTAAAACAAGATCACACCTAAAATTGCAACCGCGGCAAATGTTTTTTAAAATTTTTATCATTATTTTTGTGTGGCGGTAGCCAACTCGCGAAGACGCGCACAGAACACCTTCGATGTGTGTGCGGAATCATTGGGCGAGTTTTGAGCACTTTCAATGTATGTCCGGAATCGTAGGGTGGGTCTGGAGCACCTTCGATGTGTGTGTGGAATCGTTAGGTGGGTCTGCAGCACCTTCGATAAGTTCCAAATAACTGCCGAACACTTTTTAAATTACACATATTCTAGAATATAAATGTCGAATTTCAAGGAAATCTGCCAAAAAATACTTTCTCTTAGAAAAAATTTAAAATCTCTGTTTCACCCCCTTAAAAGCCGAATTTCGATATTTTTTTACTCTTGAAAAAAGTCTTATTTCGGGCCAAATATGAAGACTACATGGCTAAAACTTGGGGCCACAGATATCGTAATATCCCCAACACGATTCTATTTCTAAAAATGCTTTGACTAATGAAAAAAAAAGTACTATGGAAGCGTAGAGAACTATTGCGACGTAAAGTTTAGTTTTGAGATCGTTTAACGGAGTAAAAACAAAAAAAGAAGCACATTTCTTAACGGGCACCTTTTTCCCTTTGCCGCTGGACTCCTTGAGGCTCTGAGTGGGCGAGGGAGAATTTTTAACCGGACTCTTCTGGGGACTCGTAGTGATTTTCGTGGGTGTTGTTACGTCGATTTCGGGAGACGACGTAGTACGTACGTTCGTGACAACGGGAGGCGGTGACATGGACGTTGAAGTCGAGGGTAAGGTTTCCGTTGGGCTCGCTAGCGTTTCTAATGGAGCAACACTCAGGGTTTTCGGTGGGGTTTGCTTTGGAGTTACGACTTTTGTACTCATTGGTGGTAACATTGTCCTAGTCTTAGGTTTCCGCCACCCCTGCTTTTGAAACACCAAGATGAGTTATTTTTTCATTAGTAACACACCCAAGGACCGATTAACAGAGGGAATTTTACGGAAATATTAAAAAAAAAACACGTGGAGAAAGAAAATGCATAAAAACCAAAACCCAGAGGAAACAATTTTGTGAGGAAATAGAATATATCATGTATAAAGGTATCCATTGAATCCCCCGGGGGCATTAATTGCGAGCAGTGGAAAATGTTCAATGTGTATCGGAAATATACAATGTGGGTATTGCATGAAGCCAGGATTGTGGGGGAAATATTGAGAAACAACGATATTTGCACATATCTTCAGTTTAGCTTTAACTTAAACATGGTGACAAACATTAATGAGCGTAATTCGTTAAAAAATACTACGTTAAACTTCGTCACTTTGCGTTAATAAAAGTTTAGAACTGAGCCACGGTAATGTGATTTGTAATTCAAGATTTTTTGTTTTCGAATCGATGTCAGTGAGTACTCAGGTCAGTTGTGGCCAAGTTTTCGTTTCCATTCACAGATCAAACTTACACTATCGTCGTAAAATCCCTGATCATCGGTCCTCTGCTGCCCGAGTAATCTGTCCGTTTCGAGATCGGTATCCGCTTCCTCATCATCAATTTGTTCTTCGATTTCAGGTTCTGCCTCATCGTCGATTCGTCTCGCTTCGGAATCCTCGCTGTTGCTCTCATTGCAGACACGCCGCCTGCCATCCAACATACTACAACTTAGTTAGATGCAATTGCGACTCATAAATTTCCAATACGTGTATCCGCAGAAATGCAGATATAATTATTAATTTTTATCGTGAATAATGAGAATCAAATTCGAATGAAAATAAAATCCCCATTTTTTCAGGTAATAGTCGATCGATTCCAAGAAATAAGCAATAATCAGCGTAATTAGCTTTGTCGATCAATTTCCATGCTTTTCTCTAAGTTCCAGCAAATTCTACCAAATAGAACCGTACATTTTCACACGTCTGAAGTGAAATTCATTTACAACAATGCTTCAATAAATAATTGTACGTAGTCAGGAAAAGTAATAAAAAAAAATAATGAAACTGAAGAAATATAGCATAAAAATGACAATGATTTACCTTGGAATCCATATGGGACTGATGCTCGTTTCAGGAATGTCATCAGCAGGTGATTTAACAGGTAGAGTCTTAGTTTTTTGCAGTGCCATTCTGATGTCTTTGATAGCAGCTTCGACTTCTCCGCCGACCTCGAGATTGGAACTTTGTCGACCCTGGGGAGCCGGAGGCGGTGGAGTACCGAGTGGATCTAATCCGTCGAGGTTCAATTCGTTCGATTCATACGCGTTGTCTTTCTGCGCGATGAAAAAATCGGGCGATGTTTCTTTGAGCATTCTCAATATATCCTTTGTGATATCGACGACCCCGTCTTTCGGTTGTTCGCAACCGAGAGTAGACATAACGTCCTCTCTTGTACGCGGTATTATTTCTACATCAACCTCGCGCTTTTGCCTCTCCATTAACATAACTGTCGGATTATTGTTGTCCGTATCACTCGCGTGGCCGCTCGACAATCCATCCTCCAATACTGGCATGCTCGTATGTATTCTCAACGAATCCGAATTATTACCCAAATCACCGACCGAGCCAAGCAACCCCGATGCCGGCATTAATTCATTGTCCATCATCATTAGCGACATGTCACTGTCTAAATCCCCACAATTACTGTCGCAATCCGTTGTCTCCGGACTCAACGTAAAATTTCGCGAATGACCGACTTGAAGCCCAACTTCTGTCTCACCGAGATCCTCGCTGCTCCCGGTCCCCACCGACAAATCCAGAAAGTTATTCTCGTGCTCCACCGTCTAAAAATACAATTTTCACACTTTCGTATACGCGTTCCTTAGTTTTGTTTTCCTCAGCGACACAAACACGTGCGAATTCAGTGAAAAAAAAAACACACACACACACACACACACGATTAACTCATCGTATCGCAGTCAGAACAAATGCAACAAAAATTGGAATGTTGAGTTTTATTATTATTCTTATCAACACTGCAATTGAACAAGTTCCATGGTCCACATGATGAAAATTGAATCAAAACTTAGTTAATTTTCAAATGTTTCTACGCTGCAACGTATAAACAGTGACTTATTGATTTTACTACAATTCCAAACGTGTTTATTTACCTGTAATTTGTTTACCGAACGTAAAAACTAATATCAAGATTGACACGACTCGAAAATTGTTGCGTTTGTAAATATTGGTATTATTTGTTCGTTAATCTGCATGATATTTCTGACAGTTGATGATATTCGATCATCAAGCCTACAAGCATGTAAAATACGACATTTTCTCTTTACATTGATCTATTTGAATGTATAATTAAGATAGTAAAAATGTTAAGCTTACGGTTTGGGGAAAGTCTGATCTTTGTTTTTTCGGTGATTCGTGAACCATAACTTCCTCAACGCCAGGCAATCCACTTGCGAGTCTTTGACCAACGTACGAGCTGCCTCCTTGTCTTCGTAATTCGTAATCAAGATCCTGTTTGACAGGGAAAATGGAAGAATTTGAAAAAAATGGTCATCGGTGTTGCAATAGAAAAGAAGCTCTGGAAAAGAAAAATACCTGGAATGGGAACGATTCGCCATTGTTTTCCGGCTCTTCGTTCGGCGGTGGACATTTGAAAAATTCCTCCAATACTTTGCGGGTTTCCGAAAATTCGTAGAGATAATCGAAAGTACTGCCACCGGATGCGACAAGACTCGTCAAATTGTCACCATCGATTACTGAAGGTTTTAGCGAATCGTCATCCTCGTCGTCGTCGTCCTCCTCCTCCTCCTCCTCCTCCTCTTCTTCCTCTTCATCTTCTTCCTCCTCTTCCTCCTCAGGTTCGGGTGAGACTGGCACTGGATCGGGCGAGGGTTCTACTGTGTTTGCCGTATTATTTTCCAATTGGACGTTATCGACAACGACTTCCGTCGAATTATCGTCCTTCTAAAAATCGATAAATACAAATGAGAAATACAGCTAATACCGAGGGATATAAGAAAATGGTTAGCCTCCGACTACGAAGAATGTATTTTTTACTTTTTCCCTTACAAGCATTCGACTCTATTTGTATTATTATGAAGATATCTACTTGATGCTTGCATATTTCGATAAAATCGCTAGACGAAAGGCAAGCGATTATTGAAACAACGCAATTAGCAATTTTTTCAAATTATAATTTTTAAAATAAACTCATGGCGTGTAAATATCCAATTTAATTAGAGAAGTTAACATATGAAGATGAACCTTGACATTTAAGGACTACATTTTTCAAATCCCAAACAATAATTGTAAATTGAGGATTCATAATTATTTTCTTTGAAATAACAAATTTTATCAGAAATAAAAAGTTCTGACACATCAATTTGATGCCTGACGAGCATTTGATTTTTCACCTCTTTTTGGTTGGGCGTAGTCGGCAGTATTCTCTGAGGAAAACCTGGTCTCGGTGTCAAATATACAGACGGCGATGAGAGAAGACTGGGTAATCTTGGATTTTCACGAACACCATATCGCCGTGGACTTCCTGAATACTGGGCTATCGGTAATTCGCCAATTACTCTTGCTACCTGATGGTTACGTTCAGGCGACGGAGAACCCGCCTCACAATCGCTCGTAGGTGCAACGACCTGAAGAGAATACAAAGTGAAGCATGGTAGATTACAAAAAATATTCATTAAGAGGTAACTTAATGTTGTTCAGGACAAATTACCATTTTCTTTTAGCTGGCATTCATGAATTTTTGTTAGCTTTACCTTAATAAATTCCGACGTTTTGCGCGTATAAGTCGGTGTCGGACTCGGTGTACTTCCGACACTCGAAGTAGGACGTTCCGATTGTCCTCGATTTCGCTGTCTGTCATCATCGTGTTCGACTTCAATACAACCGGTCAAAGCTTGACTGGTATTTGTAGTACCGAGATCAAGACGCAAACCTTGCCAATTATCATCGATATCGTCAAAAACGACGACTTCACCATCACTCACAATCGCCATACTACGAGCCGGCGTTGTATTGTTCGACTGGTAATCTATGCAATTTTTTGGCAATCCATATTCCAAATCTGTGATACTCTTCGATGCGTTGTAATCTACATTATTGCTGTTTAGTACCGAATCGTAATTTATTATACGATTGCCACGGACAGCTTTCGGCGAATCGTAATCCAATATCGATTTAGATGGATTACGGCGCACCGAATGAACCTCCGATGAAAATACAGTCTCTGTTACTTCACGATTCGCTCTCTGACGTCTTGTTTCACCGCATCTGCAATTTCCAAAAAGCCATGAGAAAAAAATAATAAATCCAGTAACAATTTCATTCACAATTGATTGCTTGTAGGAGATTTATCAATTAAACATTTTCAATGTATTTCCTCAATATTCTGACTGGGATACAAACTTTTATCGAATTCTGTTCAAACTATTAACATCCCAGTTATAAAAAACTCAATCATCCATTATTTTTAATTTTTTTGGAAATGCAAATTGTTAGTAGAGGAAAGGAAGCTAATTTGGAATACAAAAAAACGTGTATAATGCTATCCCAAATTAGCTGCACTTACTCTAGAAATATTTATGAGTATAAAAAATATGAGCATCAAGTATTGTACTTTTTTGAATCCCCAAGATGAAGTGAAGAGCAGCCAAAAGTTTATTTGAAATTTTTACAGGTTCGGTAGATGTAATGTTATGAATCTTCAATCGATGTAAAGAATCAAGAACCGGTCATACAGATCCTTGTAGTTTGTCAAAAAATTCTATGATGTTTATATAAACAGAAGTGATTTCAATTATAGTCACCTGCTACGCAACTCCCATACGCTCTGTCTATTGGGTGATTTGTTATTTTTTTTGATAGCCAATTTGTTATCGGTAGGTGGATCGTCGTTGGCCTGAGGTTTTGAAGTTGACAGGAACCGTGGCTTTCTAGCTGCTACCTTGCCTCTGCTCTGGGAGAAAACTTCTCGACCACCAGCAATTTCGATGATCCTGATACATTTTTTCAGCAATTATAAGAAAACGTAGAGTTATGAAAAATCTTTTATAACTTTGAAGTTGCCACTCTCGGATAATTCATACTATTGAAAACGGCTTTTATCAGTAAAAAATTTTAGTTAAAAGTAATCAAGTCGAAACTATTTGTCACGAATTCTTGAAGCATTACTGTACACACGCTTATTATATTGAAATTTAATCCTCATTCGTTGTTCTTTTGTTTAGTTCTCTTTTTCTAGTGTATTGACACGACGTATCGTAACCACTTGTTTCTAATGAATAATGGATAAACCGTATGGTCAAATAATGTACTGCACATGAGTTTAATTAGCGATTACACTTGCAAGAAACACTTTATGTATTCTCGAACGAACCATTTAAATGTACGACCGTCTGTTGGAACAGTACAGTATTCATGTTAAGACTTATTTTTTCTTAAATTTTTGCCGAAATTTCGTTCAGATTTAATTCCCCATTGAAAAAAATACGAATATATAAAAGGTCAGTCACAACAGCAAACATTTTTTCTTTTTTTTTCGACTGTCAGAAGTTCGATACCGATACAGTATCGATTTAACATCGATATTAGTTTCGACTAGCGATGAACCCGGGAAATTTGCTGCCATTTTTTTCGATTTTCAATTTCAAGCGGTCATCTTATTATAAAGTTATAAATGTAATCAATCCTTGCAATATATAATTCAATCAGGATGAAATTTCAGCCATAATTCCTTTTACTTATTTACGCTTATTTTACAATCATAGGATTTAGTTTTCCCGCTTTTTCGAAACATGTGTGATCAAAATATCGCGGAAGTAACGTGTGGCACTACCTACAGGAGACATTGATTTTGTTATTGACACTCCGGGAGATGAATTCCCTGCATTTTTGCGATCAAAATCCTCAACGTAACAAAAGTCTTGAAATATTTCGTAACAATTTCGTTTCAAAGAATCGCGTCAAAAAGAAAAATGTGGATACTGTCTGGTTTGCATTCGCAGCTGTATAAAGGCAATCGTGATTTTCGTTTCACGTAAAGTAACGGTAACGAGTTATTCGAAGGTGCCCGATGCCGCCCTGCGCCACCTTTATAACCTCACAAACACTGTCAAACTACACGTAGAACGAACGTTTCTGTCTGCGCATGAAATATGAATTCAAAATGAGAATTAAAACAAAAAAGCAGTATGAAAGAAATGTTATAATAATAATTTTAGTGGGATTTAAAAAATGTCATTGCCGTCGCTAACAAAGAGTTTTTTTAACGACCCTCTGGGCTTTATCGCGAGCATGTATATAGCTATACAACATGATGCATGTATCATATACCTATATTGTGTCAAATATATAGGTATTCGCATACACGAGAAATGTATATCGGCCCACAGAACGTCGCTCCTGACTATTCAACAAAGCGTTACGAAAAGGCATAGCCTGGAAAGGAAAAGAGAAAAAACTCCTACCAGAACAAATGCTACGTGATACGTTTGTGCAAAGACCTTAATCCAACTCTGCATGTTTTCGCACCGGGAAAACTCGCATTTTCTAAGTATAAAGTGGTAAAGGCGCGTTCCACCATTCACGGCTTTTCAGTACGCCTTTGAAACCCTGTCTCAACTTTATTTCACTCACTCTTTTTCATTCTCTCGCCCTCGAACCCTCGAAGAGTTTTTCGTGTACACTCACCTCAATCTTTGTGCAAGCAACTAACAACCGAACAAACATTTCCCGAGTTTTCTCCTCCACTTTCGAAGAATTTTCAGGATTTCGCGGTTTTAGCAATGAGTTACGTACTACCGTATACACTACCAACGAGATAAGCGCCAGTGTTTTGTATACATGCATCTGTACAGCTATATTCTCGAAGAATTCCAAATTCACAGTAACCAGAAACGGTTATATTGCAGAACCGACATTGTTGAGTGTATTTTCGTTGAAATAGCACAAATCTCTTGAAAGTATCGCGTCTTTGTTCTTCGCTTATTAACTAACCTAAAATATTTAAAGAAATAACCGAGGCAACGATGCAACTAAAACTGAAACGAGACAAGCGTTGTTGTCTGAATTGATAATTATATCGAATCGCTATATAGATACACGTGCTTTGTTTATCGATATATTCATTTTGCGTGCGTCCACGAAACTCAATTCGCGTGAATTTTTTTCGTACCGAATATCGATTCTCTGTTTTTCAAACAAGCACATGTCTCCCATGAAATATACGAGGGAAAAATTTATTTCCGTATAAAAATACACCGCGCTCACAGCCCTGATGCACAAATTGTCGTAGGGAACGTCTCGGACATGCCAGCAATATGCGAGCGTCAGCTCCGGAAAATCCGACATTTCCTTCAAAATTCTCGCGCATTAAAATTAATACGAAAATTGAATATTTCGATAGATTCTTTTTTCCAACACAATCTACCGTCGTTAAATTTTCATCATTAAATCTTGTACACGTGAAACTAGAGTATTGATTTTTTTAAATTTATGTATCAGATTTAATAAAAAGTTTATGAAACGAGCATTTGCATATTAATCTCAGCAAGTTCGGCGTACCAATTTTCAATTTCTTACGACAAGTTTACAAAACGAACACGACTCATAAAAATTGTAAATTCGAAACTTTATTCCCTGTGAGTAAATCGACGTTGTGAGGTCGTTTCGTTAGGTTTGAAAAATCGATATTCAGGACATTATCCTCGACACGGAGAATATTCCCGGCAGGATTTAAGGATAATCAACAAAAATACAGGGAGTAGCTGGTCTCTTGAGCCGGAAAAATGTAAAAATCGATAAATTAATCAAGCTGTTATAACTCTGTCGGTTCTCAGTGTGTATTTTTTGATGAAATTTTACACAGGCATGCTCGTTTTTATAATACATTTTTTCACTTTCTGCACGGTTATTGGCATTCCAGAGGAAAAAACGTACTAAAATCGATTGCTTACGACCCGATTGAAGCTCGTTCGAGCATCGAGGAGTTTTACCAATTTCTTCGCTTCTCGAAGTCACAAAAATCGAGTTTTTTTTCAGACTCAGTGAAACAAACCAGTGAAATTGTGAAAAAAGTGAACATCACACCTTGAAACTGTAATTTTATAATTCGAAGTCGATGAAATTTCAAGCGACAAATGAACTTACCTGGAATCGCGAAGTTTGTAACTCCGATCGCCTTTAGCAGAGGTCAAAATATAAACGGGACCCTCGTCCGGTCCGCTATCGTCCTGCTGGGATTGTGCCTGATGATCGCTCCCCCCGAGACTTCCATAATTCGGCTGATCCTCGCTACGCCCCGATGCCGATGACGAGCTGGAAGACGTTGGCTTCGGATTTACCCCGATCTGCTGATGAGCATCCCCACCGAATCCAGGCATCACGCTTGCCGTCCTACGGGACAGCGAACCTGATTTTTTCCTGCGACTCGTTCGCTTTCTACACCTACGAATGTAACTTGGAACTCTTAAAAGTCGTGTTTGTAACGGTTTATCGTGTGCTGACTCGACGATCAACAGACTCGCCGTAAGTCGAAAACATCGGAAGGAAGAGGGAGAGAGAGAGAGAAAAAGAGGAGTGCCGAGCGAAATAATAACAAAGGGACGCAACGGTTATTTCACAGATGAGAATAACGCTCGAAGAAAGTAACAACCATTTTTCGGCGACTGCTCGCTCCCCCCCCCCCCTCCCCGCGCGTAGGTAAACATAACGCCAAATTCGCGCGTATAAACCTTTTGTTCTTCGTTCATTCGCTCGAGAAAGGAATTATCAAATAATTCTACACTCATTATTTCCAATGCGTCGAATGAAAGCGCGGTTCGTTTGTTCGAAAGTGAACCGTCCGTTTTGATTGTAAAAAGTATTCGTTCGAAGTGAAGAATAAAAATGGCTGAAAAACATGGTCGCAAATTGGTCGCAAACTACATCGAAAAAGCTGAACGACGCGCGTTGTGTTATCGAAAGAAAAAAGGGCCGAAACAGGAGAATTATAACGATGAAAAAAATGCGACGTTTGTGCTCGGATACAAGAGACGATACGAGGAAAAACAGATCTTTTGAAAGCTCGCACAGCCATTATTTGCATGAGAAAAACCAGCAGGAGCTCGGACAGCGAGCTCGCTTGACTCCGCGGCTGCTTAATTTTGAGCAAGCAGACATTCAGAGGGAAAAGAGAACAGTGCGATAAAGATGGAGATAGCGCGGAGCGAGTTCCGCAAATTCGGAAGTGGAGAAAAGAGAAAATCGTTGAGCAAGTCGCCGCGATGTCGACAAACAAAAATCCTCGTGCTCTCTGTTTTTCGTTCCTCAAATCTTTCTTTCGAACGTCGTCCATTGTACGTGTACTCGGTCAACGAACACACCGGTGCGAGCGTGTGAACGAAGACAGGGGAGGGGACAACTTATTTTCCAACGTAGAAAATGGAACGATCGATGATACTGTTCCAATTTTGAAGGTTTACCCCGAATATACGTATACATTTGTGCTTCACGTGTTGCAAACACGCCACCGGCACAAAACTCATCTATATTGTATACATGAATATAGAGATATGATTCGAGGCATCAGTTTCCATGCTCTCCATTGAATTCTAATCCCGTAATATCCTTCGTCCTATAATTTCACGAAAGTAAGTCAAAAGAGAAAGAGAGAGAGAGAGAGGACGGAGGGAGGGGGAATTGATGGCCACGAATTGCAGCAGTTTCATTCGTTCCAGAACGTTTTATGCAAAAACGTCTAAAAAAATGGACACGACGAAAATTAGAACGAGCGAGAACGAGGGACTGAGCGTGCTTACGAAATAGTGATTCTTTACCATTATGCGAATAACTCGTGAACTTTTGCGAAAGGAAATTTCGGTAGAACTATTGTACCTAAATTAACTCGGATGCTCTCCGAAGTTTGTTACATTTTCAACAAGGAGTCTTGAGAGATTTCGCAAACAGCCCCAGGGAGCGGAGGCTCGGGGACTATTGTCCAAACTCATTCCTCATTTCAAGCCTCTTCCTAATTCGGGCATGTGTACTTCGAGTGCGTACATTCAGCGGGAGGAGTATTTTCATTAGAAACTTTGCCATCGTTCGTTCCATCACTTGTGCACATACGGAGATGTAACAAGAGCAGTTATCGCGCTGAAAATTTCGTGGAACGTGGAACCGATCGATCCTCGCAAATGTTGAAATTAACGTTTTCTAGAGGCTCCCTAATGGAATTATGTGCTGAATGGAACACTCTCTCTCTCTCTCTCACACACAACGAATTTAGTCTCGTCCTTTCCTCGTCTAACAGCCGGCATGACAGAACTCGGACTTTTTATTCGACAGTTTGAAAATCCTGAAGCAAACGGAAAGAAATTGAATTTTCCTATTTTAAAAATAATATTCATCGCTCACAACACGCCACGGGGAATTTAAGGTAACTGTTCCTGTACTGCATGCTAGTCAAATGAGTGCTAAATTTTCAAAACGCTTTTGGACCAAGTTCAACGTACCGATTAAACTTATTGTTAATAGATATATGTATCCAAGCATATTTTATTAACGTGAAAAAATATTTAAAATGATAATTTTGCAAAACTATCAACTGATAGATGCACATTTCCATGATGACACATTTTCACAGGTATTTTTCAAAGAATCATCTGTATTTTTTAACCAATTTTATTGCACCAAGTCTCATTTTGTTCCTCAACTGATCCTCTGCTAATTCACCACGTAGATTTTCCTTTAAATTCAA
The DNA here is from genome assembly GCF_019457755.1 of Venturia canescens. Classification (NCBI taxonomy): domain Eukaryota; kingdom Metazoa; phylum Arthropoda; class Insecta; order Hymenoptera; family Ichneumonidae; genus Venturia; species Venturia canescens. The sequence goes on from NC_057427.1 coordinate 15,460,420, forward strand.
TCCTGAGAGAAATTATGAATGAAAAAGTTTTTTCACTTAATGAACAATTAGCTGCAACGGTGAAACGACCAAGTTGAAATAACAACTACAAGGTGGATTGATAGAGGACCAGTTGACGAACAAAATGAGACTTGTTGCAATAAAATCGATGAAAAAGCGCAGATAATTATTTGAAAAATACCAGTGAAAATGTGTCAGCGTGGAAATTTGCATTTATCAGTTGATGCTTTTGCAAAACTAGCGTTTTTAATATTTTTACATGTTAATAAGATATGCTGTAATAAAAATCCACTAACAATACATTTAATCGGTACGTTAAACTTGCTCTAAAAGCGTTTTGAAAATTTAGCACTCATTTGACTAGGATGTTAGCTTAACGCGCCGTAGTGTACAAATTTTTGTACGAATGTTTATGCCAGGATGCGGTTAAGCAGGGCTATCTTGTCGCTGTATCGACATATTTCCCCATTCTTTTTATACGCTCAGCCCTTTGTCAAAGTGTTTAAATCGGTGTGCTACGAAATTCGGAAACGAGTGATCGATACCTGCGTTAGGGCAAAGACATTTAGCCGTGATGCACCGTAAAATTGACTAAACGTTTTGTAAATTTTAGTATTCGTACCGTAAATTTTACTATTTGCAATATTTACTGTTATAAAACTGAAAATTCCGCGGGAAATATTGAAAATTTCACAGTGCGTTACTGGAATAAATATTTTTTCGTTAACTTGTCTCCGCACTCAAATATATATCCGATAAATTTCACAGCGAATTTCACGCCAAATATTAACGTTTGATTCTCCGCGTGGAATTCGTAGAAAAATGAATGAAGACTCGTCTCAATCTTAAAATGTTGAAAAATTCAATGTTTTTTCCAACAAAATCGTCATCGAATGGTCAGTAGAAATTTTGACGTTTCGAATTAACATTCGTTCTCGTTCCAACCCTAAAAAAGGTAGCGAAAAGTGTGAAAAGCGGTTAAAACGAATTGACATGATTTGAGACAAACAATAAAGGCGATGTGCTGGCGCATTTTGTATACACACATTTTTCAAGAGGTTTACCTCAGTTGAGAGCTTTCCACGTACACGATAGATTTGTATACGTAAATTGTTGGGCGCACGGAATGACTAATGGATTAAAAGTACAGTGGCCGTTGACCGTTCTACATGTATTACGAACGTGTAATCGTTTTATCGCTCTGATTAGTTCGCTCCATCGATCGTCACGTTGTGTGTTGTCCCTGCGAACTCCGAATAAGTACACATGCGCCCCCGTCTCCCGTGTATTATGACTACTAACTATATTAATATGCATTTACTTATGACGTTATAGGTCATTGTTCAAACGAATATAACTATTATTTACTAGAGCTCTATTCAAACAGCTTCAGATTTCAGATTTCGGGGATTGGTTATTTATTCGATAGAATCGACAAAAAGATCGTTTCTTTTGGATGAAATGTCGAAAAACTTATTTTTCAATGAGAAAAAATGTGGTTGCGCGTTTTTTAAGGAGGGTGCATCGCGACGATACAGTTTTGCCGTGCTAAACCATGTTAAAAATATTAAGAATTTCAAAATTATAAGAATTTCATAAAATTTGGTAAATCTATTCTTTAAAAATATATAAGACAATATACATTTTTTTTAGATTTTTCTACCCCATAGCTCTCGAGTAATTGAACAGTAAAGTTCACGTGTATAAGCATAGAGTAAGAACTTGGATTTAACGCTCAATTATTAGATAACCGTGTGGTAAAAAAATTTGAAAAAAAATTGTATTTGTATACTTGATGGCGAAGAATGTCATAATCAAATTTGAACAAATTCTGATTATTTTGATTTCGTGATCCACCCTCCTCAAGTAAGGATTGAGAAATTTTTCTGAACATTTGAAGCTCGACAAAATTTGAGTAGCTCGAATTCGTGGTTGTAACGATTTTTGAGGGAAACGAAATTGTGGTTCGATGATTTTTTATAAATTCTGATCTTGAATATTCGGTGGAGCTCGTTTTCTGCTCAGAAGCAACACTCGTTGGAAAATTGCAAACGACAACTTTCCAGATATTTTTTTCGATATTTTTGAATTCTATACGAGACTCGCATTGAGAAGCAAAGATAATTGGGTTGCTCGGTGTAACTGCAGAGCTCGCATGACCTCCGCCCCTTCCAGGGACGCCTCCAGAGCTCAGTTTTCCAAAGCCAGCAATGGCAAAATTTCGAAACGTCACGTCTCACAGTGCAGAATGATCGTGCATGAATACGGTGGCGAGGGTTTTCTGAGTATTTTTTTACACGTAGAGACTGACGCTGGATTTACTCGCGGATGCTCCCCATTACTTTAACCCGGAAAGGCTCTCGAAATTAGCGGTGAGTATGAAAGAGTGCAGAAATGTTTAAAAAAAGCCTAAAAATCATCAATAATTTAAAAATTAAGTTCATTGGGCAACTGCCGACGATTTCGGAGGGAATTCCAATGCCAATCGATGAGTTTCAACTAAACTTGCGAATCGAAATGTAAAAAAGCCTGCGGCCATTCTCGCGAAGCTTCAAAACAGTGAAGAATATTTAATCGTCATAAGGGAGTTCATGCACGAAACGATTTTCTTAAGAAAATCTTGAAATTTACACAGACTTTAAATGGACAGTCGACTGACACGCAAATCAAATTTTAAGGGGTTCGTCTTATTAGTTATTAAAGCAGACGTTCTTAACCCTACACCTCATGTGCCTTTTTTCATACCCTCAACCTCATGACCGGGGTTTGAACGCACCCCACTCTTTTTTTGTTTATAAATCCGGTCCTACGATGCTAAACTGACTTTATCCTACACCATTTTCTTCGTTTTTTTATAACGAAAAGAATGATGTACGATAAAACTAATTTCAATTGAATTTATATATCAAAAAATCCGTCGATAATCAGTCGATAATGTGACTTGTTAGGACGGGAGCGTAGTTTGAAGTTCGCGTGGGGTGTGCTCACACCCCAGTCATGCGTTCTAGGGTTAAATATGAAAAAAAACACACACACAGGGATGCAGGGACTATGTGTAAAAAATCGTTCATCTTTCCATACAACAAGTGATACATTGCGTTAAAGATTAAACGAAATTGGTAACGAGCGTTCGTATAACCTCATATTTGCTTATTTAAGGATTTTGTTTCTTCTTGACTTGGGCCATTCCTGTCACAGCCTTCTGTCTTTTTATTAACACTTTTTTTTCATTCATTTCCCTTTGTGTTTTCCTTTTGGGCTCTCTAATGCGATTTTTTACATAAAAAATTGTAGTATTTGCGCCAGGGACGAATAAAATTTCGGATTCGGTCAGCGAGGGATCCCAGATTAAGGAGTTTCGGTACAAAAGTCTAAATATTAAGAAATTTATCAAATTTGGTGATAATGTTCTTCAACATCAAGTGCGAAAACACAAATTTTTTCAAAATTTTCTTCTACTTAGTTATCGATTCTTATGCCCGGAATGTATACCTGTATACATGGAAACGCTATGCTTATACAAGTGAAATTTAGTGATCAATAGGGTATTTTACACCATGTAAAAAAATATATAAAAATGCATGTTTATGATAGATTTCGTAAAAAGTAAACGAGAAACGTCAATATTTATTCATAAAAATGCATTTCATCTGTTTTTCAAATGTCTAAAACGCCATCCGCCATATTGGATTCCAACGTGACGTCACTCCGATAGTAAACAATCTAGATTCTTATCGTGCACTCTGAGTTATTTTGAAATTTTACAAGTTATTATGTACGTTTGTGGACTTTTATCATTCATTTTATTAAAATCGCATCATGGAAGACGGTTTTGTGAAAGCAAAAAGTACAAATCTACCAATGATAAATATGTCGATGGTGGCGATGAATCGACAATTTTTGTGGCATTTTTACACTTGTATTATCGCATTCAGGCACGAGACACCAAAGATTTATTATAACTCATCATATTCACAAATCTTGCTACTTGGTCTTTCGCAATCGTATTGTTTACCAACGGAGTGACGTTACAATCCGAAACAACATGGCGGCTAGCGTTTCCGCGCGAAAATTCAAAATTATAAATAAAAAATAGTTTTTAAGAGACTTTTCGGTCTTATAATATTTAAATAAAAATTCCACTGGTTTATTACGATCTCAGGATTATTTTGAAACAGTTTTTTAAAAAAGGTGCAATACCCTATTACTCGATAACTGTGCAGAAGAAAAATCTTAAAAAATTTGTATTCTCAAATTTGGCACTAAAGAATATGTTCACCAAATTTTATAAAATTCCTCAATTAGTGGCTTGTAATTTCATTCGCCAAAAGATAAGTTGAAAAAATGTATTTACAATTTCGAATAAACAACTCTGACATTAATTTAAAGTGATTGTATCTTTAATTAGGGAGTAAAAATCGATCCAATTTAAACACCCATAAAACACGTTTTTGAAAACTTCGAATTTGGGTCTAGTTCGGTCTCGAAATGGCGGAATCTTCGATCGCCTTTTCTTTCACGAGTCAAGAAACAAATGCTGAGTAAGAATAGCGTCGGAAAAGGGAGTAAGTTACAGCACACCGCTTTATATTCATAAATGTAAGTCGGTGCCGGAACGAGGGGAAAGACTGAGAGACAGCCCCGTGGATAAACGAAAAATGGAGAGAAAGACGGCGAAGTGTTCCCGAACGAAGTTGAGGCACGCAATATTTGCTGCTTCTCTCATTCTTCCGAAAATTCGATTTCAAACGGCGAAGCTCTGTCCCATGCATGACGAAATTCATGCGACAAATACAGCGACGAGAAGTCACCGAACGCTTGTTCGCTCGGTAGAAAAATTCGAAAAAGAGGACCCCTTGAAAAGTACCGAATCAGGCAAGTTTTATTGGAGCGTTCAAAAGTCTTTTTCACGTGGCAAAGAACAATCGGAATAAAAATCCGAAAAAAAGGATTTCACTGGAAACGTGAAAGTGGTTCCTTTTGGAAAACCATTTCGAAAAGATTTTCCATTAGTTGTGATACGAAATCATCTTCCACATTCGAGAGCCTCAGTTTTACCACTTTTGAGCACCTTCGCACCACTCGCTCGAAAACAGTGGAAAAAAGAGAGTGTTTTCCTCTGATAAATCCTTCGTTTTCGAACGCTTCTCATGGCGCATTATTTTTGTTGTTTTTTCAGATGAACTTCTAAGCACTGACCGGGCCAACGGTTCGAGCAATCGATTGCTGGGATTTCCGATAGGATTTCTCTGGCACCCGTCGAAAAGCAACGTCGCATAAACCCCTTTTCCACCAAATGGCTCCGACTCTATAATCGGGGATATGCGTGCGTACGTACGAAAGAAGAAAAAAGGAAAGTTTGTTTGTATATTCGACGCGTGTCTCTGTATATGTGCGTCACATCAGAGCCGATAAACTTGCCTGTCGGTCGTATCGCGCTCGAGGTCTATCATATTGTTGGATATAGGAAATGTGGCTGTCGTCACGTTATGCGCGTCGTTCTCGAGAGCGATTGTTGGCTTTTCGTTACGACAGAAATGGTTGTCATGCGGCTGGCTTCCGGTATGCGTTATGGCCCCCGATTTCGGGGGTTGTCCGCCCCTAGGCCGGCATTTTGGAAACAGTCGGTTCAAGTCTGCGTTCTCTAATATCAGACTTGTCATCGCCACGTCACGTTCAGATCATCCAGCAGGTTGTCCATTCTGTAACGATCATTAACCAAATGTAATTAACACGAATTCATCACAATCATGAAAATCAATAAGTTATTAGAAAAATAATTTATCTCAGAAGAAAAGAAAATCGTTCCGAGTCCAACGAGATTAACGAAGATAGCATTTGCAATTCGCCTATTTTTTATTTCACGAATCGTTGCTGTAGACTGATAAACTACGAGTTTTTAATTAAGCAGCTAACAGAATTGAAGAATTACTGGAATTGTTGGAGAGTCTTTCGGATCATCTCGTTGGGACTGGAACGTTGCAAACTTCAGGTCATGTTGGATCGATGAATCGTGGCGAACGGAATGAAGTTTGTTAACCCAACGAAAGAACGTTTAAGGAGGAACATCAGCTTCACGTAAAGTGAGGTTATGTAAATACGGATTCGGATGTTTTTATCTAAATTATCTAGATTATGTAAACTCTGTTTGCTTTGTTTGTGATGGATAACCCCCAAAATACGTCACTTTTGGGTGAAATTTATGTGAAATATAAAAAAATGGTAGAATCAAACGACCTCCAATTTTGCACACGGGTTTTTTATAATTTAAACTGCGTAATAGTACTTTTTTTCTAAAACCCATCGCCATTTTTTATTTGTTTTGCCTGTGGAGTTATTTCCTATGCGTAGATGTTAAATGTTCCAAGTTTGGAAATTATTTACTAAAAAATGGCTCAATGAAATCGCTTAAAAACTAGAGAGGCTATAAAAGATAAATCGAAAAATTTATTCTAAAAGTTTCATCAAGCTATCACCGTTTTTCTCAAGCCGATGTTCCTCCTTGATTTAATGAATTGGGTGAAAGAAATATTTCTTACTATACAAAAACAAAAGTTTGGTTGAATCAACGAATTTCATTCGGTCGTTACGATGCGCGGATTCAACTCAAAATTTTGTTGAACAACCAAATTTATTTTCTCAGTACACCAAGTTCACAGCCTTTTATTTACACTCATTTATTGTCAAATTTTTCGGACCTCGCATCCAATTTCAGTGGCGATTGTAAAAGAGTTGTTTATTCGTTGAAGCGCGATTTCACAAACTTTTGGAAGGCTTATCGGATTGTGGTGGTTCGATTAAATCCTCGAGATAAAATCTCAGGACAGTGGGGAATTCGGTATCGTTTTTATCTCATTTTTTAATTCTTCAAATATTCAAATCCGTACGTAAAAGACTCTGGAAGCATTTTCGAGGAATTATTTATTGGTTGAAGCGATTTTAAAAATGTTTTGTTTTAATCGAACCAACATTCGAAATAGCGCGATTCTGTAATTCCATTACGAAGTTCATCGTTGTTTGATGTCGTTCCGCATTTACGTCGATTTTGTTACAGGAATATCGAGGTTCCGCATTTAAAGACCGGTGATTACAGATTCGTTTGTCGAAGCGATTAAGCGAACGTTTTTTTTGTTTTTAATGTAATTATGACAAAATGTGATCCCACTGATTCGTAAACTGCCCGAGATTCGTAGCTATTTCGATTACGCGACGTTGCTATTGTTACTCGTTTTTACAGAGGAATCGCAGCTGTGCAGAATGAGCTTATCGTTGGAATCTTTTGTCACGAAATTATGGACGATAAACGTTCAGTTTCCGGTCGATATATTTCCGTTTTGAAGTAGCGTGGGGCGTTGGGAAGGGCTGTCATTTTCCACTGTGAAATAGAGTTGAAACCTTGCATCGTTGTACGCCGTGGACCATTACGCACGAGGGTTCGAATTGGCAGAGAACCGCAAACTAAATCGGTTCATTAACGTATGCGCTTCGTCTGGATTCTCTATTAATTAATGTGCCTGATGATGCTGCGGTCTTGCGCCGAATTTAGGCGAAGTCTGATCAATCGGAAAACTCGTGAAATTCTCAAACCCACCGGGCCGTTGAGTGAAAATACGAAATTAGATGAATCCTGAGCTCGCGCTCGGGGGGGACAAATTTATTTCCGTTTCACAATCAAGTGACGCTGGAAAAAATATTGTTCGGGATTTTCACTGGAACGAATCAGTTTCGTCGAAAACGTTTTTTCACACTTTTTCCGAAATTCTTTCCCGAATCCCCCAAAAACTCTTCAACTAACGATTGGCCGGACCCGGACAGAATCGTTTGGACGAAAATAAACCGAATTTCTCCGAGTCGAAATTTTGCACCTATTTTAAGGAATTTGACTCGATTTAAGCCTCATATGAGGTCACTCGATAATACCAGTCCTCCTATGCACCTAAAAGTCTCAATTGAACCAACTTCTCCTCTTCCTTGACCACTGCAACAAGGCCTACCTCCTGCACAAAACCTTATTCTCCTCTAGACCCAGTTTGAATAGCCCTACACGGAGAAAACGAGGCCAAAAATTAAAGAAGAAAAAACTAGGAAACTCTTTTTCTCTATAGACATAGTAAACAATCTTTTCAGTCACTTTAAATGTTTATATTGTAAAGTATGCTCGGGCGACTCTGAAAAAAACTATTTTTATGCTAAAATCTCACACGTATTCGGTGTATATTCGTGTATTTATCATAGAATTTACTATGCTAACAATGAAAATTTACGATACATTTCCCTTATCAGTAGGTACTAGTCTGACACGACGAATGACACTCGAAAACAAAACGAAATATACATCTGACGTGCATCACTTTTTGCTATCGACATAAAGCTGTTTAGAATTCAAGGGACGAAAAAAATGGTAAAATTCCAAAAATACCATGCTGTTTGTAATCGGTGGTTAAATACTTTGAAAATTCTTGAAAAATAATATACTCCTCACTCTACAAAACGAATTCGTTTTCTCCGCGTGTAGGTCCTGTTTTGATAGCACTCAAATCTACGGAGAGCATGTACGTTCTCTCATTCACAACACTCAAAGTTTATTTCCTGGCACGATTTCTCGTGTGGCAGAAATCGCTGATAATCGAGAATATTTCTTCTATCGAAGTACCCTCTTGCGAGGCCTTGCCCGATTGCGTTACGACAAAGAAACCCTGAATACTAGTTGCTCACGAACCGGACGAGAGTGTGTCTCTTCCCGGACGAAAATATCAGGCGAAATTAGGAAAAATGATAACTATTTTATACATTTGAAATTGCGAATCTTAGCAATTTTATGATGTAGCACGGTGAAATTTCTGGTACGACAGAAAAAAAGCCCTTTATCGAAATTCGATGTTCTTTTGCACACTACCGAAACTTTGCCATGGAGATCGGCAAATTTACTGTGCAACTTATGTTTTTTATAGTGCCTGAAGATCGCACACGCTTTACAAAAAAAAACACAGCAGATTTATCAAAAATTTCTAGATAGTTTTAGAAAACATTTTTCTCCGTGTTAAAAAAACATTATTAATAAATGGCTCCATTTACGTGCTTTCATGTATGCCTGTAAACGTCGTATCCAATAGGAGTTAAGTAGGAGTTCACTTTACATTATTTTATGTCCAACCATAGTGCCTTTACGCGACCTACCAGAGGAGCATCAAAACAGGCTGAAAATTTCGACTCGAGTCTCGTTATTAATGAACATCGGAAATGTATAAACGTCAAAGCCTCGGGGACCTCGCGGTGAAAGTTTGTTTCCAAGTTGGTTTACGTTCGGAACGAGGCTGTACTTTCGGGGACTTTTCCATGTACATTCGTCTCCCTTGAGGACGCACGATGACGAGTCCCGAATACAAAAGGAGACGAAAAAAGGTTTGATCCACTCCACTTGCATAACCGTGAGGATGAACTAAATCCTTGAATTTAATCAAGCGAAACATTGCCATTCCGAACGGGAAGTTTAAGCCCCGTGCGAAGACATAGTTCAGCCAGGAAAAAGCAGGACGACGGAACTCCTGGCAAAGGGAACCTCCAGCGATGATAGTGCTGCAGGACTCACGGAACTTTGGTAGGCTTAATGTTGGACACGGCGAGTTCGCACGTTGGGTACACGTGGAATTACGCGGTGGGATCAGGATGAGCCTCAGCGCGATCGCAGCAACGGGATGAAACTCGGAAAATCTTCTCGTCCGTTGCCCCCTCCGATGGCGGCGTAGTACACGCGAATTTCCACAGTTACGTCAGCAAATGTCTGCGCCTAGGTTCGCTCGTATAGGTTGAGAGGAAAAACGGGGCGGTGCGGAGATCGTAAATTCGTGAAAAAGATGGCCGAGCTAAATGTATCGATCGATGAAGTTGCCTCGTTCAGATATTATCCGCCATTGGGTGGCTCGATTCCGAGAGATTTAAACGCAGCAAGGCAGCACGTCTTGGATTAGCCTGGACGAAATAGCTCTGCTTTTCTCTACATCAGGCCGCTCCAAAGGCTACCTGGAGCCTCGAGAGGATTTCAATGGAGCCTCTGGTTAGGAAATCGCACGTAAACAGCCGGAGGTGAAACGACCGCGATGGAGATTAGTTGGAGAAATTCTGGTGGGCCTTCTACAGGGTGTCTTCGACAGTGGATGCAAATGGAAATGGAGGAACGACGGAGTATGCTTCGGCTTTGATAATCAGCACTGTCAGAAACTCGGAAAAATAATCAGCAATTCCGAATGTAACTCGACACCCGGCTCGTCCACATCTGCCGCGAGCATCCCACTTTTTTCGTTGCATTGGAGTTCCTGCGTGAGTTCTCATGCTCGGGATAAAAGGAAGTTTCTTTAATCCTTTGCCCACGAGACTAAGCACGGCGGAAAAGAAGAAACTTTTAGCGGCATTCCATGTGCGGTTTGAACGGCTACGATCAGAAGTTTTATTCTCCTACGTATGACGCGCCGACAAAACTTAACAAGCGCACTCAACCTTTCGTTCGTCCGCAGGATTCTAACAATTTCATAATGTTAAAATTTGAAGTTGCTGATGAAATACTTGTCCTCCGATTGATATCATAAATTTTAGTGCTGCACGTAACTCAAGTCGTAACTTATTTCAATTCATTAGAAAATACTTGGCCTTGGAAAATTGATATGATAAATTTTAATGCCGCACGTAACTTGGATGGAATTTTTTTTTCAATTGCGGTTCAGTTGTTACAATAAGACAAGAAGAACGGAGCATTCGGTTTTTTATTTCTCATGTTTTATTTGATTTTTTTTGACCAGCACTTTAAAATATAATTACAGATTTGTATTTTTTTTAACGTAATGTTTTTTCATGATTTGTAAAATATTTTTCGAATCGTTCTGTTGAAATTATTCACAGTCGGTTTCATAATTTTTCTTATGGAATTTTCCTATTGTCCCAATCTAACGTGTGCGGTGTCCGTTACGAGTGTAACTTTGGGATACGACGCTGAAGTTTGCAACGTTGGAGTCCAACGAAATGAAGGGAAAAAAAAAACATTTGTAATTCACCAATTTGTTTATTTCACGAAGTATCGGTGCAGGTTGAAAAAATACAAATTGCAAATTGGACAGGGAATGAAATTGGAGAGTTTTTTTTATCATTTCGTTGGACTCCAACGTTGCAAACTTCAGCGTCATCTTTGGGATGACGTTGTTGTGCAAATTCGCTTTCATGAAAAATGGAGCCCGCGTGGGTTCGCAGGGAAGCGAATTTGGCTGATGAAGAGCGGCCATTTTCCGATGTGACGGAGCCCCCGAGTCGTTCGAGATTATTCGGCGAAGAGGATTTGCACGCCGGGACGCTCGGCTGGCCACAAGCATCGGGTATCTCACCCGGAGTAAAATAAAATTGGAAAATATGGAAAAAGACGAAGACCGGGAGGAGAACGGGAGAATGAGGAAGCAGCGGAGACTCCGCCGAGGGGCTGGAGAAGGAAGCCTCGACGCGGCACACGCCGAAGGAGGTTCGAACAAGAGGCCGGATAAGGAAAGAAATGTAAGAGAGAAGTGCTTGCCAAGGCGCCGAGACGAGAAGTAGTGTGTGCTATACGGAGAAGGTATAACATTTTATACGGCGAGAGACAGAGACAGGAAGAGAGTGTTGTAGAGTGTTATACGTCGGGAATCTCATAGCGTGCACTCTCAACGCCCGGTAATCCACTTCATCCTCGGCACTTGCGTCGTCTTCGTCGTCCATAGAGCTCCGTGTGCTTTCGCACTCTTGCAATTCCTTCGCTATCTTGAGCACGATTCTCGCATCGTCGCGCCTACGCCACGCCACACTCTGCGTGAATAAAGGCTCGTGCTTTGAGTTGAGACGACAGTCACGAAGAACGATGTAGACGGAGATGGAGGGCGGCGATAGAGAGGAGCGGGAGAAGAGGCGAGTGGATAAAAAAAGAGTAGAACGATGGAGCCGAAATATTTGTTGATACGGGAATTCGTTTGCGGGGAATGACGAGAGTCCGAATTCGCGACGCGCTGGACCGGCTCGAAAGTTTGGACTCGGGTCGCTCGTATATGTCGGCCAAGTTGGAGCAAGGTCGTTCGTGTTAGCAGCACATTTGATGGCCCACTATTCCGAGGGATTTACCGTTTTACCGATCGCTATCTTTCGACGGAGAATTCATTGCGGGGCGAACGAGGTCCAGCGTTTCCGGCGAACCATCGAGTCGGTTCGAGTGCTCGGGGAGCATTTACGAGAGTGGCCCTTTGCGGAAAAGCTGATTGGCACACTCGACTCTCCGTCAACATTCGATCGACTCAATTCCGCATTTGGGTTAATGCTTCGTGCCAAGACACCCGATCGCCGTGACTCTCCCGATATTTATTAACCGAGAAGACTCGGGATAACGGTCGTTGGATTTCAAGCCGCCGTTTCCACCTCGTAAAACCCGGCGAAACGCGTCTCTCCGCGCTCCACGATCTATTGTGACTTTCATCCCTGCAGTTTGTAACAACACCGCGTTGATGCTTCGGGTTTCAAGGGCTTGGCGTAACCGACTGCTTCTCACCACGCTCCTCGATCCTTCAACAGCACCTGCGGGCCAAAAGGACTTCGACGAAGTAATCCCTTCCGATGCTCCGAGCAACTCAACCGCTGTGTTGGCTCTTTGAACAGCAAACATGCGTCGTCGAAGCTCACCAGAACTATGAGACCTTCTTACCTTCTTCATTCGCAAATAATTCCTCTTATAATCGTCACGCGATGTACTCGTCACTTTTGCATTTATTTGACAATCAGCATCTATTTGACGTTCAGCAGATTCATTTTATTGTATTCGTCACGTCTGAGATGATTTTTTTTATAACCTTTGGTAATGGATTGCTCATTTGAGGCAAGTCTCGAGAGAATAGATCGAACTACTTCTTATGAATCATGGTGCATATTTGTTTTTTGGAGTACACGAGTAACACGTAGGGTTTCACCGAGACTACTGCGCGTCCGAGTCAAATAATTGAGGAAGTTCATTTGGCGCCGAGTTAGTCGAAAGAATAATCATTGCGACTAGCGTATATACTGTTCATAAAAATTTCCTCATGATGAAAGTTGTAGAAAACGAATTAACTTTCGCATAATTCTAACAATTTTATGTAATTCAAGTTGCGATTCCAGATTTTTAATTTCACTGATGATTAAAGTGAAATGAAATTGCAAATGTCCACAGGAAATTAACCACGTTTGGAATTCAAATCTACGATACAAAATTATTAAATTACAATTGGCATTTTATTAACACAAAAAATTTTAGAACTGCAAACAAAAGTTCTGTTTATAGGGTATTGATTAGTAAATTTAAAAACATTTCTTGTAATTCAAATTACAAACAATTTTTTGTAATTTTTGTGGAGAAGAACAGTTGTGGAGAATTTAATTACAAACATATCTAGTAATTTTACTTCGCTTTTCTATGAAACTAACTATGCCGAAATGCAAAATTACAATGAGTATCTGATAAATACAAAAATATAATAAAACTGCAAGTCCATAAATATTATTACTAGAGGGGCATGTAATGTTACTAAAAATGTATAAGAGTATAAGAGCATTACGATACGCTAGTTTGTAATTTTACTCTACCATTGTTTAGCAAAGTTATTGAAAATTTACAAACAATTTTAACAGTGGAGTCGCTCCAGTGAGTTTGTAACCAGTCCTGAATTTTTTACCCGTGTTCATGCCAAATCAGTATTCAAACGCTGGCATAATTAAAACCTGTCAGAAGTGTCAAGAAAAAACAAGTTTTTATTAATTACATCAATATTTCCTCACCCGAACTTCATATTTTATTGGAAATCACTGGTGTCAGTTGCGTCAACCGGAAAACGTAGTTTCCGGTTTGAAAAAGCGCGCGGTTTCAACGTTGCCCAAAAATCACAATTTTTCGTGAAAATAATCATTGATTGCGAACTTTATGAGTATTGAATGGATTTTACGAAGCTGTGAACCTATTCCTCAGATATTTTTCTATCACTCATGGAAGTTTCTGCAATAACTGTTTGTCAATGCCCGCAAATATTTCATACATGAAGACGGGAAAAGCACCGAAACCCGTAAGAGACCGTGTTAATTTTGAGAATCCGTTCTCATTTTTTTCTCCCGCGAACAAAATGTCCTCGGGCCTTGAAACTTTGATAGGACATTTTTTTATTATTTATTACTGTATGTAAATTCTTTTATCGAAATCTCTTCGTTAATTCGATTACCAAATGAACTTCCTTAATTCGGCACCCTCCCAGTCAGAAGACAACAACAATCGGAACCCACATTGCGAGTTATCGCACACGATTCGTTCGTCATTGTAGTACATAGAATCTGACACCGAATCTCGGGAAAATCGCGAAAGAAATGGAGGATCTCAGGGAAGAATTGACTGCTGGCGAACACGGCATCGAAGAATCTCGTGGCTAAGGAACGAATCACGAAGAAACTCGAGGAAAGACATTGTAAAACAGTATCGCGGTGGTGAACGGGATCCAGAGACTTCATTACGAAGCTCGGATGCAAGCATTTCGTTCGCGCAATAGCATCCCTTTGTTTGAATGAATGCACAAGCAGGATGAGCCGCGAGGTGTAGTTGCAGAATCCCCAATAAATTTCAGGCGTCAGAGGCGCGGCGTGAGCTCGATCGAAGAACAGCGTAAGAATAATTCTCTCAAAATCGCGGGGTTCAAACCCCTCGCGAATACTCCCTTAAGTTTGTGCTCCGTCCGGGCTTCCAGCCTCGTTATTCTCCGGGGCAGACGTTCAGTCCGGATATTTTTCTTTCATCCGTCCGCTCCTTTCGGCCATTAACTCACACATTTAAATAGTAAGTTGAAGAGACGAGCTACGACCAGGGGTCGAAGGAGAACCGAACATGGAGCGCTCGTATTTGCTTATGTGCGAAACGAAAAGCAAGGGAAACTGAATAGAGAGAGAGAGAGCGAGGCAGCAGTTTTGCTCGGGCGAATTTAACGGAGCTCAACGCGGCTGACCTGGTTCAACCCCTTAGCTCGCAGCATCGTTAAACAACCTCTCCGCGTGTATGGTCTTTGCGTACGTTCAAGTACTCCTCTCCCGAGTACCTACCCCGAACTCGTATAACGCGAAAATAAACGAGAGTTAAATTTCGGTATTTTCAGTACGTTGGATAACAACGAGGCTAATATAATGATAACAATGAAAACTCGTTGATCCAGCGCTGCTTATAGTTCGGAGGTGCGTTTGAACCTTTATTTCCGGGACTCGGCACACTCCAAACCCGTTTGTCAATACAACGATTGTACGTACACTAAGAGAAGTCATTGCAACAACGAAATGTGGCATTACGGAGTGCCAATGAATTGCCCAAGACGACCACACCGCATGAGAATCCCGTGGTGGTCACATGGGGTGTATCACACCCCAAGCACTTTAGAGCGCTGTAGCATTTCGTAGAATTATTTTGGGGGCTCAACAAAAATTGAGAACATATTTCAAACGTTTCTCTATTATCCTATCCAAGAACGGAACGAAAATTTTAGTTTGAAGTATGTTTAAAAAATTCTTGAAAAAAAAATCGGGGGAGAGCACTTTTTTACAAAAAATGCTGCATTTTGTTTTTGTTTTTTTACGTATATCAACAAAATTCAAGCAGGGTCTGATTTGTAAAAGCATTCTCTTTCTAGTGAGTATAATAGTTTTTTTGGGTTATTTTAAAAAGTATATTTATTCCGCACTATGAACATATGCGGGTTTCAGCGGCAAAATGATGTACAGGATGTCAATGATTTTTCATGTAAGATGATAATTCCTTTATTCTAAAATAAAAAAGTAATGTAAAAATAATAATAATACAGCGAAATAATGTTATAAAAATAAATTCACTGAATGCCCAGTGTACATTCGGTGCACAGATGGCCTGGGGTGTGTCACACCCCATGTGACCGTCTTGGGTTAAGAGGATGGATCAGTCGGTATATCGCAACCGTGAGTGCGAGAGAGATGGCTGCAAATTTCGAAATCAAAATTCTTTGACACAGTTTCACCGATTAAAAAAAGGTTCTGTCAGCCTACGCAGGACGATGGCAAAAATCGACTGACAGAGCCTTTTTTTAATCGGTCAAACTGTGTCAAAGAATTTCGATTTCGAAAATTTCAAGTGAGGTTAGTCGACTGATCCATACTCTTAAGGAGTTTCGGTACAGGCGATACAATGTTGCCACGCTAAACCATGCGAAAAAGATTTAAAAAATTCAAAAAGTTGAGAATTTTATAAAATTTGGTCAACATAGTCTTTAGAGTAATTGATCACTAAAGTTTACGTGTATAAGCATAGCGTTTCCATTATTTAGGTATACATTCCGGGCATAAGAAATCTGCTTTAATGCGTAATTAGTACTCGATAACTAAGTTGAAGAAAATTTTGAAAAAATTTGTGTTTTCGCACTTGATGTCGAAGAACGTTATCACCAAATTTGATAAATTTCTTAATATTTATACTTCTGTACCGAAACTCCTCAATCATCGCAAGATTAAAAATGCTCGAATGACGAAAATTCTTTTAGATCAAACTGCATTCTCTCCGAAAAGATTTCAGTTGAATGAAGACAACAACATCAATGTGTTTATTGAATCAATAATTTTTTTTCTCAGTGTACACGAGTCCCGGCAGCAGGCTCTCGCTGAAACGGAGAGACGCCGACTGCGAAAGTAGGATCCGATCGAAAATGGAATTTCGAAAATATTCCGAAGTGAAAATAACGGAATTATGTTTGCGAGGAGAAACAGGAGATTGGAGGATCGGAAAATAGTGTTCCGGCCACAATTGGCTCGCGAGCCATCGCCAATATTGTTCTACGTGACAGGATGATGCTTTCGAGCGTCGGATAGAAGCTGCACCCTCGAGAGCAACGAACCTCCCAGTATATTTTGTCACTTTTTTCTTCATCAGCTTCCAATTTCGTTGTGCTGTTGACAAAGGTTGCGCTACTTCGTTGAGGAGCTTTTATTTATGCACGGGAAAAAAATGGAGTTTGAAAAAGCTTTGGATGCGGTGTGAACGATCAGTGGGTTGTATCTCGCAACGACGCACCATCGGGAATAACTTATTGCCATCGCGGTGTGTGACCGATATCTTTGCTTTTCCAATAGATTCGTATTGTGTATTGACATGAGAGTGGCAGCGTCGCCCTTATATTTACCGTTTCGAACGTTGCTGCAGCTTCGCGTGTTAAGGCGAAACCGTACGCCATTCGATCTTACTCGCATATACATTAATCATGTTTCCCGATTCGATTGAATTTTTAAGGCGAACAAGAGTTTACGGGATAAAAGGTGGGCGAAAGTGACTCTGGAAATAGATGGAGCGTTGCTAAGGGATTCATCGATTTCTTGATCTGCTCCGCTGCCTCCAGTCACACCATATATATCGCCGAAGTACCTTTTCGTATATACATGTATTTCGAGGTTTTGTCTCGGTTACGCTATTTTACACGTATATATGCGACGACCGAACCGCGCTGAGTATAATCCACCGCAGATTCTATGTATAGAAGTTTCTCATCGAACAAACTTTATTGCACTCCTTTTGCGCATCAGCTTCTTTCACGTATCCTACGAATATGGAGTACGGGAGAGCAGATTAGAATGGCATGTGGAGGGAAAGACCGGGACAAAACGAGGTAACGAGGGAATCGTGTAAAGTCGCGGTAGCGACTCAACAACGTTGAGGCCGAACAGTCATTTTTTTTACCCAAAAGTTATGACCTGTACCTTTCAAAAGTTAGGCTCAGTGGGGGAAAAAAAGACGAAAAACTGGCGAAAGCTCGGTCGAAAACAGGGACGGTGACGATCCTAGTCTCAAAAAACTGCAAGGGAAATAGATTATTATTGATATAATCTCGGCAAATCTCCTAATAAATCTGAAAAAATTGACAGTGTTCAGCTCGTGTTGCCCAAAAAATTTCATATTTTTAGCATCATTTTTTACGGAGATATCACTGAACGTGTCTTGACTTTCATAAGGTTGTTTGGCCCAAATTGTTATTGATTTTTTTTCACTTCACTTAGTAAGATGCAATCGGTTTAAAAGCGATGACATCATTTTCTTTCTAATACTAATGACTTCCTTAAGGAAGTTGAGGCTGTACAGTCATTTTTTTTACTCAAAAGTGATGACCTGTACCTTTCAAAAGTTAGGCCAGTTTACAGTTTGGCAATGTTGCATACACTTTAAAGAAAAGTTGGGGAAAAAAAAGACAAAAAACTGCTGAAAGCTCAGTCGAAAACACGAACAGTGACGATCCTAACCTCAAAAAACTGCACAGGAAACAGATTATTATTAATATAATCTCAGCAAATCTCCTAATAAATCTGAAAAAAATTGACATTATTCGGCAAGCCTTGCTCATGTTGCCCAAAAAATTTCATATTTTTAGCATCATTTTTAACGGAGATATCACCGAATGTGTCTTGACTGCCATAAGATTACATGTTATTTGGCCCAAATTGTTATTGATTTTTCTCAGCAACGACGCTCCTAAACTGTCTGAAAATTTAACTGATTTTTTTTTACACTTCACTTTATAAGATGCAATCGGTTTAAAAGCGGTGACATCATTTTCTTTCTAATGCCTCAACTTCCTTAAGCGATTCGCTCCCGCAGAGACTCTTTACAAGAGCCATCGCGTTTCCAATTTTTTCTTTAATTTCTTCGGTTGAAAAAAAAAATAGGTAAATATTTACAATACTTTTGCTAAAAAGCTTGCCAAATCAGTTTTTAAGCATTGTTTTGGGGAGGGGGAAGGTAAACATATTTCATTGAACATTTTTTGTGAGTTTAAAAAAAATCACGAAGGGGAGGGTAGGAAAAGGAAAAGACGAAATAAGAAAGATGTTCCGGGCCTACCCAACGCGATTCCGCACACGCATCGAAATGACTACAGTAGCCGAGAAATTGGAATTTTTCTCATAAAAACAAAATTGTGTTTCATTTCATTGTTTTAGCTTCCCTATTCTTAAAATTAATCGTAGTATATTTTTTTATAAATGTTACACGTCGCCAATGATTTTGGGTCTGTTTTTCATTGATGACAATAGCGAAGAAACTGAAATTTCATTCGGATTTTTTCAAAATTTTTTTTCCCCAGTTTTTGTATCTTTCTCTCTCTAAAAATAACCCTCATTTGGATTTTTCTTCATAATAATGCTGATAAAATTGCAGAACCATTTTTAGAAGTATTGTAAGTATTTAATAAAAAATAATTACACAAGTTTGTGCTTTTTTAAGAAATTTCGTCCGTCTCTTATTCTCAATCGTCAAGAAATGTAGCGAAATTTTTTGAAATAAAAAAAAAATTTGTCCATAAGCAAGGTACATACTCCGTTCGGATATTTGAGAAGCTTTTTTTACTGCAATTTCAATCTAACGCACCTCGATCGCTTTTTTTAAGAAGCAGGTCAAGCTACATAAAGTGCATAAAAACACGAAAGGAAAAAACGAAACTTGCAATACAATGAAAGCTTGGAAAAATCTAAATAAGAGAAAATTTTGAAAGAATTTTTTCATTTTCTTTCGATTTTTGGAAAAAATCTAAAAAATTCAATAAATGAAATAAAAAATTGGCCTAATCTTTGCACTATCCCGTTTCGCCCCGGTCCGCATAGCTTTGGTAAATATCCTTCGGTGTTCCTTCGGAGCTCCAAGAGAGCGCTACCTTCGTAGCGATTGACAATATTCGAGTGCAATGCTCAGTACGAATAAGCCCGTGCGAGTGGCTGGCGCATGAAGGCGTTTGAATGCGGTGGTGATGAAGATGCAACACATGGTCGATAAATTCGGAGACTCGTTGGCCACGGGAGGTTATGGGGGGGGGGGGGGGGGGGGGGGGGGGGGGATAAAAATCGAACGGATCGATGCTGGGGGAAGAGTGAAATTGGATTTTGCCGGCGGGCTTGAATAACTGGAATCGTCGCTCCGGTATCGGGGAGCTAAACTTGGACGAACGCGAATTAACAAGTTTTCCGGGTGCATATGCCGATCGCTCGGACGATCGGCATCGGTCCCTGACCCACGGGTCGGGGGAGGGAGTCTTTTAGTCGAAAGTTTTGAAGCGAAAACCAAGAGAAGTAACGTTTTCCGATGCTGCTGGCCGAACGGAATTCGCGATACAAGTTTATGCACGGCGAGATGCCACGAGACGTTGTGCAATCTGGCCGCGTTCGGCATCGATCGATCGGCGCTTCCTTCCACCCTGAAAGATTTTTCTCTTTCCACCCTCGAATATAAAACGTATTAGTGCGCGCGTAGACTCCGAGCGGTGTTATCCCCGAAGGGATCGCGGGCAAGGGAAAAAGAAAGTTCAGCGAGTGCGGGAAGAAGCGGGGAGAAGACTGCGGAAAGGGGAATTCTCGGCTGTAGCGCGTCTCGAGGCCAGGTGAGCGAAATAACGCTCGGGGAATCGACGGGGAAGAGGATTTTCAAGGGGACCCGGGGAGTAAGCTCGAGCATTCGGTGGGAAAGTTATATTCGTGTGAAAGCTTCCACATGTCTCTGTACACAAATCCTTCGCAACAAGGAGCGAGAGAAAGAGAGGCGCGGGAGAATATGTGACGTAGGTGGACTCCCCGTGCTCGGATACGGAGGAACAATAGTGTTCGAGACCATAGTGGCGAATGGCGGCGCTTCGGTCCGCCGTGCGTTCCGCCAGCTCTCGCCGCATACAACGAGAGAATTCGCTGCCGAGCTCTATACGGAGAGAGGAAGAGAGTTGGCCGAAGGCGACGAACTAGCGCCGCGGGATATGCGCGTCGGGGTCACAAGCACACACTGAACTCACCCTCCCTCGTCCTCCGCCTTCGTCCCAATATGGACGTGGACGAAAGCTCCAACGGCGTATAAGGGATGACGCTGGTGCCCCATCCCTCCTGCGGGGAAGGAAGAGGGGCGGCCTGCTTCCTAGGGATGGCGGCACTGGCGGCGGTGGTTGCGGCAGTGGTGGTGCTCGAACCCTCACCGTGTTGCCCTGAGACTCGAGGTAGGAGGAGAGAAAACGGGAGGGCGAGGAGGACGCTCGGGGTAGACTGTGCTTCGCTGAGCGTGGAATCAATAGGGGGTCACTGGCACCAACAGATACAATCGGCACATTTCGAGTGCAACTCATCAACAGCGGGACGGCACTCGCAGCTCCGTCCAAACACACCGCGCTCTCAACCACTTTTATGCATGAGCCATTTCATGCGCCGAAACATCGCTCTTCCATAACTCTCTCTCTCCTCGTTATCAATTATACAAGTTTGAAGACCTCTCGGAGGCCTGCCTCGAGAGCCATCGTCGTTCAGACTCCTTAACGGATTTTGGGAAGTTTCCATCATCGCTCCTGCGCGGAGCCTCTCGTTTGTTCGTTCAACACGGCGAATGGAAACCAGCTCAAAGAGCCTTGACTTTACTTACGGATTTGGACAATCGCCATTTTCTTGAGCGCAGCTACGAATATCAACTCCCTTTTACGAGCGAGTTCATATATACACGCGTCTTTGGCTCTCGCGCGTCCGGCACGCTCCAAACCTCGTAGACTCCATCTATGATCGCCAGGAAGTATTTTACGGACCCCCCCATCCGGAGGTGCCACGCGGCTGTGTGTTGCTCCACCAAATCATTTGCCAATATTGAACTAGCGCACTTTTAAAAGCCTCCGACGAACACCGCTCGAGCAATTTTCAGTATCAAATGATGGCTCTCGCTACGGAGTAACTCGATCGACGTTCAAACATTTACATTAGCTACGGCTTCGCGCGAATGTTTGGTCACTCATCGGGTTACTGCAGTTACACCAAAGCCTTGTCCCATTATTTGCTCCAAACTTTGTTGAACGGAGAGAACCTACTTTTCGGCAGGCCTGCGCCCAGGACAACTTTCGGCCGAACATTTTCGACGGGAATGCATGACCCCGGCTCTTTGGCCAACTAATTCGATCGGCAGGCTACTTTTTCACCACTCCTTCTCCGCTTTATTCCCTCGCAAGTTTAGAACAATGAAATATTGCCGGACCGACGCACAACCGGCAGAAAAATCCTCAACCACTTTTTCCGCCGTTTCAAACTCCCCCCCGCGCCCCCGAGCGTTTTACGATCGACATCGTAAAACATACCGAGCGAGACTCCACCCGGAGAATCCTTTTACGAGATACGAATGACGATTCTTCAAGCTTCAAGCCTTTTAAACATCAAATACAGACATTTTTCTATTCGGATTTACGGAGGGTGAAAAATTCTCGTTTTCGAATAACCGATGGGCAAGTTTTTTTCCAAGATTCTTCAACTTCGATTGATCAATTCCATTCTAGCGCGCTTCGCGTGGGCGAAGCGCGCTCTCTCGAAAACGAGCTAATTTATTCGTTGATGACGAAACTTTGAACGCCGTTTGCCATCCAGCCTGACGGACTATACGCACGAATTGATCGGTAGATTTCGCGATCGCTGTCACTTTTCTATCGGCATAAGAATATCCGACTCGTGTCAAAACGTCTGGAGGCTCAACGTCGTCGCCGTCGCGGTTATTCCCAAGATTCCAATGCGTTTAACTCGCGCGCGGCTGAGATAGTGAATATTTCAATCCTCATAGGAATCGATTTTCTAAACGTTTCCATTGAAAATTGGCAAACATGAGTTGCGGATGCATCTTTACTTGCGGATCTTTCTGTCACTCGATATTCATGAAAAACCGCAGTAAAATCAGCTCCGTGGACGCTCGAAGCAAACGAAGAAAGCCTCCGTCGGATATTTCAATTCCAGGCAATTTTCGATGACATTTCGTGTCAAAATCGGACTCGAACTCGTTTGTCAAATATCCGCGGTTGCGGTGAAATGGAATTGTTTGACCGAAGTGTGCGAACGCGAGCCTCGCACTCTAACCTCTCCCTAACGGAATTTTAAAAGTTGTAACATCTGGTTGGAGAAAAATAAGTAACTCGAAATTCTTATTTCCGGTTAACTATTTAGCAGATTACGCGTTTAACCGAATATTCCTACTTTGAATTCGATTTACTCAAAAATTTATATTTCCATAGTTTTCATTTCGAATGCAATTTTAACAGACCCTACACAGAGAGAAAAAATTATTGAATTTGAGAACATATGTATTTACTTATCAAATCAAAGTATTGTTTCGATTATTTATTTGTTGAACCAAGACAATCACTGTTGATTTGTTTTTTATTGATTGGATTAATTACATTTACCGCATCAAAAACATTAGATTACTCAAATCTACGAAACGACTTCAATACGAAATTGCTTTTTTCGAAAAAATTATTATCTTGCAATAAATTCATCATTATTTTGTATCTAAAAATATTTTTATTAGAATAGATTTGATTAAATTTTTATTGATTGGATTAATTACATTTACCGCATCAAAAACATTAGATTATTCGAATCTACAAAACGACTTCAATGCGAAATTGCTTTTTTTCGGACAAATTATTTTCTTGCAATAAATTCATCATTATTTTACTCCTATAAATATTTTTAAAGTTCATTATTTTGAATTCAGAGTGGAGAGTAATTGTTTTATAGACAGACCACCAGAAAATAGAGAAGCAAAAAATCGAAAAAAACGATGTTTAAAATTGGAGATCACCGGTCTGAGTAATTGCGACGCGTGTATATTGAGCTCAGCTGCGTTTCTTTATTATGACGCTGAAGTTTCCAACGTTGGAGTCCAACGAAATGATCTAAAAAACTCTCAAATAATTCCAGTAAATCTCCAATCTTGTTCCCTGCCGAATTTCCAATTCGTAATATTTCAAGCCACATCAATAATTCGTGAAATAAAAAAATAATGAATTATGAATCTTTTTTTCGTTCATTTCGTTGAACTCCAACGTTGCAAACTTCAGCGTCGTTCTTTATTTCGATCGGTCGACTTTCTAACGTTTCACTATTTTGACCGTTCGACTTTTTGGTGTTTCAGTATTTCAAGCTCATAGTAATATTGAGTCTTTCCTTATAATATTTTCGAAATAGTGAATATTCACAGCATTGCTGATCGTAGTAATTTATAAATCGAAAGAGTGATGCTCGAATTTTCGGAAAATCGATATTTCAGTCGCGGTTCCACGGGCGCGATTATTGAAGTTCTACTTTATTTATTTTCGACGTTCAAAGCCCCAGTCGAATTAATCTGTCTCCGCGTATTGTCATTCGAAGTTTATGAACTCGAGATTTGACCTCTTCGAAATTTGAGTAATTCTAACATTTCATCCCCACCCACACAGATTTCATTCAGTCTCGCTCATTGTTCGATACCGCATGGAACGCGGACCACAGAAGTAGCGGTGTTGATGTATTTCCACGTATCAATGTAATGCATAAACGTATGCGGCGTTGAGACTCTATATGGAAAGAGCAGCCTCTCTATATCCGCAGCCCACAATTGTATGGCGAAAGCGTGTGGATCGTTTTATCGTTCGCGAGGACTCCCTTGAAACCGCAAAGCTTCGCGCCTTCGTCAAAGAGCTCGAACGAACCAGCCATGTTTCAGGACGGTTTATATCTACCTGCCGAGGCAGCCAATTGAGATCTAATAATGGCCACAAAAGGCTAGCTACGAAGGAGAGAGAAAGAGGGAAGACGCGTGTGGAGTAAGGGAACGAAGGATTTTCCTGGTGCTGGTACTTTTATCACGAGCTATTTTGCCGTTTATCTGCGCTTTGAGGATAAAAATATGAAAGCAGACGAGGATAGCCAAGAGGAATGTCACTAATATAAATTCCATTTATTACAACTCTCTCGAATAAAGTCTCCAATTTTTTCATCCCCGAGTGGCATGTTTTCCTTGATAACTTTCTCATTTGTTTTAATAACTTTGAGGAAATTTGCGGAATCTTCGTATTCCCGAAGATCAAGGAGCTTTCACACGTTGCCAAGTTATTTTTCATACGCTTCGAATCCATGGAGTAGACGACTCTTATCCGAAATTCTTAATCGATCGTCTACCACGACGCTGAAGTTTGCAACGTTCAAGTTCAACGAAATGAACGAATAATAAAAATATTTGTAATTCACCAATTTGTTTATTTCACGAAATATCGATGCAGGTTGAAAAACTACTAATTGCAAATTCGGCAGGAAACGAAATTGGAGACACGCTGGAATTATTAGAGGTTTTTTTAGATCATTTCGTTGGGCTCCAACGTTGCAAACTTCAGCTTCATTCGTCTACCCCGTTCTCCTGGTATTGAATATGAAGAAATGAATCTCTTTTGATAAAGTTTCACGTGAAAAAAAATTCATTCACCAAACAGAATCCCGTTCATTTGGACGAAAAAATGCTGGATTCAACTGTTTTTCGTTTAATTATCCGAATTACTCGAATCCTTCGTAATTTCGTTCAACAAAATTAGATTTTTCATCCCAATGACGAATTTAAGCGTGTGTACATTGCTTACTGATTATTCGTACATTCGTCAACGAAAACGACGAGCTCTCCTCTCCCACAGACCGAACGTCCCACCAGGACGAATCGACATTTTTTTTCAAAAAAAAAAAACTTTGCCGGTGCTTCGCTTCGAAACATTTGAATTTAACCAAAACTCCTTAAGAGTATGGATCAGTCGACTAACCTCACTTGAAATTTTCGAAATCGAAATTCTTTGACACAGTTTGACCGATTAAAAAAAGGCTCTGTCAGCCTACGCAGGACGATGGCAAAAATCGACTGACAGAGCCTTTTTTTAATCGGTCAAACTGTGTCAAAGAATTTCGATTTCGAAATTTGCAGCTATCTCTCTCGCACTCACGGTTGCGATATACCGACTGATCCATCCTCTTAACGACGTTTGATCTTTTTTCGTCCCTTTTGTCTCATTGTTTTATTTAAATAGGATTGAAATTCGAGTTTTATTGAACCGTGCAAATCTCGTGGCCTAATTACTCGTAGAAATTGTGAATATCGAGGCGATTTTTCGCACCGGGAATGAGACATCAAAGGGCCACTCTCAGAAATGTGTGCGCAGCCTCCGATTGCAGGATCGTTGAAAATCAGTGATGTTTCGAGTCCTATAAATAACGAGCAATCAATGAAGTGATAATTAATGAAGCTGCATCAGTGGCTCGTTATCGCTTCGTGAATAATAATAGTCAATGGAAGGGCGTATGCGATTTTAATCGATGCATTTATAATGAGGAAAATGTCGGTCGTTCGGTAAATTCTGATCGCGTAAAGGGAGCTTCGTGGAGAATGCAAGCGAATTCAAATGGACTTCGGGGCCCACGAAAATCGGGCAGTCTCGTCCGTAATGGAAGTTTATATATTTCGAAATGAAATGAGAATTCCGTAATTATTTGATCGAAATTCCTGCTGCATTTATTACCTTAATTAAAGTAACGCGCGATACAATTACGTTGACACATTTCGAGGACTTTTTCCCTGGGAGGTTTTCATGCGAATCCAAATGTTGAGGAAACCGGGACGCGACGCCGTTGGAACATTAATTAAATTCTTTTTCAAGCGGTGTGGTCACCGGTCCGAAGAATCAGACAATTTTCCAGTTAATGAGATCTTTTTCTATTCGCCTTTCACGCCGTTTCTTGGCCGCGCGAGGGAGCAGGGACTAGAATCACATAACTGTTGCCCTCGCAGTCCCCGTTCTCGAATTAAAAACGCTGCGATCTCGTATCGTGTGCCTTGTTTCACAATAACTCAGCACCCGTCCATTAAGATAACACAAAGTTTCGCCCGCTCCCCCGACGCGAATCATGAACGAAGTATTCGTTCATCTCGCCTTCCCACAAATCCTTTCACCGCTGCAATAATGTTCTCGGAAAAGCTGCTTTTCAGTTATTTAACCATGAAAAATTCTCCGACATCCATTAACGTGCGAGCGACTCCGGTCTGCTGCACTACTTTTCCGTCGTTTCTCCCTCCGTTGCCGGAACAACAGTCGCATTGTTTGCTGCTCGAGAAGCTTCCGCGACCACTCGACGAAGGTACGAAAATTATTCCGAACTTGAAATATTCATTTCAAGTTTCGAGTTCCCTCGTCGAAGAACGTCGATATTCCAAAAGATTCTTTGGAGCCTCAGAGAAAAAAAGTATCTCGCGAGCCCTTTCGAGTCACCCGTCGAATCTGCTTTCCCTGAACTCGCGATCCGAGCAAGCTTTCTTCGCTTTGTGAGTCAGGAGTCGTCAAGCCTTTTCTCGCATCGCAGCGCGAAAAAAGAAATTCTCTGATTTCTTTGGGGGGTCGAAAAGTATGCCAGAGCGGAGACTAAAAGTCTCGCTGACACGCGAACGACATTTTCACCGAGTTTTTTCTCCCCTTTCTCCGCCGTACGTAATGTACAGAGCCCGATGTATGAGAGCAGATGAAAGAATATTATGTACGAGGCGGCGTTACGCGGTAAATTGCAACGAGAGCTGACGGTCGATATGCTTTAAATTGTACACGTTACTGGCTACCTTTATATACGCGCACATGTATACACATAAACGTATACGAATGTCGTGTATTTATTAATTCATCGCCGTTTCTGCATACGAAACATTTCCCGTTGATATTTTCTGCCCAGGTTACCCGACGCTGAAAAGTAGCGAGGAGCATCGAAAATCATGGTGAAAAGTGGGTGATTTATTAACGCTGCAAGCTTCGCTCGCCGCTCGACCGGAAGTCGCGCGCTTGCGAATGGAACAATCGTGTCACTTGCCCTCGAGGAACTTTTCGAGCGGACTCTACATTTTTATTAAAGGCTTTCCAAATATTATAATTGACAAGCCGTTCGAGGTCACATCTCCGGGTTGTGACGTAACAGTCGTTGGGGGTGTAATCCATCCCACTTACTTTGGAAGGCGACAAATGGTTGGAAAAATGTAAAAAAAAATAAAAATAAAAATAACAATGCTACAGTGCATTTTCAACCCTTGAGAAACGACCATGACGATTTTATTATATTCGTGCAATTTTTCATATGTTGTGCCCGCGAAAACCGGCTCGTGGATGGGTGATTTAAGGGGGCATTTCCAAACGAGCCGAACTCCGGCTCATTACTTTAAAACGAGTTAACGATAAGTTTATTTAGAAAAGAGATTTTAAAGCCGAGGTGCGGTGTTGCCTCGAGACCAATGACTGCGACTGTGTGGCGCTGAAGTTTGCAACGTTCGAGTCCATCGAAATGATCTAAAAAAAACTCTCCAATAATTTCAGTTATTCTCCAATTTCGTTCCCTGCCGAACTTGCAATTCGTAGTCTTTCAACCTGCTCTGATACTTCGTGAAATAAACAAATTAGTGAATTACAAGTGTTTTTTTCCTTCATTTCGTTGGATTCCAACGTTGCATACTTCAGCGTCGTCCGAGTGTTAATTAATTTGGTAGTGAATTGTCGACAGTCGCAAACTGGCGATTCGGGCTTTGTCTTGTCTTTCTATAAGTCGATTAAAATGCTCTAGATTAGCCCCATCTATGATTGGTTTTAGAATACTTTTCGAGTGATCGGCGTTTAAATGCCTCGTCATATGCTCGTAGAGTGCGCAATTCCAGGGTTAATGAGCTAACGCTCCCTGATCAAGAATCGTCGTTCAGCGACGTTAGCAGTTTAGCAATTTAACAGTTAATAATTAAGAAATTAGAACAGTTAGTTATCTAGCAATGTTTCTAGTAAATTATCATGTACTTATGCCAATTTTTGTTGCTAAAAAATATTTTTTTTAAATCTCGAAAAAATGACTTTTTCACAAAAAATTATGTAGAAATCGTAATTTTCAATAAAAGATAAAAATTGAATCAGTTTGTAAGCCTGAAATATCATGCTTCCGGATGGGAATGATTAAATTTGCGACCGTTCCAAAAAGTATATTTATTTTAACATCTGAAGGCTTTTTTCAGAAAAAATAACAAGCAAATTTTTTCGCATTGATACACTATTGCATAAATATTATTGAAAATGTTTTTAAAATATTTCTAAATTAGAAGAAATTTAAAAAAAGTCTTCAAAAAATGGTCCTCGATCTCCGGTTATATGCCATCTTGCAATTTTATAATTTAGTAATTTTGAAAAAAAAAAAAAAAAATTCCCGACTTGAGAATAACTTTGTTTTTTTTACCTACTGTAGCAAAATATCGGAAAAATAAATAAAAACGTGCTTCGAAATTCGTTTTTTACACTTTAGTCACACGAGGTTGTAGGCACCCCAGATTTTTACAAGCTCTCATTTCTATGGCTTCCAAAACTGAAGAAACGAGCCCTTCCACCAAACAATAACGACGAGGCTCTCTAGAAGCGAGGGGTGAATTTCACCCCGGCCGAAATTCAGTCCGTGTAACCATTAACCCTACACCTCATGTGCCTTTTTTCATACCCTCAACCTCATGACCGGGGTTTGAACGCACCCCACTCTTTTTCTGCTTATAAATCCGGTCCTACGATGCTAAACTGACTTTATCCTACACCATTTTCTTCGTTTTTTTATAACGAAAAGAATGATGTACGATAAAACTAATTTCAATTGAATTTATATATTAAAAAATCCGTCGATAATCAGTCGATAATATCGCTTGTTAGGACGGGAGCGTAGTTTGAAGTTCGCGTGGGGTGTGCTCACACCCCAGTCATGCGTTCTAGGGTTAAGGGTAAATCGAAAAAAAACGCCGAATCCAAGTAAATGGAAAAGAAATGTCGACTGTGGAGTTCTCGAGACGAGCATACGCGCGACTTTGGGCTGAATAAGATTCCGGGCGTACGAATGACGAAAGTAGAAACTGGATTTCCATCGGTTTTGCCTTTTGTGCAGCAAACAACTAACTTTTTTCTAGTCGTATTGAGGCGGTTGATTTTCTCGTTGAGGTGACCTTTTTTCCATGGCGAGTGCGAGCGAGAAAATGTTTATTTTAAGGGCACTCGAGGATGAAAGTTCAGGTGAAATAGTACTAACGGTGCGGCGAATGTTTATGCAAAATGGTAAAAGGTCACGCGGAAAAAAGAATACGATCTTGCGATCCCAGGGCGCAAATTGTCTCGGAGTCAAGCACCGGGTCAAGTAGGAGCGAGTTTTTTTGCTCCTCCGAATCTCTACTTGTGAAGATGTATGCGCATAATAATACAAAGGAAATGAATTCTTTCGGAATTTTAATGGCCCCCTTCCGAGGCCTATTTTTTCTTCGGCTTCCGATCGAGCTCGGTGCGAGTATAAACATGGCTTTAAGAGTGACACTGGAAGCGAAGCGCGAAGGAGGAAACAACGAAAAACAGTCGAGTACGTGACCGCACAAGTGTTGAACGAGATAGCATCGCTCCTTTGTCCGGTCAAGGGCTCCACTTGTTTTCAAACTCTTTTGTAAAGCTTACTGGATCATTGGCGAGTTTACGAATCCATCGATTTGAATAAACATTTTTTCACAACTCGAACACACTTTTTTATTTCACCGGAATCGGACTTGTTTTCAGCAACGAGGACGATCGGAAGATTTCTGGGACGAGCGCTGTTCCGATACACTGCCGCGAATCTTTCGAACTAATCGAATTTTTCATTCCACCCGGAGATTCAGCGAGCTTAGAGCTTCGCTGAGAGCGCTTGGAAAATGTCACGCTGTGGGATCCGGCCGTGCGTGCGTCCCGAAAGAACGATCAAACGGATCGGAATATTCGTCGAAAGTGAGTGGCAAAATGATAATTTTTATTCGGGCTTATTAAAACACGGTGCCCTTACGTCTCGGGGAGATTTCACTTTTAATCATTTCTGCGACGCTTCGAAAAAACGTCGGAAGCACGCAAGGCGCGTTGCTCGAAAATACCGCAAATTCGTCGAACCCGCGGAGACGAGCGTTTCCTCGAAATGGACATGGACAAGTGGCTCGCTTCTAGAATCTCCTTCGATCCCCTTTCTCCAGAGGTCGGTATCGTTGATCAGTGTACCGTCAGTCGATAAACCAATGGTTCATGAAAACCGAACTTTTCTACTTGGAACTCGAACCAAGTCGAGGGCAGGCCAAAATTCGAGAAATGAGGATTTTTCGCCTCATCCGATTCCGCCTGGAGGCTGAAAATACCCTTTCAATGAAAGCACTTGGAAAAGTTGGATGAAAAGAAAAAAAAAAGTTTTGAAAGTTGTTCGAATCGAATTAATTTTTGACGAAGTATCCTTGAAATGCGTAACAGCTCAAAAATAATTGGTTGCCTCCCGTTTCCCGAAATACCCTCGTTTCGACCGCGTTTTTATCGCGTCGCGTAAACATTATTTTATTTCATACTAAAGTAAAATGAGTGTCGTAATGTTCGTTCGTACTTTCGAAGCGTCATCAGTAGTAAAGAGTTTACGCTAAAAATAAAATAGTCGCGGTACAAAAAGTCATGAGCACGAGATGATTTTTGTGAATAAAATAGCAACTGCGCGGACAATGTTGTCGAACAAGGGTGGCCCGTTGTCTCGAGCGTTGGGAAGACTCACCGAGGCTATGAGTCATTGAAGAGAAACACTATGGGTGCCCCCCATATAACCGTGGCAAGTGCGCTCCCGGCGAAGCAGCCACCCTAACGTGATTAATTCTGCAGCAAGGGCAAACCATATAAACGTAGTCGAGGAGCTTACAGTCTCGAAATTCGTGAGTCATAAAAACGTGACCTTTCGCAGAGCCATTTTTTATTTCGACTTCAACAGCGCAGAGAACGAGCCCGAAATAACTAAAGTCCGAGAAAAGTATCCGCCGTTGAGTAAATATTTTTTTTACTCGTTAAGCGGAGTCTCAATCTCGTTATTCCTTTGAGACTCGAAAACGGGTGTAATTAGATCGATGCGAATCGCTGATCTCAACGACGAACTTAATATTTTATTTTCCATTTGGAGAAGCAGCGCGTCAATAGTACTATTAATAATTCAATGAGCACTCATCGCGCGAATAGATTATGCGTTCAGAGCGAAATATACGATTCGATACATACAGGCGTGCGATTGAGTTTCACAGGTACGTACAAGCGATGTTCAAAGTAGAAAATTTTCGGACGGTAACGAAAAAATTGCTTTTTCCTCGTTCAGCGGGCTTCTTGAATCGGCGTGAGCACTGTAGCCATCCTTTAAGGAGGGTGGATCGCGACGTCACAATGCTACCATGCTAAACCATGTTGAATACATTAAAAATTTCAAAATTATAAGAATTTAATAAAATTTGGTAAATCTATTTTTTAAAAGGATATTAAAAAATATACATTTTTTTAGATTTTTCTACCACATAGCTCTCGAGTAATTGAACACTAAAGCTCACGCGTATAAGCATAGAGTTTACACAGTTACGCAACTTGTGCATGAGAACTTCGATTTAACGTTCAATTATTCGATAACCATGTGGTAAAAAAATTTGAAAAAAATTGTCTTTGTATACTTGATGCGAAAGAATGTTATCACGAAATTTGATCAAATTCTCATTATTTTGATTTAGCGATGCACCCTCCTTAATGGCTACTTTCCATCCGCATTAAGTAAAAGTCAACCGCGTGAAAAAGTGGAATCGATTTTTTTCATTCAACGAAAAATTTGTGACATTTGGATTAGCTAATTTTTGCATTTACCAAATTTAACTTGGGAACATTGAAATACGAATTTGTGCACTTGTTTGTCCTTTCAAATGTCATGGTCAGAGTATCACGGTTTTCGGCAGCAACATCGATATTTTAATGAACTAAATGAAAAATATAAAGTCGCTCAACAGCTAGGCGGAAATAATTTTTTAAATGACGCTGAACTGTGCAACAATAAAAAAGATGAGAATGCCGATACGTCTCGTCGCTCGTTTTCGGGACGGTCGAGTCGAAAATTCAACCCCTATGACGGGGGTGTTTCGGGAAGAATTTTTCGATCAAACTTGGCACGTCTTCCTTTTTTGACCTCATGAAACGATTCGTGAAATAAAAAATATGAGAATGCTGATACGAAAAACTTTATGAAATTTTCGAAATTTCAACCCCTATTACGGGGGTGTTCCGGGAAGAATATTTCGATCAAATTTGGCAAGTCTTCTTTTTTCGATCACTAAAAGCGATTCGTACAATAAAAAAAATGAGAATCAAATTTTGTTTTTAATTTCAATATCGTTGAAGCCCAACGTTGGAAACTTCAGCGACATTTCATATCGTTGGACGACTCCCGTTGCAAACGTTCAGATCGATTTTCCAAATATTTTGAGAATTATCCCCATGTAAGGTTAACCCCACAATCGCTTCGTGGATTCGAAGCTTTTGGGAAACGATAAAAAGCCATTGCGCCTTGGAATTATCAAAAAAGTGAAATTTCGCAAATTCTGTCCCATGTCGCGTTGAAATCGCGTGGAAAAGACTTATTGTCACCTCAATTACATCCTTTTCCTCACAGTCTTATGACACATGCAGTAAATATCATGATTTCACACTAAATATCGATGTCTTAAGATTTCATAACATAACAATCAGAAGTCGAACGCTTTAAAATGGAAACACCAAGCCAATGTGAAAATTCTCAGACATAATTGGGGTCATAAATCAAGGAAAAAATAACAGAGCTACAGAGGGCGTAAGAATTTTCGAAAAACTTCTGTGCGACAAGTCAGGGGTATCGGGCTATTTATTAGTGTAGTGTCCGAAGTGTGAACATAGCAATAAACGGTGAAAGATTTAGTGCACGGTGCACCATGGTTAATTAAGGTATAACTGGATGAATAGCTCGAGAAAAAATTATATCTGATTGGAATTTCCGTACTTCGTGATAAAAATAAAAAACTGAAAAAACTCAACAACATTTGGAAAGCTATGAACAACAATTATCAATAATAATATTTCCCAAAAGTTAATAACAAATTGTTTAAACAATTCATTATTCAGTAATTTTGCGGTGACCTATTGTTTTTTTTTACGAATGAAATGTGTGTTTTTTTCCGAACGCTCATGAATTTTTTCAGGATTTTCGTGGATTTTTGAAATTTCTTGTAAAAATTTTGAAAAATTTGAATTTTGGATACGTTTTAGAAGTCATATTTACCATCGGTTCTGAAAAGTCTCAAGGTTACTGAATCAAAAATGTACAAATAGAGTCACTTAAAAAATTTAAAAAAGGGAATTTCAAAAATCCACGAAAATTCTGAAAAAAATCGTGAGCATTCAGAAAAATGCGCACATTCGATTCGTAAAAAAAAAACAGGGGTTTACTGTAAAAATGTTAAAAAATTATTTATTTAAACAATTTATTAATAACTTTTGGGCAATATTATTATTGATAATTGTAGTTCATAACTTTTCAAATGTTGCTGAATTTTTTAAGATTTTTATTGCATCACGAAGCACGGAAATTCCGATCAGGTACAATTTATCGGCTGGGCTATCCATCCAGTAATACCTTAAAAAAAAAAAAACTATCGAGTTCCGAAAGGGAAGCATAGCCAATACACTGGTGTATGTACAAAAGTGTGTGCTGCGAAACCGCAATGCTGAAACGGTCGAGAAGTGTCGAAAAATAATGAAAAAAAAAAAAAAAAACGAAATCTTACACTTA
Organism: Venturia canescens; assembly: GCF_019457755.1. Classification (NCBI taxonomy): domain Eukaryota; kingdom Metazoa; phylum Arthropoda; class Insecta; order Hymenoptera; family Ichneumonidae; genus Venturia; species Venturia canescens. Next base: position 15,494,926 of record NC_057427.1, read on the forward strand.
CACACACTCTCGCAGAGGTTTCGATTTCTCGCCACTTTCTCACTCTTATCCCTCGAACGTTAGTATCGCTCCATGCCCTTCTTGTCTTTGTGGATTTAGACACCATGTATATGCAACGCGAACGGAGTGGAAGGAAAAAAAGGAAAGAAAAAAAGGAAAATTATAACGAATGCGACACAGTGTTATTTTACTTCATTTCAATTGTTTTTCTTTTCATTGTTATTACTTTTTTAAAAAAAATTTTCGATAAAAAACTGGTTCAAGAAATAGCTCTATCAACGAAACGGTGTATTAAATTGTGATGTAGCTGCGTATATGTAGGCACCGTGACTCCATTTACTCGAACACCCCCTACAACACACAGTTTCGAGTTTTCTCTCCACGTAACTAAACTTGCCGATATATACAGGCTGCCTTAAGCGAGATGGAAGAGAGGACGAAGGTTTTCTGGGTTTTAGTGCACCAAGTATTACGTCGGTTAGGCGAGTAAAAGAGGGCGCTTGAAGGAAGGGGAGGAGACAGGGGAGAGAAAAGAAACAAGGCGGGGAGAGTTGTAAAAAGATGTAGGAAGAAATAGAAAAATAGAAAAAATGTCGTTCTAAAGCGCGAGGGAGAGAGAGAGAGATCGTACAAAAGAAGGATAAACTAGAAATGTCTGACAGGAGGGACGAAGCGACGGGACGTTCGAAATATGTTCGGGGTTGAAAGGAGGAGAAAAAATGGGCAGTAAGGCAAAAAAGAAATGGGGATGGTGGCAGAACGTGAGCGAAGTAAAAGTGTCTTAACCAAGGGGGGATTATAGGCATGGTTCGTAGGTGACCTGAGAAAGGGGAATCGATCCAACACGTAAATGTATCCCGTGTTCCGGCATATCGAAGCAAAACCCGTAGAGCATATTCTTAACCAGACGAAAAGAGCAATAAAAAAGTGTTGACGATTTTTCTCTCAATTTATTCTGAACTAATGTTTTGATTTAGAGGTCCCCGTAAATGTGTGTAAATATATGCACGTGTATATGCGGTATTAAGTGTACAATTTTCGTATATTTTATGTCACATTATTGTTGTCGAAATTTACCTTTTAGCAGTTCTATCTCTCCTGACACCTTTCTATCTCAAAACACACTCTCTTTTTCCTCTTTTTTCTTTTTTTTTCACTCACCGCACACCACAGACACACACACGCGCGCGCGCACACTTGTCACTTTCCTGGCGACACACGAAGCACTGGATAATCAAATGTCCGCGACGGCACTCTCTCGCTTTATCTTACGATTCTTCGGAGTGACGATGTTCGCGGTGCTAGTCGTCGTGGTCTAGTAGTGATAATAGTCGTGATGGTGGTGGCCGTGGTGGTCGCGATGGTGAAATTGCTGCTTCTGCTACTACCTTTTTTCCTCCCTTGCTATTCGTCCGAAACGGACCGAAATGCGCGACTGATACGCTTCACAGGCACAGGGTGGACGGTCAAAACGGAGGAAACAGATGGCGCCACCGTACGATCAAGCTTACCAGCTCTCTCACCAACCCTCACGCGCAAACCGCCCCCTCCCCTTCACTCGCTGAAAAACCTACCCCCATCACCTTACTACTAACTTTCCATGTATACAGTACGAACCCTCGTAAATTCTCAAACTTTTATCTCCCACTTTTATTTTACTTCTCTAATTCTTTATTTATTTAAAGAAAATACGAGGAACAGAGAAAATTATTGTTTACATCATTTTGATTCAATCGAAACGATACCTGCAAAATGACGTTTATTATATTTCTTTAATTCATATTTGATGGTAAATTTAAGGTTATTTTCGGATCCGACTTTTTCTACCCATTATACCTCGAACACGTTGTTCAGTCTCTCAAGTCGTTTGTTTCAACCAATCTAATAAATGTGAAAATTCTATGAGTTCTTGAAAAAAGGCGGATTTAAAAAAAAAAATTCGATCGAAAACTTCCAGTGACGAATTCATTCGAAATACAGGTTTTACTCATTCGGGACGAAAATGGCTTTCCCGTGGGGTAGCGTTTTAGTTGTGATTTCCAAATATAAATGTTTCGGACCTTTCAAGAAACACTCAATGTTGTTTTGTATTTTCCGTTTAATGCAGTATTATCTTCGTCACGAAATGTCATAATTTATTAATTCGTCTTTGACGCACGATGATGGAGGTTTAACTATATGTAATGAATATATAGACGTATGATGTGGTGAAGCACCCACCCGCCCGCCAAAGTGCCTTGTAAATTCGTGAGATCAACGGATCCGTCGGATGTCGTCACTGTCCAACCTCACCTAACCTCACATAAGCTAAAATTTATAAAAATACTGGCTTACATTATTGTCGTGTATTTCAATAAAATATTTTCATATAAAATGGAAACTGATATATGCACGAATGTAATATCATTCCCTTATCATGCTTGAAAATTCTTCGTCGCAGTTCTTTTGAACCTCTGTACCATCGGAGTTTATCACGGAATTATGATGGTGGTGAAGATCCAATGTTGACATCACTATTAGTAATTTTACTGTTATTACCCGATGAGGAAATGCATGAAAACGAGTATAATTGAACCTGGGAACAAAATTACAAATGATTTTTTTTCATCTGAAAAACAAAACAAGAGTAATTTCCATGGAATTTTTTTCCAGAACATCGTTCATTAATTTGTCTCGAGTTAACGCATCGAATTCATAATCTTCTGTGGCATTCCTTTATCTCTCAGACGAGCTCTGACCGAAAAATCTTCGTTAGTTCGGTGAGGGGTAGCAAATCGTTTCTCAGGTTCTTTTGTGATGGCGCTTCCTCGCCGTGGTTGACTCGAGAACACGCGGACGGTTGATTATGCAATACCCGCAGTTGGAGTAACAGATTTCGCCGTTATTAAACTCGGTCGAAGTTGCAGAATTCCCAAATGTGGAATTTTCGTCCCCAGAATTGCTGGTTTCTGTGCACAAATATTAAATACTATTTCTGATCATTGAATAATATGGGAGCTTGATGAACTCGGTGAAATTTTAAGTAATGCAATTGGATTTAACAGTCTTTAAACGAATATAAATAAAACACGTTTTCGCCAGGTCCGTCAATATTCATATATTCTTAATAAAATTCTTAGACAATAAAGCAACAATGATAATAATTATTTCAACATATTATATTACTAGACGTATATTTAGATTGTTTTCATTTCCTGTTTACGTATTTACATGATGATTATTGAACGATTATCGTTCGTTAGGAATATTAAATTCATTTTCGCTCTAGCCGTATATTTGAATAATAAAATAATAGTAATAAAGCCTGCGAGATTGTACGAATATAACCGAGAAAAACTGTTACGAGTTTTGTTTTTTTTTTCCTTTTCTTTTTTTTAGATGTAAACTGCTAACCAAAAATAATAAGGCATAAAATACTTAAAAAATAGAGCAACAATGATGAGAATTAGAATAGCGTTATTTACAAAATTATTATTATCGATCGATCGAGGTGGGACTATTTCCTTTTGTTTCAGATTCAATTTTGATTGTGCCAAATGAAAAGTTGGTTCTTCGAACGCTGTATCGCGATGGGTGGAAATTCTTATCACGATTATACGTGTGATAAAACCGGGGCTGTATTATGAACCAACAACTTGATGAGAAAAAAATGTCGCGAAAGTATTCATTGAAAATGACAAGAGCCGAATGTTCGTGAACCAAAATTCATTCAATTTTTGGAGCAATGGTAATTGCAACATTTTTCGTTGAACGTTTAAGCAATGGAATTTTGGAAGCTATTTGTTGCGCGTGATATTCAGTTCAACTCTTGGAAGACTCTCTTTGTACCCGCCAAAGCTAGGAAAAGCTTTCTTTTCCGTTCAGATTCGTTTAATTGATTGAAAAAAAATGTCTAATAGCGATTCGCATCTTGCGAGATTCATTTTTTCATCTACTTTCGTGAAATTACATAAGAAGAATATTATTAAAATTTAATACGATTGTTTCATGCGCAGGCCTGATTTTTCTTCTACTTATCGCAAAAGGCCATGACGCGTAGTTTCTCCGTTTGACCGGGAAGTTATTGAAATAGAGCAATTGACTAATTTCAGTTGCCGAGGATTATTATTGCGATCAACAATCCTCGAGCAAAAATGCTTTGCGAAAGGTCCTACTGTGCAACCCGAGCGACAGCTCGGTCACTCTCTCTCACTCTCTCTCTCTCTTCTTGCGTGCGTTGGAATATTTTCTGTTTTTTTTTTTTGGATTTGCGCGTTTGGTGCTTCATCTTTGTGCGTTGAACGATGGATCTTAGTTTCGTAGTGGATCGAGACTCTCGAGAGAGAAATCATCCGTGCCCATCGACAATCCTCTGCTGAAGCCATCCTGCAAAATATATTTATAATGAAGCGTTCGTTCATGTTCCATCGGCACATTCGACGGGAATAATTCGGCAAATTTTCCGATCGAACCAATCGAAAGTAAATACTCAATCGTGTGACGAACCTTCATTTCCAGGAGCCTTTTGTCCAACAATCCAATCGCGTTTTCGAGCTCCTGTTGACTCGGGCTCGAGAGTTGAGGCACGTTCATGCCAAACTCTCCCATTTCGAACGGATCGTTAAAGTGGTTATTGATGGTTTTGGTGCTCGCGTTTGAAGGCGGTGACGAGGAGCCACTCGTCGTCGTTTCGCTTCCCATCGTCGGTGGATTGAAGGGAACACTGCCGAAAAGATCCTCCTTCATGACCCCGTTTTGGCGTCTCGAATCCTTGGCCTTTGGCGGTGGGGCCACTAATCGGAAACGAAATAAAATTCATCCTCATTCGAATACTTGCTGATCCGATCGCGAATCAACGAGTCGTCTGAGACGATTAAAACACACGAATCTGAGAGCAAAGACTCACAAAGTGGTGGAGGAGAACCGGCGCTGGATCCGTTGCTTCGTGGCAACAGATTTCCGGGGGTCAGAGGTTGACCATTGGTAATAATGGGCTGAGAGTTGTTCGCGTTGGAGGAACGAGTCGGAAAACCATTGGAAGCGCTCTCATAAGCGCGGGGGTTGAAATCTTCCTCGAATTCGTCCATCAGCAATCCTTCGAGCTTCGTACCAACGGAAGGTGTCGCAGGAGCGGACTCGCTTCTTCAAATTCATAAAAAAAAGAAAAGCATTTAGAATGGAAAAATAAGAAATGCAGGATCGAGAGAGCGCTCCAATGGCGGTCAATTACCCCATGAAATCGTCGTCGAAAGATTTTTCAAAAGTCCTCGGCGGCACAGGTGGTGGTTGTTGTTGACTGCTGTTCCCGTTCGTATCGTTTCCATTTTTCGCACCGAGTTTACCACCGGAGGTACCGTTCACTCGAGGAGGCGCTTCCTCATCGGTCGGAGGAGCCGCAGAGCCCGCGATTCCGGCAGAATTACCAGGGTTACCAGGCACGTGAAGAATGTCCGGCAAATTGTGCTGCGCCAAATAGGACGAAACGTCGGCCTGTAAGAATGCCCAGTTAATTTAATGTCCAAGTGTTCGACTTTTGCGCGGTTTGACGAGACACTTACAGATCCCTTTATTGCCGATATATCTTGAAGCCTCTGTCGAAAAACGTTGTTCTCATGCTCGAGGCGCCATATTTTTTGTTGCAAGAGCATCGACCGCCTCTGAGCCTCGAGATCTTTGCCGGATGTTTCGAGAAATCGTCGATAAGCGAGACCGAAGGCTTGCCCGATCGTCAACGTTATTTCCTCGGCGAGTTTGTCGCTGACAAATACGAAGCACGTGTGGCTCTCCGCGTCCTCCTCCTTGGCTATGAAACTGAAAAATTTCTTTTCTCCTTTGTCATCGGCGCAGTACGATATCCGATGCAGCGGATATTGATGCATGATTCGCTAAAAAATCAATATTATAATTAAAATCAATCGACGCAAGAATTAAGGGGGAATATGAGTGTGGAAAAAAGAGCTTCTTTATGGTTCAGGGATAGCGGACTAATCGGTAAAAACTTGCTTTATATTAATATTTAAGTTACACCATTCAATTTTATCCTCTCAAAACTTTAAACGCTTTTTTCTCGAAACCGTGTTCTTTGACCTGGTTGACAGCATCGCTCTGTCAAATTTTGTCTTCAGAAAACTTACCGCTATCGTCGCATCGTAGTTTTTTCAAATTGTTTACTTTTTTACCAACAATTTACTGCAAAATTATTGTATAAAATTCGATTTTTTTTAATAACCGTCATTTTTTGTCTAATTAAAATTTTCAAATTTTCTACCACGCTGCGATAGCTGTACTATTATAATTTAATAATCTTGTTGAATTTTTGGTTTCAAAAGCTTGCTGCGGCACTTATGCTGTCAACCTTCGGGGAGTCTTTTTTTGAGACGCCATTTTGCGACCGCTCCTCTGCTTAATAAAATGTACTAAAAATGAAAAAAAAAAAAAATCCTTGCATACTTCATTACTTCAATAATTATCACACATAATTTCAAATAATTTCATGGAGCCATATTTTCAAAAAAAATTCGCAAAAAATTCCTCATTTTTCAGCCTGTCACACTCATATTCTCCTTAATAATTTCAGACACTTCCTATGTGAACTGTGTATCAACGATTTTTATATGTATAATACCTTTGGAGTAGTCTTGGTTTTTGGTTCCTGTATCGCCACACCGTCGATACTTATCGTGAGTTCGACTTTCGGAGTTTTCGTTCCCTCGCTCTTGCGCAATTGTTGGGTAAACTTGAGTTTGCATATCGCCTCTTTGACAACTTCGATTCCTTTCGACTGATCGACCTCGGTGCTCCCCAAATACTGAAAAATATCAACGTCCTTTCGTTTTTTAATATTTCTAACAGATGTTTCCACCTCTCCGCTCAAGATTAAGGTGGTCGCTCCGCCAAAGCTTCTTTTGCAGAGATTTTTGAATTACAATCACTCCTTTGAGATGCCACAAATAACGAAAATACATTTCAATCGAAATCTTGAAATTAAGCCTGCAATTGCTTACTGCGCGATTCAACAGCTTCAATGAAATTATCCGAAGATTTCTATTGAAGATTTTTTTTTCATTTGAACATTTCTTAAGCCAAGTTTGATGGAAGTTTGCGTAGATTGACTGGGAGCAAGCTCCCGAACGTGACTATTCCGAGACCACGGGCCGAAAGTGTATCGTTTAAATCTTTAGCTTCGTTTAGTGGAGCGAAAAATAGATTTTTCACGTGCAATGTCAAAACTATATAAAAATGCACGAATCGAAAGAAGAAAAAGTAAAAAGCAGTAATAAAGAGATTTCCAATGTTAAAGGAGAGGGAGAAATTCCTGAGCTAGTCCGCGCCCATGCGAGTGAGAGAGAATCTGTGCCAAGTTAACATTTTTCCGCTCGGAATAGCATAGTTGAGAGTTGGCCGTCAGTTTACGAGCGTCCAACACGTGGTCGAGTATGAGGAGAAGTATTGAAAGAGAGGCGCGACGAAAAAGTTATCAGCGTGAATACGAAAACAACAATAGCAAGAAAGCCGAACGGCGACTAAATGACGCAAATATTTGATGGATTTCGTAACATAAAAATGCTTTCACGCGCGTACGCGAGTCCACTCGGTGTTTTTTATTCCGTTTCGTTACGTCGCAGCGAATGATCGCGGTAATAGTAATTGAAAGAAAGAAGGAAAGAAAAAAAAAAGAAAAAGAGTAATAACAAGGAAATTGCGTCGTCGTTCGGAAATCGCGGCGCCATGCATTTATAGAGTCGTGTGATGATGCTGCTTCGCGGATCTTGTCTATTATTGTGCCAATATACATCTGCGTTGTATGAACGGTGATGAAATCTTGTACCGGGACGATCCATCGCTCGCGGACTTTGGATCAGCCGCGAGAACAAGTTTGTCGTTTTCTTTATTTCTACGCATTTTCGAAATGAGTTTAAAGCCTCGACGTCGTTCGAAGCATGCACCCGGATTCAGCGTCGTTCGAATTTTTCTCTCTCCTTTCTCCCACTCACTCCGAACAAAGAATCTAGAAACGGCGTCGAAAATCTTTAAAATCAAAGGGCCCCTGTGTCGGTTGAGGAACTTTGGAAAATCTTCGATGCGCCGGCTGGCGGGCAACGGGGGAACATAATGACGGGAAAAAATGGGAGAAAGTGCGGAAAGAAGCGGTCGATTCGTACCTTGACTAGGTAGGCGATGTGGCCTTTTTGTAACGCGTCCGGTGGGTGTATCCAGTTTCTATTTGTTCCTGCAAATAGCAAGCGCAAGAGTTACGAAACGTTGATTTACAAAGACGATTGACAGTATCATCGATTCAATAAAATAATAGCACCAAGATAAATCATTTTCCTTGTTTTACATATTTAATAAAAGAAAAAAGAAAACAATTTGCATTTGTTCGCACGAACCTCCGTTTTTGCTTGATTGTTGATTCTTGTTGTTCGTCGAATTTTGAGCCCATTTTAACAGAGTCGAGTTCCTCATTGCGCCGCAATAATTTGAAGATTGAGATCCTACCCGAGTCCGGAGCCGAGAAGGAAGCAAAAATCGAAATAATTATAGCGAAAATTCGACATTTTGTACGAATAAATTGACGAACCGATGAATTGTTAAATAAAAAGGAATATGATAAAAATCAGTCGATAACAACGACATAATGGGAATATTTATAGTGGATAATGGAGGACAAACGGAGGCAACGATTCGTAGACAAATTGCGAGTTGAGAGAACGATTTTCTCATTCGTGAAGCTGCCACATTTATTGTCGGGGGAGTGGTGGAGCCGCGGGCAAAGCTACGCTCCTCCGCGTCTCCCATCCTCCTGGCCCTTCGAACATTTGAGCTTCGAGACCTCTAATATAATTGCACTCTCGCCTTTCATGCGTTATGCGATCACGACGACGCGTCACACACGAGTAATGGATTCTGAAACGCCCGATAGTGGGTCAAGCCGATAACGGAGCAACAAACTGCCTGCCATTTGCATCCTTCCTTACAATCCTCTCTCACTCTCACCCCAACTATCTATTTCTGGATCTCTATCATTCTATATTCTCTTGGATAACTTATCTGTCAAACAACATTCGTCTGTCTGACTGCGGTACGTGTACGATCGACCAATTCTCATAATTCAACACTTTTTTCACTGGACTGCGAGCTGACGACGGTGCGTATCGTCGAATCGGTTGGTCGACCGACTGGACCTATTTTTTTTTCTGTGTACGCACACGTTTCAGTCGCGAGTGAGGAAAAAAAGGTTGTTCATGCGGAATAAAGTTCATTTGGATGGACGAAGATGTGGAGAATTCGATTATTATTTTGCTGAATAATTTAAATCATTTGTAAGTTTGAAAAATATGTAATTGGACCGACTCATTTGTCTGGATTGTTAGAAAAAGATCGATTTATTTAATCGAACCGAATCGAGGCACAACAAGTCAGTTTCATAATAAATTGAGCACCCAGAGATCGCTCGACTGAGAATCGGATCTGTGAATTTCGAAAAGAAGCAGAGCAATTGAAAGAGGAGTCAACTTCTTCTGCGTCGAGGTAGGGAAGTCAAAAGCACCGTGTCAATGTAACTTCTTCTTCTTCTTCCATTTGGCTAGATACTTATTCAATTCACTTCACGACTGACAGGGCTGACGCGACGCGAGAATATGAAATTTACGAAAAGACGGTGTGCATGTGGATTGTATTTCATACAAATTTTTTCCGAATCAACGATTTATAGAACGGTATTTTAAAAACCGATCTTACGATTGAAAGATTGATTCGGATCCCTTTTTATAAAGTAAGGTTGTAACGCGTGAATTAGCTGTTCATTGTCATCGTTTTTCCGCGATTCCGATTGGTTCTTGAAACACGAGCATTGTGGGGCTAAATTCATTCGGAAAAAACAACTTTCATTCGTCCCACCAAAATGACAGCTTGGAATTCAAGCCATCTTTGACATTTCGTCGATATCGTTTTGCTCGACTCGATTTCTCGAAAATTCTTCAAGTTGGAGATACTTTCAATAGTTATTAATGGGTTGAATGGTAAAGATAAATAAAAAGTTACGCTTCGCAAGAAGATGACGTGCGCGGAGCGCGCGTCTGTTCAATTAAGCATGTACAGGATGGTTTTTAGATGGCACTCTCATTTTTTCATGTCTTACAATCCAAGATTTGTCTTCTATGTCTGTGAAATTTCAAGACCCGACATCGACTGTTTGCTTGAAAAAGGAAGTTCATCTGATAACCGAATTAACAAAGAAATTTCGATAAATAGTATATTACACCACAAGGGCAGAAAGTTTGACGCGCAGTTCAGGGCTATCAAACTTCTGCCCGTGTGGTGTATACTATTTTTCTTCATAGCCGGTCGAAAGTACGTTTCTTCCGAAATACGCAACTATCGATAGAAGATAGAAGATACTCGCTTCGCTCGTGCAGCAAATGTCGGGGGCAGGCATCAAAAAAACAAGATATTAGCAAAGATAATTAATATGAATATTTGCATTCCTATGAACCTGAAAATAGATCATTATTCCGAACGACTATATTCATTTTATCAGCCTGGTCACTTTATTTTTGGCTTTCACATTGATTTTATCTGGAAGGATAAATGTATGTTATTCGTTCGGATTTGTACTGTTTTGATAATAGTGCTTGGAAGTAATATGGCATTTCCATAACATATTTCCGAATGAATAACATAACCTTATTCGTACGGTTTGCAGATGACTAGACACAACCATTCAAAAAACACGTAAGCAATATCGGTTCAAACGTCAAACGTCAAAAGTAAAAAAAATAATTACGTCAAACCTTTCGGAATGCAGAAAAAAGTTTTTGCTCCCGCCGAGACAAATGAAGCGCGTGCAGTTTTGACAGCGTAGAAATGTTATCTTTCGACTGAGCCGGTCGAAAGTACGTTTCTTCCGAAATACGCATCTATCGATAGAAGATATTTTGATGCCTGCCCCGATACTTGCTGCACGAGCGAAGCGAGTGCTGCTGGTCGAGGGGGCAGGCATAAAAAAAACAAGATATTAGCAAAGATAATTTATATGAATATTTGCATTCTTATGAACCTGAAAATAGATCTTTACGAGAACCCATCGGAATCGCGGAAAAGCGATGACAATGAACAGCTAATTCACGCCTCACAACCTTACTTTATGAAAAGGGATTCTGAACGACTATATTCGTTTTATCAGTCTGGTCACTTTATTTTTGGTCTTCGCATTGACTTTATCTGGAAGGATAAATGTATGTTATTCGTTCAGATTTGTAGCAGTATAGTGCTGTTCTGATAATAATGCTTGGAAATAATATGACATTTCCATAACATATTTCCGAATGAATAACATAACCTTATTCGTACGGTTTGCGGATGACTAGACACAACCTTTCAAAAAACACGTAGGCAGTATCGATTGAAACGTCAAAGGTCAAAAATAAAAAAAATAATTACGTCAACCCTTTCGGAATACAGAAAAAAGTCTTTGCTCCCGCTGAGACAAATGAAGCGCGTGCAGTTTTGACAGCGCAGAAATGTTGTACTTTCGGCACTGAAATCGGTGCCGAAAGTACGTACTTTCGACCGACTGTGAAGAAAAAAATGTTAATACAGTAAAGAGTAATGAAAAAAAAATGTACGCGCATACTTTGTTCGTGAGGAAATAAATTAAAAGGGATTCTCCAAATTAACACGGTCTCTTACGGGTTTCGGTGGATTTCCCGTCTTCATATATGAAATTTGCAGGCATCGATAAACAGTTCTTGCAGAAACTTGCGTAAGTAATAGAAAAACATTAAAAAAATATGTTCACAGCTTCGTGAAATCCATTCAATACTCGTATAGTTCGCAGTTAATGATTTTTCTCGAAAAATCGTGATTATTGAGAGGTTAACCCATATGTCACTTTCACGATGACAACGTTGCAACCGCGCGCTTATTGAAACCGGAGACTACGATTTCCTATTCATGCAACTCACTTCCAGGATCTTTCAATAAAATATGAAGGACGAGTGAGAAAATATTGATAATGTAGTTGAGAAAAACTTGTGTTTTGAACATCGATTATGACACGAACGCGCGTGAAAAATTCTGTCAATAACAGCTGTACAGATAGTACAGGTTACGAGGTCGCGGCGTTGCCAAACTCATTGGACCGACTACGCTAATAGCAATAATTTTTATTTTGATCCACTCTGTATATCAGATAAACTTCCATAAGAGTCGAAAAGTGCAGAAATTAAGGTAAGAGTCGCACGACTCTATGGTCAAATGACTATTTATTAATCGTCGAAATAAAATAGGTTATAAGAAAGGTTTTCTGTATTGAATAAATCTTAGGGCAATTTAAACTGTATTCGTATAAATTTATACAAAATCATATTTAATAATTTATGATTAGAAATGTCTTATGATTGCTTATTTGTCTCGGTTTTTCAATATATACATATATATATCGGTTCTCTTCTCACCTGACAGTCGACAGATATCCTAGCTTCCAAACTCGCTGGCTATCACGAAAAGTATACATATATGTATACGTTCTTAACGTTGCTAAGTATATAGAGTCACTTCATGGCGGCAGACTTCCATCCCTACCAGAAACATCTCTACCAAAATTCAATACTACCAATTACATCTCTACCAAAATGCATTTCTATCCAAAAAAAACAAGTCCCGTAATATTTCTACCACGATAAAACACCACCCCGCAACAACTCGACACATTTACATCCTCTTACCAAAAACATCTCTACCAAAATTCAATACTACCAATTACATCTCTACCAAAATGCATTTCTATCCAAAAAACAAGTCCCGTAACATTTCTACCACGATTAAAATTGTGTCATTAAAATATTTTAATGGCTTGAATGACTCAATTTTCACGGTTAAATAGGTTTATCTTTTTGAAAATTGAGTCATTAAAAGATTTTAATGACTTTAATGACTCAATTTCCACGGTTAAACAGGTTATCTTTTTATAAAAGTTAACCCTTCCTTACCAACAAAAGAGGAGGTTATGATGTATACGGATAGACATTTTATGTGGTGGAAATATTTTCTAGTAGAGATGTTACGTGGTAGACATTTATAAAATGAATTATATTCATTTTGGTAGGGTTGTTACGGGGTAGTGTTTTAATCGTGGTAGAAATGTTACGGGACTTGTTTTTTGGATAGACATTAATTTTGGTGGAGATGTAATTAGTAGTATTGAATTTTGGTAGAGATGTTTTTGGTAAGAGGATGTAAATGTGCCGAGTAGTACGGGGTAGTGTTTTAATCGTGGTAAAAATGTTACGGGACTTGTTTTTTTGGATAGAAATGCATTTTTCTGTCCTTCGGGCCGAAGTTGCCGCATTCTGCCTGCGTCGGACAGAAAAATCGTATACACACCTCGGCCAGGAAAAAGTAAAGCCTCAGACCACATGTTTGTCAGCCTCGGCTTCGCCTCGGCCGACAATTACATGTGATCTGAGACTTTCCTTATTTTCCTGCCCTAGGTGTGTAATATACTATTGGTAGAGATGTAATTGGTAGTATTGAATTTTGGTAGAGATGTTTCTGGTAGGGATGGAAGTCTGCCTTCATGGCAGTCGATCTCCTGCCATTTTCTGAGTTTTCGTCGAGATTATTTTAAAAATTCTCTTCGAATGAGTCGATGGCCCTATATTTTTATGGTCACATTGGAATCTTTATAATATAATCTATGAGGAGCAATTTTAACATAAACTATATCTAATCGATAAGGAAATGAATTCTGCAATCATAGTGTTGGCGGGATGGGTTTTTCATAAGATGTCGTGTTAAATTTCTATTTTTGATCATAAATTTCTTGATATAATCTTTGGTAACCTATTAAATCCTTTAGCCATATGAAAGTTTATCACGTAAAAATTATATAATTTAAAAATCACGAGTTCGTCTAATATCGATTGTCGCGCGACTCCTACCTTAACATCGCTTATGGCCACGATGACCTATTGGCCCCTTCAACCATCTTCGACTCAAAATTTCATATATTTCTAATTTAGATGTCAAAGATTAAAACCATCATTGATATAAACTGAATAGCGCGAAATCTGATGGTACGTTAAAAAAAAGACGGCCACCTGAACTAGAAGTATTGACTCGAAGACGACGAATGATTACAGAATCTTGAAATTTTACAGGCCCACACGTTACTTGTCATTTTCAGCGCAACCTATATCACATTGTCAATGGAAGTGACAGCTGTACTTTTTAGGGTTATATATCGTGATTTCTGATCTAATCTGTCAACTGACTACGTTCAACGTTGTCAAACGTTTGAAAACTAGTTTTCAGAAAGTATGGAGCGGTTTATTATATAACAGAATACAATGTGACGTGTGTCGCTCGAGGCTCGTACGTCTTCCGAGTCTTTTATCTTGTTTATTACTAAGGACGATCGTTGTCAGGGAACATAAGGTCTTCATTTTAGTAATAAGACAAATACATACACATACAAGAGGGGGAAACCGAAACAATATATTATTCACGATTAAAAAACTAAGATAGTGTAGACGCTGAAGTTTGCAACGTTGGAGTCAAACGACACGAAGGAACAAAACATTTGTAATTCATCAATTTTTTATTTCACGAGATATCGGTGCGGGTTGAAAAACTACGAATTGCAGACTCGACAGGAAACGAAATTGGAGAATTACTGGAATTACTGGAGGGTTTTTTACATCATTTCGATGGACTCCCAACGTTGTAAACTTCAGCGTCATAGATAACGCTTTCTTACTAATATTCTGCTATAGGGGAGACCGGGACAAAACGGGATGCCCGAAAAATGAGAGAAATTTGTTGTCTTTTTTTCAATTTTTATACTTGTCCGAAAAGAACATGAAACATATTTTTTACAAAATATCTTGTTTTTTTTGGGGGATTTTGATTTTTTTTTTCAAAAAATTCGTTTTTTTCAAATTCCCTCTTTTTTACATCACTTCCAAAGTGAAAACGTTTTTGCACAGATATACAAAAAGTTTTGTATATCTGCGATTACTGCCTCGCAGATTACTGTCTACGACAGTAATCGCAGATATAAGTTTGCGGACTATCATGTGTGGTTACACCTGCACGTGAATCATGTGCCCACTACGCACAATTTTGCCACTGAATCCATGATTCAGTGGATAAAGAATACAAATTTTTACAAAATAAACATTGGCAATCTTCGTTATTATTCTTATAATTAATTTTGAAATTTAATTACAGAGGGCGCGTTCGACGTACGTTAGAGCGTTGTAAGCGCTGAGAGCGCTCACACCTTGAGCTCGACTTACGTTTGAGCGCTGTAAGCGCTGAGATCGCTTTCAACGCTTACAGCGGTAAGTCGAAAGCACTTGGTTACAGGTGCAAAGTGCACCCAAGGTGCATTGAATTAAAATCATAGTAAAAAAAATTCATGAGTTTTTGAGAGGTACCCCGTTTTGCCGCGAAATTTTTTGTTTTTTGAAAATTGAAAAGAATTCCAGTACATTTCTTAGTTTTTGGGAGTAAAAAATAGACGGTGCTTCCCAAATTTCTGAAAAGTTCAATATTTCCTTAGGTATCCCGTTTTGCCCCGGTCTCCCCTATATGAATGACCGAGGTAATTTCTGCAAAAATATATGGAAAGACTGTCACGACTAATACGAAGTGCATGCACATTCTCAATCAGTGGGAGAAAATCGATCTGAGAAATCGACTTTCGGTCGGTTAATAATCGATTCTTGGGAAAATCGATCCTCAGATTGGCATCCTGCGTCTGGATCTGGTCGATGGGTTTTTCAGGAAGTATCACAGTCGCTGAATTGGCCGAGCTGCACATCGAGGATTCGCGTCACGACTTTGCATGGGAAAGCAGTCGCAGCAGTTTTTGCGAAACGGTCAAAACGTGTGGAAATATTTTGGCATTTTTTGACCTCCAAACCTCGAGCCTCCAAAAGATCATTTGCTGCGGCTGCTGCTCCGTGCACTTGCGGTCGACAAATTTTTCCCTTTCCAGAGTGCCCGAGTCCTGGAAGCGGATTTCCGAAAATTCAACAGCCCCGCGATCGAACCACTTCCGAAAGATCCGAGCCTCCGCGAACGTTCCCTCGAGATTTCCAGGAGCAGTTGAGAGTCCGCGCTGCTCACACGGATGTAGAGAATTGTATGATTTTCTCGTGGTATGCGACACGCGACTCACTTTCTACCGGTTTCCCGGCGGGAGTTTGCACAGCGGCGCGCTTGTGCGCGCAGATTTCCCTAATACGATTCATCGCGTACTTTCTATGCGTGACTCTCCGCAACGAGAACAACGGTCGTTTTCATCCGCCGTTGTGCCGCAGCGATAACTCATTTTCTCCCAGATTAAGGGGCCCCCGAAAAGAGGTGGGAGATCGAAGAATGGCAAACTACTTTCTATCATCGCTCGCAGAGTTTCAAAAATGAAACATTCAACGAGAGAATTCGAACCGACGAAATTTCCAGTCGCCATCATTGCCTCGTAAACGGTGCAACCGATTCGTGAAATCTGCTCGTGCTACTTGGCCAATGTGCTTTTCCAGGATCATAAATTTCCCATTTTAATTAAATGGAACCCCCCGCGCCACGAGACCTTCGAGACCAGCATCGGCCGTCCATTCTCGCTGATTATTAGCCACGCTCGCGCGCCTCCCTGTGCCACTCCGTGCACCGCGATAGTGAGAGCATCGCGATATAGCGGGTGCCTCGTTTTGTCGAGCATTGCCATTATTTTTAATCTCCTTTCAATGCGAATTCCAAGAGACGGCGAAAGACGATCGTTTTTTCCAAATGCCGCGTCAGTTTAGAATTTTCAATCATAATTTCACATTGATTCTCCCACGAGATGACCTTTACACTGAATCTCCTGTCAAAAGACGTTTTGAGCATGACGCACGCACGACGTTGCATGAAAAATCAATGGAGGCTCCCCAATCGCTAAACTCGAAATTCACAGGCAATACGAAATCAATTGCGCAGCGAGAAAACAAGTTTTTTGAACGAATGTTTTTCATGGACCGAAAAAACGATTCTGACTCGATAAAAATTTGGTTGATTCATCGATCTTTTTTATCGTATTGAAAAATATTTATTCGAGAGGGCAAGTGTTTGAATCGTCCATTTTTCTTGTCAAATGTCAATTTTCGTTAGTCGATAAATTACAGTGTTTCGCAGCCAATATTATCGACGTGCGGAAGAGATTCGTGAAAAAAATCCTGAGAACGTTTGAACCGAACTTTCCAGCACTCGTGTCGTGAGAGCTTCATGTTCAGTGAGATTTTTCGTCCTTCCAACGCATCCGAGCTGGTTCGAAAGAGTACGTGAAACGAGGCTTTCGATGCCTCGGAGTCTTTCATTTGCAGTTATTCCCACGAGAGTTTCAACATCGCAACGTGTCTTGGTTGGTAAAATAATTTGAGGCTTGCGCGCGCATGTGTTTGGGCTCTGGAAAAAGGCAACGACGGCGAACAATGAGACACATATTGTAGCGGAGGTTTCGTTTAATGCCCGACTTCCTATTCCTCCCACGTACATATACACGCAGAGACGCCGACTGTGGTGACAAAGAGGTCGCCTCGTGCATTCGTATGTGGGTTGGGGATCTCGGTTTGTGCCGAGAGTCGTGCAAACACGGAAGAACTGCGGTATCGCCGATTATTCCGTATTCCGCGGCGCCCGACTATTTTTTTCCATTATTCCTTCCGGTCCGATTGCACTTTTCGACTTCGTTTTTGCAGCTGAATTTGTGTGATTTTTCTTCTATTTTGTTGACGAAGAGCGTGGTGAATTTCTTGAATTTTTCGACTGCGTCAACTTCGAATGTTTCGAGCTTAGGCTCGGGAAAAAACTGTTGAAAAAATGTAGTTCGTTGGCGAAATATGGAAACAATACAAAGTTGAATGACAGCGCGGAGCGGCAGAGAAACGAAAACTCGATTGAAACTTATTCAACGAAATTCTCGAGTCATGTTCGCATGTATTTATGCGAGCATCGAGTACGCCAAATGTCACTTCCTCGACGAAAGGTGCACTAACCTTTCACAAAGGTGTTTCGTGTATAATGCATGGAAAAACTTATCGCGACGCAGAAGAGGGACGTTGGTGGGGAGCACCGGCCGAAAGGCTCGGCATCGGGGCACCGAGCGGGGCCACAAACACTTTTTTATCGAGATGAACGATCCGGGAAGGGTCTTCTCGTCTTCCTGCGAACATCGCCGTGGAACATGCTTCGTTCTTTCGTGAAATGAATTCTTAACAAGCTCCAACCAAAGTACGGTAACTGCGGTTCGTGAGACGATCCAAACGAGCACTGTGAGGACGTGAAAAAATTGTTCGAATTGACAAGTTTTTCGAACGTTTTTGCATTCGGCTCACACACCCGGTTTTCATAAATTTTCGATCAGAATTACGTAAAGATCGAGAAACTACGGTTACGCGATTGCGAACTTCCCGCAATAGAAATAAAGACTATTGATTCGAGGTTATTGTAACGCAGTCAATGGCTGCTGCACCTCGGACCTCGGACCCCTCGGACCGATTCGCCATGCACGACTGGTGCCGACTGCAGCGCCAATGAATAAACGAACTAAAACAGCGCCTTGAAACGCCGAAATTGAGCACTGCGTGCGCTGCTGTCGATTTGGCTCCCCCCACCATACTTGTTTGATAAACCACGTGATTCCGTACGCCGCATGTGCTCCCCAGTTGGTGCGACTTCGATTTAGCGAAAAAAACAATGGGAATGGACGTTTGAAAGAAAACTATTAAATTCGTGTGTATTTTTCAAACGATTAAATTACGACTCGCATGAGCATCAGAACCGCAGAAAACACTTGCGAGAAAAAACCGAGCCCGAACGATTCCAGTGTCCCCTAAACGAGTCGAGTCGAAGTAAAAATCTGTCGGAAACCTCGCTAATAACGTCCACTGTAGCGTTCCGCACACACGAACTAATAAATTCAAACTCCACGCTGATGGGAACGAGGTTAGTGAATAAACACAAGTGTAAATTAACTCAAAAAACAACAGTATTCAGTGAAAAGCATTTTTCTAAAAGTTGTAAAATATTGCTGCGACAATCCTGGGAACAATGCGCATATATAAACGACGCGAAAACGCGTTTGAATAATCAATTGTTTTGAGCATCGCGAACTTTGTCGGCCGTCGTTGTCTCCGCAACAATTGCGTCGAATTTCCTTCGCTTTTCTATTTTTTCATACGATTCAATTCTCGAGAGACTTCCCGTCGTCGAGCATCGCTTGATTGTCGATACACAAATGCGTGACAGTTGTATTTTGAAGTGTAATTAAGATGTGAGCTCGAGTGCTTGACCTGCGCGATGAATACAGAACGAAATGATTTTTTAGCCGCGAGATGAGCCGAGCGCGGCAGCGGGGGCGCGAGATATACGTGACTTGGAACGAGAAATAAGATGGTGGCGACAACTTTCGCTGGCCAATTAGGATAATAGGCTCGCGCGATCGATTGTGCACGCACGCAAGTAGTTCACTGGGTTAAAAATCAATGGTTAAGCGCAAATGGCTAGCATTGAGTACAACAACGGCCTTGGGATCCGACTTGACATATTGTGCGAGGATTATCGATACGTGCGTCTCGAAACTCGGAGCGATCGAGTGCCATCTTGAGTGGCGACAGCGCCATCGACGACGATTTCGACTGTCTGTTCGATATTTTTCATTCCTACGAACCTGGGTGAAGAGGCGCTCTTCGTTCTACCTTAATTATGTTAAAACGTTACTAATCCCCCACCAACTACATTGCATAATGTTCAAGGTGAAAAGTGTACTTGTTTCGCGACGCAGTGACACCGGACAGCCTCCGTAACGGCTCCGGCATCTGGGTCGCCTTTTTTGCGCTCTTCAGGCCAGAGGAACTAATTAATCTCTCGGATAACGCGACTGGCAAAAAAAAAAATGCGGACATCGGTGCAGTAAAAATCGGTTTTGAGGTTATGGAGAGGAAACTTGGAATTGATAATTCAACGCCTCTGTCGTTGCTCACTTTTTTTTGGAAAATTTCAGAAGGACGGACGATCGATGCCGAATGGGACGAAAAGAAAAACAAATACCAACCGCTGGGATTAACCTCTTGTGTTTACATTCACCGAATGTGTCGATGAATCGTACTCGGAGATCGAATGTTCGAAGGCGATCGTATCGCGAAGAAAAATCATTATGAACGCTGTTGTACCGTTGTTGGACGCCCGAAGGTCGAGAGCTTAGAAGAGTCTGTGCAACGAGAGTGAGACTCTCGAAACGATCACTCATAGTTGGTCGTAGTTTGCTACGGACACGTACATATAGGTGTCTGTATCCGCTTGGTTTATCGTTTATTTCATACGTTCTCTATCTCATCGTACGAATCGTCTCGTAAACCAGTTTCCATATACGAATCAGTCGGGTTTGCGTCAGCTACGCTCGGTTATCCTCTTATCGTTGTAAAAGTATCTCTCCAGCTCTCGATCGCTGAACGTTCAACCCTCCATAATGCCCACTACCTCTTTTAGTCATATTCAAAGTTTCGAACGGTGGAATCCAGCGGAAGTGATTTTCATTGGTCTGCCGACTCGAAGCTGTTCTCGTGTCAGCAATTGCTCTTCGTCGAATAAACAACGTATTCGAATTTTTCACGCTTTTCGACTCTTTCACCCCGATTCATATTCAACTTTATTAAATTGCCAGTTTTTTAAGGTTTTTTGTTTTTCTAAACTTCGACGACTTGATAAGGTGACAACTTCCGGACCTTTCGAAACGTTTAGCTCAAATTTCTCTACTGACAAATGTCAATATAAAAGAGTTCAAGATTTCGTTAACTTTTCTCGTCAAATCGAATGATAAACCGGAAGATCTCAAATAATACTGACGATTCGATTTTTGTCTAATCCACTCAGATCTTTGTCGGAAAATAACGATTTGTAAAAATAATTTCAATATGGTCGTTTGACCGGGAAATATTTCGGACTGGAGGGACATTAACCTCGATAGCAAATGGTTGACGAGAGGTGACGAAGAACAGGGAGTCGTAGGGAGTCTCGAAGTAGTAGAAACGCTTCGTCGCGCACAACGCCGCCAATCTCTCGCCTAGCGGACGAAAACACAACCATTTAGACACAACGGATATGCCGGTCGTTTAGAAAATCTCCGCCCCCCTCTTTCTCTCTGCGTTACCTTACCCCGACTCGCACTTTCACCACCGGCCAGGCCGTGCGCGCTTCGATGACCCCGTCCGAGGTTTCGGTTCACTCGACATTTTCGAGAGTCGCGAAATTCGAACCCGAACTCGATCTTATACGCGAGGGAAGAAAAAACATGCGCTTCGTCATCGCCCTACATGCTGAGCAGAAAAGCCTGAAATCCCGAAAACCGGTGTTTAGAAATTTGAATAATTATCGAATCGGGTACGCATCGGGCGTAACGTTTCAACGGAATCTCTTGTTTCTCAATTTTTCGAATAATTTCACAGTTAAGGAAGATCTTGCGTTACTTGTGATTCAAAAAAGCAACTGAACTTTTTTCCTCTCTTGATAATAAAAAAAAAACGATTAAAATTTATTCTCGCAATTATTAAAATTTTGTGTAACTTATTTGTTAAGATTGATCAATTTTGAATATTATGACAGCGGTTAAAATACTTTCGTAGGAAAATCGTCAAGCAAAATGTGACAACGGCCATCTTCTATTTACATGCGTATGCATATCTATATTAAACCAGCTGGCTCATGGGATTGTCGAAACTTCCGCTGTTCGTGCCGTTATTATTCGTTAACCTCAAAAAGTGTTTTTTCTTTTTCCAGTCCCAAGTTATTTTCAACGTTAACAAGGGTTTTTTAAGACATCATTGGTCTCTAAAGACATTCAACTTTCTTATTTTCGTTTTTGGCTCTTCAAAGTTGGGAGGATCCTATTACATTAAATTCAAATAATCACACAGGAAGTGTACCTGTCATAAGAGCCTGTGTATAACCCTTCAAAAAATGTGATTTTTTTGTTGATTTCTCGATAACTAGACGGTAGATCCTCTAATAATTCCGGGAACAGACGCACGGTGTATATTTCTAGCATATTTCAAAATGTCAAGTGTTAAAGTTGGAATTCTCGATTTCCATTAGATTCGCGTTAACTTCCTTAACAGGAGCTCGTTCCTCGTCAGGATCGATGAAAAATAAGAACCTTTTCGAAAGCAGGATTTTCTGAGACCTTAAAATGTGAATCGCGCCTCCAGCTGAATTTTTTTCAAATTTCATTTTCTTCTGAGATGGAGAATGACAGAAGCTTCGCCACGAAGTATATCGCTCGCTAAAAAATCCGAAAAATGAGATTGCGCGCTTGCTCGCTTCCAAAACCATGAACGAGAGACACAACGAGAGTAACTATTTCGCAACACAGTTTTCCTTTCGCTACTGAATTTATTAAAAAAATCACCAACTCTTTTGAACTCTTTTCTTCATCGGTAAAAAAACGTCGTTCGTAAAACCAGATCCGTTGGAATGTTTTAATCACTTTTCGTTTGTTTTTCGTCGCGAAATGAATTCTCCGATGACACACGAAGGGGAAGGGAGTTCGTTCGCTCCGTAGAGGGAGCTCGTGCACGAGAGCCGTGGGAGTGGAGTCAAAGAGGAGAAGGGGGAGGATGGTGGTACCAGCCACCGTGCAGGCGGGCGTATGTGCACCGATCGCCGATTCGAGAACGCGTACTCCCCTTTCTTGGCCACACTTCTTACATACACATTTTCCACTCGACTCTCGTACGAAGGGCGCAGGCTTGTGGTGAGCGTCGAAGCAAAGCAACACGCGGCTGATCGTGTGAGAAGCAGAGTGAGAGGACGACAGCTGTTTTTTGCGAGTTCTTTGAAAAACAAAATATTCCACGAAGAAGAGGCCTTCGTTGGTTGGCGCGAGAGAGAGAGAGAGGGAGAGAGAAGCTTGTTTTCCTGGAATTGGAAGCGTGCGTTCGGGAGAATTCGAGCCCCGGGTTTCGACGAGCGAGATCAGCTGTTGCGAGTGTCACTTTGTTTCGCATCGAGGCTACAGCAATGAACAAAAGAGCACGAAGTTCGTTGACTACTGCGATTCACACGTGACGTAACACTTCAGCGACTCGAACGTTCGTGAGACTTTTGTTCCGGCTCCTCGAGTTCGAGTGATTTTTACCTGCTAAATTTTTCCTTCCGAATCCTTCGTTGTTTCCTAAAAAGCCCAGGGATTCGATTTGAGAACTAACTCCGATGGTGAGCTTCGAATTTTCCTCAGTAATTATTTAATTTTCGCGCGATCCTCGTATCTGCCTGTGCAAGTGAACGGAAAGAAGAATTCGCGTGACAGCGTCAAAAATAAAACCTAAAATCAAATGACGAAAGAAAAAATACGAGACGGTGTAAAACAATAGGGACGCGCGCGGTGATTCTCGGGAGATCCGGTCATGGTCGGTTGTCATTTCCTGTCTCTTCCATTATAGTACCACCTTGTACCGGTTTTGTACTAGTTAACAGGGCTCTGCTGACACGAAAGTGGTTTCAACTCGGGGGAAGAAGTCTCGATGAGATAAAAGAGTTAAAAAAGAAAACACTAATAAATATTCAAAAGTCCCTCGCGCAATTACATAACCTCCAAACTGGGCATTGGTTTAACCCGGAGACGTCGGAGCTCGAATTCCAAAGCGCTCGAAATCTCGCTAGAGAATCTGAGCAAAGTGTGGATGGGAAAACCGAGTCAAGGAGATGCGTGACTAATTTCTGCGTCTTTCTCAACGTAGTTTTTTTTCACCAAGCGTGTTATTACGTTAGTACGCGATGAGCAAAAAAAGGAAGGAGGAAGGAGGATGAGGGGAAGAGGAAATATAAGAAATGACTAAAGTACGGGTCGCCTCGTGTAGTTTGGCATCGAGCGGACGACGTTAATTCAGATATTGTAGAGGATTTCGCGATCATCGTGTTGCCCGATCGTGACAATCTCTTTTAACTACGAGGCGCTCTTTCTCGCTCTCCTGCTACACGGTGTATCGAGTCGTCGCGTCGTATTTCAATCTCGCTGTTCTCGTAACGTCTGCCATCTGGCTTACCTCGGACGAATTTCACGGTCATGGAGAAAGATGGCGGCCGAGGGGGGAGGGGGGCAGGACAAATTGAAGAGTAGTCGCGTGAAAGTATTCGGCGAAAGTATTATTTCGTTGGATTTATTATCATTATCGTTGTCATTATTATTATTGTTATTGAGCAATAAATTCTGGGAATCGTTGCTATAATCAAACTTAGTGTTGACATCGTTTTAATTATCGAGCGTTTGCGAAATACGAGATTCGTTTCAAATAATGAAAGAGGATGAAAGCAAAGCTTTTTTTTTTAGTTATCATTTTTGCACGGCCTGCGTGCGAAAGGCGCGATAACCCTCGTCCCGTCACGAATCATAAAATTATCTTTGGTCAGACTGAAATTGAAAAATTGTTTGACGCTCGAAAATGTGCTTACGATTTATCAAATTTTTATTTTATGCGGTCTCGAGGCTCCGACGATCGACACTATTTATTTTTTTTCTCTTTTCAATTACACTCGAGTTTGATTGGAAAAGTTGGCTTTTTTCTCCGTGGAAATTTTCCTCTTTTAAACACCGAGGGACCTTGTCCACATGCGGACTGGTGAAGCGTGCGAATTAATCGAGCAATTACCCTGGACAACCCGGAAGCCATCGAGAGCTGGTGACCGCGCGCAGTGAGCCAACGTCTCTCTCTCTCTCTCGCGCGCGCGCGGTCATACGGTCAGATTAGAGCAGCCTCTCAAGTAGAATTTTCCGTTGTGCACATCCTGGACACGGGGAAGTGCCAAGGTCGCAGAATCCTCGTACGCAGGACGAACAATACAGCGCGCGCCGTTCTTTTAAGCCGGTCCCGTAAATTTCCATTTACTATACTAAATTTTTATGCAGGATTCCATGCGTTTGGTATTCAAATCCGAGTAACAATGGCAAAAACAAATAACACTGATCATTTATTGGAGAAGGCATGAAAGCGAATGAATAATATTTGACTTTTAAGGAAGCTCACGCGAATCTAATGGAAATCGAAAATTCCGACTTTAAGAATCGAAATTTGGAAATATGCTAGAAATACACAGCGCGCATCTGTTCCCAAATTTATTGTAGAATCTACCGTCTAATTGTTGAGAAAAAAAAATTAACGAAAATCGCATTTTTTTAAGAGCTTTACGCAGCCTCTTGTGGCAGGCACATTTCCTGTGCGCGATCGTTTGGATTTAAGGAGGGTGGATAGCGACGATACAATGTTGCCGTGCTAAACCATGTTAAATACATAAAAAATTTCAAAATTATAAGAATTTAATAAAATTTGGTGAACATATTCTTTAGTGCCAAATTTGACAATACAAATTATTTAAGATTTTTCTTCTGTACAGTTATCGAGTAATTGATCACTAAAGTTCACGTGTACAAGCATAGCGTTTCTATATAACTATATAAGTTCCGGGCATGAGAAATCTGCTTTAATGCGTAATTACTCGATGACTAAGCAGAAGAAGATTTTCAATAAAATTGTGTCTTTGCACTCGATGTTGAAGAACATTATCACCAAATTTCATCAATTTCTTATCATTATGACGAATGTAGCCACCCTCCTTAATGAAATAGGATCCTCCCAACTTTGAAGAGCCAAAAACGAGAATAAAAAAAAAATATGTCTTCAGACTTCAATGATGTCTCGAGAAAAGGCCTTGTTACCGGTGAAAATAATCACTTGGCGATGGAAAAAGAAAAACTCTTATTTGAGGTTAACGAGTAACGACGACACAAACGGTGGAAGGTTTGACCATGAGCCGCCTGGTTCAAGGAGGGTGGATCACGAATTCAAAATAATCAGAATTTGATAAAATTTGGTGATAACATTATTAGGCATCAAGTATAGAAATACAATTTTTTTCAAATTTTTTTACCACATGGTTATCACCACTTTATATTTTTCATTCGCTTCGTTACAATATCGCGATGTTGCCGAAAACTGTGATACTCCGACGTAGCAAAAATTCGTATTTTTATGTTCCCAAGTTAAATTTGGAAAATGCTTAAATTAAATAATCGAAATGTCGGAAATATTTTGGGTGGATCACGAAATCAAAATAATGAGAATTTGATCAAATTTCGTGATAACATTCTTTCGCATCAAGTATAGAAATACAATTTTTTTCAAATTTTTTTACCACATGGTGATCGAATAATTGAGCGTTAAATCAAAGTTCTCATGCACGAGATGTGTAACTGTGTAAACTCTATGCTTATACACGTGAACTTTAGTGTTCAGTTACACGAGAGCTATGTGGTAGAAAAATCTTGAAAAATGTATATTATTTAATATCCTTTTAAAGAATGGATTTACCAAATTTTATGAAATTCTTATAATTTTGAAATTCTTCATATTTTTAACGTGATTTAGGATGGCAGAATTGTATCGTCGCGATCCACCCTCCTTAAAATCTAGACATGCATACGCGTATAAACAGAAAATGGCTGTTGTCACATTTCGCTTGACGATTTCATTACTACGAAAGGTATTTTAACTGCTTTTGAAAATTCGTCGATCTCAACAAATAAGTTTTATTTTAATAATTGGGAGAATAAATTTTAATCGTTTCTTTGATCACAAAAGAGTAAGAAAATTCAGTTGCTTTTTTGAGCGCCAATTATAACGCATGATCTTCCCTCGTGAAGTTTCGGAGCTTTTCGATACCACGGATGTAAAAACAGTTAAAAGGCGAGAGTAAGACCAGCAGCAGCATTAACTTTTTGTAAATTTGTACTGAAAAGTGAAAAAACCAGAAAGTTTTCGGTCACTTCGAAATGGCAATTGCAAAAATTGCGCTATTACAAAACGAAATTAAGGGAAAAAAAATGAAAGTGATAAATGAATGCGCGTATAAGCAAGCGAGCGTGGTGAGCGCGTAATACGAAACGAAAGAAAAAAAAATGACAGTCAAGTATGAGAGCAAGGTTCAAATAATTTCAGTACAATAATCTATCTGTTCCATTCCTTGATTAATTATTCGGATGAACTTTCTGCGCTTTCACACAACGGCACATTCGCCTTCGTGCTTCTCAGTCTTTATATACATACACATATTCACGTAAACAGTGCATCTACGGTCTACAGCTGCAGGGTATTCGGGCCACTTGCCTCTTATTCTATCATTCATGTACAAAAGTACAGAGTGGTACCGAGAAAATTTCACTTTTCTATATTCTTCTCGACTCAACGCACCGCAGTATACACTGTTAATCGAGGTGTTTAAAAACAAAACAAAAACCTCCTGTTTTACAGATTCCTAATCGCGCAATGATTTTTTTCAAATCTTATCAATCAGTAGCTAAACTTCGTCTCACAATTGCTACAAAAAACCAACGTTCAGCAGTCCTCGAGGAGCTGTCAGTTTATAAATTATTTATCGAATTACGAAATTAGACGAACTCGCATTAAAACCGCACTCCGACCGAGAACGCTGCAAAACATCCTTCAGGCACGAAGGACTTGTGCGAGTGTGTGAACGCACTCGTGCGTATGTATTTAAAAAAAACACACATATATATGTGCGACGGTGGGAACGGGGAGTTTCGAGGCGAACCAGACGCAAAACTATCTTTTGTTCGGCGCACTGGGATCGGAGAGCAGGCGGCAAGTCGTGTGCAGCAGGTACAGGCCCGTATACAGGTTCTTCTATACATCATTTAATACTTTGTTTATATATATATATATACATCCGTGAGAGAAAGAATGAGCGAGAGAGAGGGCGATACGGTGGTTAGGCGTGCGGAGAAGACACGGAGAGCAAAAGGCAGCGGTGCTTTTATACAGAGTCTCGTAGCAATCGAGACTCGAGACAACGATTGCTATACACGCCGGAGCCTTGCCCCTCGCCCCTTCCCGGGCCCCCGCTCACCGCATCCTCTGCCGCTAAAGCGACGACTATCCAGAAGCGACTAAATGCACCATACGGTCACCGAGGATATTAAAATGCCACATACCGAGCGGGGGAAGAAATAAAAATTGAAAAAATCGGATCACTCGTGGTCGAAACTTTGAAATATTCAGCGGCGACTGATTCGGTCTGAACGAATTATTTTACTATTTTGTGCGAGATCGTGTTCATGGGAAATACAGAGATGAGTTTGGGAGGAGGAACGATAAACGAATGGGTGGGCGTGCTGAAAGGCGAGATACGTGTGTTATCGAGAAATTCTATTCAAATTGTAAATCACTGCACTGCGTTGAAATTTGCGGAAGATTTTAACGCCTCGCCGTTTTGAAATATGATGCTTTTACAAATACATTTTGGGTCCGGATTCTATCGTGTTTATTCATTCAGCGATAAACATGGGAAATTCCCGTAATCCCGACGTGGACCCATGTGCCACGCGATCCTCGAACAATGATTTATGGACGTTCTGTGCGAACCTCGATTTCCCCTTGACCGTGGGTATTCGCGTGTTACATACAAATTTTCAGGAATAACGAAAATCGTTAAAATACTCGTTTCAACGATCAGGAGTAAATATTTGAAGAGACTATTCATACTCCAATGTCATATTTTCGATGAAGTATGCAAATATAATTAAACATTAGAGTAGAAAGTAACAGGGGCGCTCGACCGATAGGCCTGTGAACGATCGAAGTTTTACCGATTTTCTCGCCAATCTGAAAACAATTTTTTCTTCAAATATTCTAAAGTTCGTTCAATCGTATTTTTTCGGTTTAAACCAATCGATCCGCGTGTGTTTGGTCTTTTGAGAATTTGGAGAATATTGTGCGAAATCGACCACTATTGTTTCTTCCCTCCCGCGATTTTTAGTCGCTTTTAGGGCTCCGATTATCGTGACTGTTGAGAAATTTTCACTCACCCGATTGAGAATCGCCTGGTAGCGCGATACGACGATCTGTTACAGTGATTGACGTTTCCACACAACGATAAAAAACAAACAAACACCAAAACGCGCAACACTCGTGGCCGTGATTTTCGGCCGCTCAAACAAATCCACCTGTTATTCCGACACCGAGGACACTGAGCGCGAACCAGCGCGAACGCGAGAGACACCCTCGGTAGGTTCTCTCTTTCTTTTTTTCAAGTCTCTTAGCGGGCCCGCGAGGAGGGGGAGCGTGCGGAAAAATGAGGCAACGTGTGGGGATTACAGCGAGCGAGCGAGGTGAGTGGAGCGCCACTCGGCCTTCGCAATGGCCAACCATCTACTTTTATTGTGTATCTCAGGAACAAGAAACACGTCGAACCGCCATCTGGCGGATTTCTCCCGAAGCTCCGTATGTCAAAATATTTGTCTGTCATCGGCCGAGAGTTCTCTTCAATGATTTACGACATGATTACTAACATTTGCACACAATTTTGCTTCTTCATTCATGTGTTATGGATGAAAAGTATTAAAAATGACATTTATTCGATAACTGTAAATTAATTCTGAAGTTGACGTTTATAGTCCGGATATAACAATGGCTGCGGGCTTGCTGCTGCTGCGGGCGATTAAAAATCATTGAAAAGAAAACCAACCTCGCATCCGACGTTCAGCCTTCTGTTTATGTGTTGAAAAAACCCTGATCACCCAGAGAGGAAAGAATCTTATAATTACTAGCCAACATCTTTATTCTATCGTAAACCTTGCGAGTCTTTCCATGACCATAGTATCATGCTCGTAAAATAGTAAGCCCTGCGCGCAAACCTGTCACCGCGCTTTTTTCATGTTTTTTTTTTCTCAATCTGCAAGCAGCTGAATGATAAGCAGCAACATGGCGGAACGATAGGTAGCAGACGATGGCAGGTGGCTATGATTGAATTTAACGGAAAAAGTGTTTCTCACCTACTGTAATAATGAACGAGAATGCTGAAAATGATTGTGCCAATGATGAAGACCGTTTTGAGGATGCGGTTGATCCTCGTGTACAGGTAAAACATTCATTTTAACCTTGTCAAGTTTCGAAGTGCAACATCAAGGTGATTTGGGTGCAGTCTGTCCTAATGACCCGTACCATATTATACCGATATTTCCAATGATAAATATTCACATAAACAAGATTTGGGACATCCCATAACTTTTATCCATTCGTCATGGAGATTGGAGTGAAAAAAATACATTATTTTATGCTTTTTGAAAATAGATCGAATTGGAACGTCTCAATACTGCAACCGATGATATTAACAAGTTGGAAGTCGATTTGGACGTGAGTAAACCATAAAAACATTACAATTTTAAGGTATTGTTATTGTGAGCACAATTCTAAAGAATTTATCAATAAAAAATTTTCATAATCAAAAATGAACACGTGATCATACAGTCTCTGCATTATGAAGGCTTCTTGTCATCTTGAATGACAGTTCTCAATTTCTGAATATCAAACTATTTCCTTTCACTTATCCCTACCACCATAGAAAAGTCTATGAAAGCTTCCTGAGTTTCTGTGCTGCTTATGTTCAAAGTTTCAATACAATTGCAGAGGATCGCCGGGTCACGATGATTAGAAAAATGTTCAGGTGCTCGTGTGACTTCTAATATCTGTGCGTTAAGCATTTGAGCTTGACAGATCAGTCTATAAATATTTTGAATTCTACCTTTTGACGACACGTTGCTAAAGAATTTCATTCAATGGTTTTTATACAGGAGGCTAGAAGAACTTTTAGGGAATTACTGTGCGAGTCGAGTGTTAAAATAGATCGATTAGCAAAGAACCTCGGAGCTTGCATAGAAAAATCAAGGCCTTATTACGACGCAAGATTCAAAGCAAAGGAGGTAAGGAGGGATGAGATGCTTGAAATTGTCCCGAATAACGTTACACAGTTTCATTGCTTTTTATTCTCAAAGGCGCTCAGAGACGCTCAGAAAGCAGCTATCAGGTTTGAGCGAGCCAACGGACAACACGCGGCTGCCAAGGAAATGGTTTATTTGGCTGAAGAAGGTCTGAAAACAGAAGGAAGATGTTTTGATCATGCGTGGCAGGTACAGAATATTTTCAAATCTGTTTTTATCGTCGATCCATATGAAAAGGTTTCAAATTATATCAAGAATTTTTGTGAAGCTAGAAACCTAATGAAATCCCAAAAATTTGACCTAACGTTGTCATTTCTCTTTAGGAAATGCTGAACCATGCGACATCCAGGGTTAACGAATCGGAGCACGAAAGAGCCCTCTCAGAGGCTGAACACAGACACACTACTGCCGTTTATCACAAAGCAGAGCACAACGTACAGAAACTCCAACGCGAGTTGAAGCGCGTCATTGCCAAATCCAGGTGAAATGTCAACAATGCGTGTCAGCACTTACGCACGCACGTTCAATTTTTTTTTTATGCGACGACAACTTATTTGACTTTTACTCGTTTTTGCATCGGACAAAACTTTCGAATGTAGTTTATTCTGGGACGAATGAGAAATAGCAACGATGATGAAAACATCAAATTTCATAGCAACATTTTTGTCTATTCCAAAGAAACAGTCGTAATTCGTTTTTTCCAAAATCGGGGAAGTCGTGGCTAGTTTTTGAACAAGCATCCGTGCATGAATGATTATGAACATTTTTTATTGAAATTTTAACTTTTATTATCCAGTGAGATTCCCTTTTCGTTATTATTTTCCTTGAGTAGCAAGAAGTAGAAAATTTTAAGTCACTCTTTGGTTGTGTTAATGTTGGCAGTATGGGTGCACGTCGCAGCTTGCTTCTGATAAACAGTATCGCCTACAGGCACACCTTACTCATGTTGTAAGTAGTATAGTATTTAATTTTTGCTTCATTATGTTTTTTCCTTCCCCCCGTTTATCGACGAACCGAAGAAAAAATGATTTTTTTTCATCATTTCGATATTCGAATGTTCGTTTATTTTGCTTGAAATTATTGCTCGAATCCGTGTGTAAAGTAGAATACACGTGAATGAAAAATACAGAAGTTTGCACGCAGTTTTTTCGGAATCAATTAGATCGCGATAATCTTTCGACGATACTCAGTTTCATACTAAGCGCATTTGCATGCAGACCTTACTACGAGATGAAAGCGCTGTTCAACCAGATGCTGGAGGAGCAAAAAACTCGAGTGAGCGTTCTCGAGCGATCCGTCGGTGAAGCTAAGATGACTTATGCCGAGGCACTGAGAAACCTCGAGAGAATAAGCGACGAGATTCATCGGGTTCGTACGAATAAATAATTTTTCCCTACATTTTTCCCATTCATTCAAAAAATGTATTCATTTGTTGAGTTTACACTTTGTCCAGACACGACGTTACGATGGAACGGAAGATTATTCGAAGCACCAAAAAGGAGAGAAGGGAGGAAAAACGGAATCGAAAAATTCGGGTGATCGAGCCACGACAGCGGACGCTCGAAATTCCTCGGATTCGAGCATAACGGGATCACCGGACAGCACGGATTATGCGAGTGATGAATATCTTCGTCTTCCTGAGAAAATGAGTCCGAATACATCGTGTCCAGTTCCACAGAGGGTGAGAAACAAAAATTGTACACGTATGTGAGCGAACCAACTGAAAAATTGTCATTGTCACTTGAAAAATCGGAAGAAGGGCGAATTTAAAGCAAGTATAAAAAGCAAAAAACCTTAATTGAGTTAATAATTGCAGATGGAAAAAGAAAGCACGACCTCAGCATCGTCGTCGGAGTACTTAGGTTTGAGTAATCTGAATTTGTCATCGATCGAACCGCGAAAATACATAAAGCGTGAGAGGCCTCGTAGCATGGCAGCCCCAAGTGATACAAGTAAATTAGTCATTTCGAAGGAAGTTCGAACGACGAGTTTGTTAGATCTTGCGAAGACTGCCGCCGCTGTATCTCCCGTAGACAATAGAGAGTCAAAAATCAACGTAAATAAAAAGGAAGTTAAAGTCAGTGAAAAATATTTACCGAGCTCGAAGGAAGCAGCGAAAGCAACAACAACAACGGCAACAAACGGCAGCGGTGGCGGTGAGGAATGGACGGAAATAAGTCTGAACGATTCACCGGACGAGGTGTTGTTATTCAACGACGACAATTACTCGGACGAGGAGGAGGAGAATCAAATACCGTACAAACCTTTGCCGAGCGAATTGAGCCCGGAAATGGGTAATGAACGCGCTACCATTGTAGGGATAAGGAGCGGAAAAGTAGCGGCCACGGCCACGAACGTTGATGAGACGAGTCGCGAGCCGAGAAGAAAGAAACAGTTGATCAATCAAAAATCACTGCCAGTCATGTTGGAAAAGAATGAACCACCGACGAGTTTCGGTGAGGAAAATAAACCATCGGAGGTGAGCGCGAGTCCGTCGAGCAAAGGCAGAGCTAAATTGGACGGCAGTCTTGCCAATTGGATATCGAGGAGTTCGGCAGCAGGTGAAACGAGCTGCACGAGTTCTGGTTAGGACAAATAAAGATATTCTAAAAAAACAATAACAGTTTGGAACGTGAGAAATAAAATAATTTTTTTTTCAGTCAATTCGAGTCGTCGACAGTCCCTCGATATGCTCTGGAGCACCGGAACTGTCGAACGAGCCGCAGAACTGCTGAGTCACGGTATCATGATGCTCGACATAGGGAATCTTTCCGAAAGATTCCGAGGCGATGGAAAACAGCAACAGAACGTTGAAAGAGTCGATAAAAATGAGAAGAACGAGAAGACTGAGGTTGTCAAGGGTAAAAAAGTACCGAGCCCTCTCGAGAAAACTTTGAGCTATTTGAATCCCGACGAGGAAACATCGGACAGCGAGAGTTTGGCGAGGTTTGTGAAATTCACGACTACAGAAGGAACTTTTTCAAATTTCGGTCTTTATTTGAATATTCGATAATAACGCTCTTTGAACATAAAAATAAAATGGGAATGTAGCGTTTGGCGAAAAAAAAAAACAAAACAAATTGTTGTACTAAACTAAACGTATTTCAGCGTGGAAATGCTCAGCGAGGATCAAATATCGTCCCTGATGATGGAGCAAGACATGAACCAAGTGTGTCAAGATATTTTGGGAACTCCTCTAGTCGAGGTGTGTCCCCTGCTGCAACAACTGCAACAGCAACAATAACAAAAAGCCGCTTTTTATTTATTTATTTAATAACAAATTCTCCCTCCGGCGGAGATGAGTAAAAACGAATGGGAAAACTATCGCATCATTGATTCGTCGATGTTTCCTTCCGTCGAAATAATTAGTTGAATCAACGAAATATCGTTGAATTCAGAGTTTTTTGAAGATGCTCACATTCCTAATTTTATTTATACGCTTTTTATGCTTAAAAAAAAGAATTTATATTTGTTGCCTTCCATTATTGTTTTTAACGAGTCGTTATGGTTGTTGTTAATTTTATGGCGGTTAGTTGTGGGAAAAATGAGTGGGAGCCTAATTATTCGAATGTGTGAGAATGTTTATGGAGAAAGACGAGTTTTGGAGCTATGTACATTTTCGCGAGTTTCAAAGCTAAATCAATCATTCGATTAGTCTAATTGCGAGGAATATTGAAGCAATACTGTCCACTACGTAGTCTATTGGTAGTAAATAAATAGAAAAATGAATTCAATCAATTTTAAAATACACGAGAAAGGCTAATAATAATAAAAATATCGGAGATATTTGTAGTTTTCGTTCGATTGTTTAGAAAATTTAGTCGTCTTTGTTCGATACGTTTCGCATTTGATTTTAAGGTACAAAACATTTATACATATTCAAAACTGAAGCACAGTAAACGCAGCTTGAATCATTTTCGCAACTTCAATGTAGCGAGTCACGAATTTATGTAAAGTTTACAGAAAAGTAGCGAAAATAATCCAAGTGCGTTTGCCCTTGGAGCTTTATTTTCATTCTTGGTCATGAGCACACGTTTTGTTTAGCTAATGAACGTCAAACCAATATCTCGATTAACTTGAATCATTTTTCTACGACATTCCTTTCACGTCGACTTTACAATATGTTGCACGTAATTTTACTCTCGATACAAGGCTTGATGCACCGATGAAGAAAAAAAAAAAAAACATCAAATGTGGACTAGTACGAAAAATGTTATGGCTGCTTTTCGAGTCAAATGGATTTACGAATTCGAAAATATTAGATTAAATTTAGGAATACAGGCGGCAAAAAAGCTCTTATTGCATCTTGGATTGTTGGAGTACACCAAAAATTTCATTCACTGTCGTCAAAGTTTTTCAATTTTTCAACATTCAGCAATTTTTCAATTCACTGATTTCATTCGGTTGAAATTCGTAAAAAAAAACTAAAAAGTATTTCTCATGAATTCAAATTTTCTTTCTTATTTTTATAATTTTTTTGGAAGAAAATTTCGTTGCATTCCAACGATTCAAATGTCACCGTGATTAACTATTCCGCAAGACAAAAAATAATACCAGCTTCAAACGATTAGATTATTCGATTCGTAAGAATTTTCAAATAAATTCCAATCTTCCATGTTTAAAATGGCCGAAAAAAAACAGCATCGAGAACTTGCCTGAATAATCGTTTTAACGATACTACATTAGTGATTCAACCGTTTAATTAGTGAACGAAAATTGATTTATCCATTAATGACGATCGGTCCGATTAGCATGTAATTAGAATAATGCCACTTTATTAGGTGAAGCACACCCAATTAAACTAGTCAATGAAATGCCGAGCTGATTGCTTTGTCCATTCGTACGTCATCGGCTGGACTTGATTTTTTTTTTTTTTAGTAATGTGGATAATCGTGTGATTTCGTTTAATTAATTTTTTCACTGTGAAGCCGAGCGAGCTCAGCGATGCTCAATGACACACCAAAAACACGTAATTATCATTGTCGATTAAAAAAAAAAAAACAGCAACACATTACGATAGTCATGTTATTATGATTAATTAATATTACGTGTAAAATATTGTATATGTGACTGTACCTATATGTATATACTGCGACTCATCATTAAAGCATCATTACCAAATGAATATGTTTGAATTAATTAGACTCCATCAGAATACTGGTCGAAACGCGTCGAGGTAACTGAATTTGCTTGGTGATTGATTATTTTGATTATGGCGTAAAAAATCGCTGGGAGGCGAACGAACGCAGTGACGAATTAAGATTGGAATAGAGCAATGAAAAAAATCGTACATCAATGACATTTGATCGTTAAAGAAATAATGAAAATCGAAATCATATAAAATGAAATGAGATGTAATCGTTTCGGGTATTTTTTGGATTCCCGAGTAGACCGACGGAAGGCACAGATCAGGAGGATAAAAAAAATAGAAGAAAACCGTGCAGCAACGGACAAACAGCGCCGGCCCCGTGAGGGTAATGAGGGTGCCAAGTCCGGCGAGTTTCATAAAGCGGGCCGTCGCCGCCGTTACGTTAGCAGCGCCACAGTGAAAACAAAATGGCGACGGTTGCGGGTATCGCCGATTAGGCCGATTAGTTCGTGTGTGGGACGGTGCGCTCAAAAAAAAAACGAACTGAGAAAAAAAATAGAAAATCTTTTTTCCGATAAAGACACATTGTATTTCATAAATTTTTCTGTTTTTTTGTTTTTCGTGCACTCTCATTGAATGTTTTTCATCGGGCGTCCCGGTGGATGGATAGAGTGCGAGAACATTTTGTGCTCTTTTATCACCCGTGGTCCCGTGAGTATTTTCAGGATATAGAAAGAAAATGTAAAAAAAAATATATATATATATACGAAAACGGTACGAGTGGGTGAACAAAAAAGTGCGAAAAAAAACAGGATTGGCATTTTATATTAACGTGAACCGTAGTTCGGTAGAGGTCACACACTTTAAGAGATTTTGAAGGAGGGGAGAGAAAGATTTTCAGTTTCGCGAACGACTCTCTCGAGGTACACACCTATATTTTGTTACCCACACACCAAGATCGCTCAATCGCCATCTCGGTGTTTATTTTTTTTCGCTCACTTTTTTCTCTCTTCTCCCTTGCCATTTTGTGTTTCAATAACTAAATTTTGTCTGATTCCCCCGTGTCTCGCAATTTACATAGTCGGTTTTTTCGATAACAAGTTATTTCCATTCGATTCAAAAGAGGAGAACAAAATATCGCGATGATATTCAATCTCTTCGAGTGCAGTATATACTCCAACAAAAATTTAACTTTTTCACCAAAACTCGTAACTCATATTTTCCCGGTGTAATCAGCAACTCGGTCACGATCAAGCTGTCAAAAAAGAGTGCAGTTCTCGTACGAGAAAGAGCGCGGAAAAACCGGTGACAAGAAAAGTGAAAAATCGTTAATCGTCCTAACCTTATCGTCATTAGTGTGTTTCATCTCATGAAAAACCATGTGTTGTAATCGCGTGTTTTCAAAGTGAAAAGAAACGTTTCCAATTCTTTTAAACGGTTGTTTCGTCAATGAATAAGTGTTTGCATGAAGTTTGGTGGATGATTCATTAATATTAAAGTTTTGGCAAAGAATCAATAGTGAGTACAAGCCGGTTGACAAGGAATTTTCACTTTTCTGAGGGTGTTGTCCTGCTCCCTGTTCGCATTGATTACTCACAAAACAAAATTCCATTGTTGAATAGATATCACAGATTTTGGGAGAAAAGTGATAAACGCGTTATGTGACGAAAGAGGAGCTCAGCAAAGTTTGGCGGCGAGTCGGTAAAAAGATCAAACAAGATACCGAGCTGATAATCAACCGTCAGAGGATTAATTGGTCCGGATAAATAGTGCCAGTCTTTGGAGATCTATAGACGCTAAAAGAGAAAAAAATCACAAGTCAATCATGGCATTGAATCCTCGAGATATGGACGCCTTTGTCGCGCTACTCTCCACTTCTGACATCAAGAAAAAACTGACTGTTGGAAATTTATTGCTCAATTATCTCGGGGATCCTACCAAGAGTATAGAGTGCCAGGATATCGGTTTGTTCATCGACCAAATTATTCCTTGGCTCGCCAATGGAAATGCCAAGGTAAGAAATTTGTGTCCCTTCATTTTTTTTATTCGTAGATCTTTCCATAGTTATTTCATTGCCATTATCATTACAGAACTCGAACTTTGTATTTTATCATATTATCGAGTGCCCTCGACATAAATTGTTCCAAAGAGTATCGTCGTCTTTGGAAAAATGCGCGTTCGATGCTAAAATTAAAATCGAGAGCGCTCTGAATGAACATATTCGCATGATTCAGTCACAAATGAATGTTTTCAATCGAAATTAATGAAACGTGTGATGATCGAGTGAAAAGCCTACTTCTGATTGTCTCTAAGGACTTGACGGATGATTCGTTCGAAGGTAGCTCCCAAGAAATAGAATGATACGAGCGAAATATGATAAAACCTGCACGATCGAAAAGAACAGGTTCCATTTTCATGATTTCTTTACAAGAAATAGTCGTAATTGTGGAACTGTGAGTACCGGTTCGCGCGACGAATCCCGCTTTCCGCCTTTAAGGGAATCGAAACTTTCACGCCATTTACGCTTTGAAACGTTTTCTCCCATGTTCGAGTCTCGAGAGTTAGTACATTTAATTCTATCGTCTACAAAAACAAGGATAAAACGAAACCCCAAGACGTTTCTGCAGATACGTCGAGCGTCGACTCACCGGCTCGTTGCAACTCGATCACGCATGTGTTAGTCGATACCAAGACGAACTAACACATAAAAAATGCGATTAAAAATGATGCAAACGTCGTTCCGGAGTCGTTTAGATTTTAAAATGACCATAATCATTCGAGGAAAATGATTTACCAATGAATTCGACGAGTTCTCGGTTTTCTTCACGCCCCAATTCCCATTGTCGTTCAGTCGCTTGTGTCATCGTTTTTATTACGAAATAACGTGAAAAAAAAAAAAAAAAAAAAACTAGTCAATGCGTATTTTCTGCTCGTTTTCAATGTGTTTTTTGTTTTTGGGCTGGGCCATTACGATGGATTCGTATTCGATCGGTGTCAAGGACGCAAAGTGCACCACTCGTTGAACCGTTGCTTACCAGTCTTCTTTTTCTTCTGCTCCGTCTTCAGCTCGCTTCTTTTTCTCTTCATTCTCTTTTCGTTTTGTCTTTTATTTCCCCCCCCCCCCTCCGCTTCCCCGTCCTCCTCCTCCTCCTCCTCTAATTCAACTCGCACAATTCCTTGTTTGGGTTGCGACCAGAGTGACGTCATTATTTCGACTCTCATGAACTCGATGTCGTCTGAAAATGCTCGGATTATTTTTCATACCGGACCAAAAAGGGCCCGAATTTCGCTCGAATTCTGTTATCAATATCATCGCATTGCTTTATTCAATTATTGCTGAACATCTGTTTAAACGATTGTAAAGAACGTTTGTTTGTACGAATGTTTTTCTTTGCGAAATTCTATACTTTCTTGAATTTTGAATAAAAAAACAACTTGGGGGGGGGGGGGGGGGGGAGAAAAGAATGAAAAATGAAAAACCTACGATTCTTCATGAGAAAATTTTCGATCGTGGCCCCGTTGAATGAAACCAAATTCCAAAAGGACCGTGCTCATCAGAATTTTCGGCTCTGGAAAAGGTGCCTTCGATTCGAATGACAAAAACTCGAATTTTATCGCACGTGGAAACCGTTATAGAATCCCCGTCGGACTGAGACGTCAGCGCATCTCATTCGTCTCATTTACAGCTGTTGAGTTACGATCCAGCAATCTATGAATAACCTGAGAAGCTCGATAAAAATGAAACCTTAAGATATCGTGACAACATCGCCTTCCAGGATTCGTTACGATCAATGTGTGTCCATTCGAATGATCATTTTTTCAATAAATTTCGCGTTTTCCTGAATTACTAAGAAGCTCGACGAACATGTTGAAATTTTGTTTGAATTTCGATGATGAAAAACTTGGAAAAATAATGAAAGGACGAAGATTGTAGTCGGGGTTCGAACGATAGAAAATTTGACAGCGCCTGCCAACTGTGCATCGGCGAAAGGAATGAATGAATGTGTTTATTTACGTCGTGGCTGCACGCTCAAACAATACGAGAAGAAAATGGACAACGGGGAGCGACGAGAAGGTGAAAATCATTGGACATGACGGTGCATAAAGATAACAAAATAATGTGAATAAACGTAAACTCGATGTCATCGAATGATGAGAATAGAAAAATGGAAAATAAGGGGCGAGGGAGAAAAAGTGAAAACGGTAAAAAGCTTGGAATAAAAAAATTTGAATAAAAGTTGTCGAGAAAGTCTGAGCGTTGCAGTTGCAATCGAGGGGCACGCACACACGCCCAGTTCGGTACAATTTCGGTTCCATGTTCTTCAGCTCTTAAGCCTAATTTAGGGTTGACGTTCGGGGAGCGTAAGAAAAAGAATGTGAATGAGGATGTGTGACACGCCGAGTCGGCGAGCTCACCATTCGGCTATGCACCAAGACCGAAAGAGCGTTTACCTCGCTTTCCGACACTAAAATAGTTTTCGACTCTCCTTTTTCTAGCGTGCATTCACATTCATGCGCGCGGCCCTCGAGCTCGCTTTTAATCTCGTACTTGTTTAATCGTCATGAGAATAATTCCTGTGAAAATTGTGGGAGAAGTTATTCGAATCGAGCGCGTGTAGAAAGAGTCTTCCTTCTATAAAATTAACTTAATTTTCCCTTTCACTGATTGCTTATTCGTTCGGTCTTCAAAGCTGACGACACGTATCTTTTGCTCACCACCCACCTGATATTGATCTCACCGCAGCCATGATACACAAGTTTATTCACCCCTCGACGACCCTTGTCACTTTTTTTTCGATCCCCACTAACGAACTAGAGCGCGATCCCCGATGACTTATTTCTTGCTCGTTTTCTCTCGTCTTCACCGTGACACCTATGTACATCTCTTGCCAGGGTCAATCTCCTCAACGCTCCTAAATTCGTTGGACGAGCGTTCAACGTCACGTTCGATTGATCCTATAATTCGAGTCTCCTCCTATTTTCTTTTCAAATTCTTTTTATTTTTTCATTTTCACTGGCTAAAAAAAAACAATCGTTCATTGATTTTTTTCGACTCGAGCAGTTAAAGGGTTAAACGTTTGCTTGAACTCCGAGTTACTCGACACTGCGGGGATCTACCGAGAGTCCGAGTGCTGGGGCACGAGGCTCGGAGGGGGAACACGATTCTGGTGTCTTGAAAAATAAAATAAAATAACAAACCGAAATGTCACGTGAATATTCTTTCTTGCTTGGAATCGAATGCACGAGGGATTCAAAAGGTGAATTAGGCTTGACGTTGGCAAATAAAAGTGACGTGCTTGAGGATATTCAGTTGGAAGAAAAAACAAAATGCAGATAGAAAATTATTGAATAGAATTCGACAATCTACAAAATTTGTTTACAGCAACTCAAAAGAGCCTCGATCGAGTTTTTTCAATTGCATCGTTTTTTTTTGTGAAAAAGAGTGTCTCATCTCTGTTGTAATTTGTTGCAGGTAGTGCAAAATGGCCTCGAAGTTCTCACGTACCTCGCGGACCGAATGGGCCACGATTTCAGGCCTTACATTTCCACCATTATTCAACCGACGATAGACAGGCTAGGTAAGAATTCAAAAAATTTATTAACATGCTTTCATTTGTTTCGATTTTTCTATAAAATTTATTAAAAATCGTCGATTGTGGATGAAAATTGATAAAAATTGAAAATATTTCATGTATTCTGATCGATTTTCGTTTTTTTGACAGGTGACAGCAAAGATCTGACTCGAGAGAAAGCTCGCCTCGTATTACTAAAAGTTATGGAAAAGGGTAGCATGATGCCTCAGCAATTGCTCGATCGCCTCCATCCAGCGTTCGGCCACAAGAATGCAAAACTTCGAGAAGAAGCTCTCGTGCTGCTCACAACGACCCTTAACGAGTAAGCTTTTTTTGTTTCATAAACAGAAGCGAAATCCTCGATCAGAAATCGTGTTGATAACCCGTCGGAAGATTGAAAAATACAATCTCTTAAATTTCCATTGACTCCCTCGTATTTCGAAGATTCATTGAACCTTTTACTAAAAAATGATACTCGATTAATTCGCAGACACGGAGCAGACGAGATGCTACTTTCAGGCGTGATACCGAGTATCGTCAAACTGCTCTCGGACCCGAACGAAAAGGTTCGCGAGACCGCTGTCAACACAGCCGTGACAATCTACACCCACGTGGGCGAGCGATTCCGCATGGATCTTCAGAGAAAGCACAACGTACCACAAGCAAAGTGAGTTAGGACAGTCTAACTTGGTTACTGAAGCATTTTTAAATTGATTCGTCAACAAAGCAAATTTATGAGATTGTTCGAGTCTTGGAATTTTGTTACGCGGATACTAAATCTGTTTTGTTTTCTTCATTCCTCGTTAGATGGGCTCTGCTGGCAGAAAAATTCGATCAAGTAAAAACGGACGGAGACTTTTTACCACTGGCATTGTCTTCCGATGGTGAGTTCGAACGAACGTTTCTCCTGCAATAAAAGCTTGTCTACTTTCTTTGATTTGGCACCGAGCCCACCGAGGAGTGCTGCCATCTTGGTGCGTCATTGACTTTTAACCACGACTGGAAAGTTCGTTCTCTCTCCTGGTTGAACGATACGCGATTCCGAGTCGCTCGCGAGACGCCCCATGAATATTTATCGGTTCTCGCAGTCCTGCTAAGTTTACGAAAGTCACTAAAGTCGTCGGGCGAAATACGTGATTCGAGTGACCATTCGATACTCGTACTGACATTTTTTCATACGTTATTCAATGTCGATTCCGAAAGTATATTTCTCATTTTTGTTCACTCATTTCAGTGGACTATTTTGATCTTCTACATTCTGTCGAAGAAACATACCGATCGGTATTTCCTTACGACTCGTGATACGCACTCTTGCGATGGTGGTAATCGATACAGGGACGATCGAGATTGATGTCGTGCGAGAACCAACGACGCTGTGGAACCCGACCAAACACCATGTGGCTCTCGCACGTATTCATACGTATATTCTTCCTGGCGATGCTTCATTGGCGCGCTCGAATTACGGATCGCAAATATTCGATACTCTTCGAGTTATTCGAGATTCTCTCAATATTCGCTCGATCGGGTTCCACGCTTTTTTCTTCCTCCGTACATTCGTTTGAGCAATCCCAAGCTCGAGCCAAATTTCAACCACAATTTTCGCACCTGCTAATGTGCGACCAGAATTTCTTTTTTGAGCGCAGTTTCGATTTCCTTCTTTTTTCGACTCTCATTGATGGTTCTTTGATTTTTCTGTTCTTTCATGTTTGACTTTTTTTTCGTATTTTTCCTTCTGCCGCATTGTCTATCACGCTGGGAGAAGCGATCCGTTAACCATTCGTGTCAAGAAAGAATCGTAGGCAAAGAAAAACATGTGATGTGTATTCAAGAGCCTTGTCTCTTGGTAAACTCGCGTCGCCGCTCCGTTTGTGTATTCTGCCTCTTTTTGTCAAGTTTACGAGGATCTTTCGATACATTTTGTTTCACCTTAGTCCGACGTTCGGAGACTAGAAGAAAAGAAAAATAAAAATATGAGCATTCGTGACGATTAGGTCATAGATGGGCTTGGCAATGGGAGAACCGATCATCGTTGCAGAGTCGTGCCGGTAGTCGTTGTCTCGCTCCGTTACAGACGCCTTATTTATACAACTCCTAATAACCGTGAACGAACATTGACAATCGGTACAAGGGCCATAAAAATTCGTAACGCCCTCGTCGATCTTTGATCGATCAGTTCCTCGAACATTACGTCGTCGATCCATTCGTTCGTGACTTTATCATTGAATTTGCTTCGAAGAATTTTCGCACGAACTTCTTCAATTTCGAGTCTAGACACGCGCCTCTGAGACTCTAAATACGTCGGAGTAAGAAACCAGGATCGTTTATCCACAATTGTTACAAGAGCTGATATTTTTTTCACCGTGCGCACAAAAAATTTTTAGCGTTCCGTTGAAAAAGTCGACTTCGATTCTCGCGAAATACGTTCACTGAATGAATATTCTTTCGTATTTTCTCCACGATTTCCTGCCGCACAAAAACCAAAAATTTTGAGCGTCTCGCACACGTTCGATGACTCGAAGCGTTCGCGCTCTCGAACCTTTTCAATGCTTATGCTGTAGAGTATAAAAACCTGATGAATGTCAAAATGTTTTGTCGAATATTCTATGGTTCTTTCTCATTTTTTAGGACAGGGAGATCACCAGAGACCATTGCACCATTGCAATCTGAATTTTTGAAAATGACAGTAGGGAGCGGGAACAAAAATGTCAAAATTTGAGCGTTCCGAGGAGAAAATGCGTGAAAACGAGTCAATTAATCGTCGATATTGTGGTGCGAGGGGTGAAATCATATCGCAACATCGGAAATGTTAAAACGCACCAGTGGATTATGTGATCGGATTAAATTTCGCTTGGATCTAGTATCGCGACTTACAAAACTCAATACCACGAACGAAAGATCCGCCGAGCGGTGCAGCGAGCGATG
The DNA here is from genome assembly GCF_019457755.1 of Venturia canescens. Taxonomy (NCBI): domain Eukaryota; kingdom Metazoa; phylum Arthropoda; class Insecta; order Hymenoptera; family Ichneumonidae; genus Venturia; species Venturia canescens. The sequence goes on from NC_057427.1 coordinate 15,539,315, forward strand.
TAGCAGGGTCTCAAGCACACTTTAACTCTACGAAATCGTTTATTTTCACGGATTTGATGATTCGTTGATAATTCGGAGGGTGAAATGCGAACTACTGCTTTTACGAAAGTATTTGTGTGTACGGTCAATTCTTAAGGAGTGTAAAGTCCCCCTCCGTGGAGAGGGAGGGGTGTGTGTGACGCGGCTGACGCGAATAGCAAAACGTCATTATCGAGAGTCCCTTCACTCTCTCTTTCTCGCATGAATAACACAACCGGCATTCATATCCACGTGGTAAAATTGCCACTGGCCCCTCTCCGCCGCGCTTATTCTCGATGCGAACCGGGCTCGCTCACGTGTTGAAAGTGAAAGGTCTTTTTTGCAGCAGAGGGTGAGAGGGGAGAGGACGTTACTCGAACCGAGGCAACGCGCGGGATAGTGTGCCAAGTATATTTAATAAATAGGAAGTTAACCGTTGGAGGAAAAAAACACAGCAAGAGGAAGCTTGCTTTCCATAATTAATCAATGGGAACGGCGCTAAAGGAAGAAGAGCCATCGGATCACTTTCGAGAAGCGTACGCGTACAAACGCCTCGACTGTTTTGTCGCCACGGAAAAATATTTCGAAATTTTATCCAACATTTGCGAGTGTGAATTCAATGTTTTTTTTTGCGTGAGCAAACAATGTCTTCATTCGAGCTGGCAATGCTGGTTTGAAATTCAGATCATTCCGAATGTTCTCGAGTTTCTCCTTCCTCGTACCATTGTGTCGAAACGGGCCGGCGAGATTAAATTTGTGGAGCTTTTGTCTTCAGATATTTTTTTTCACATGTTTTTCATCACTAGGATTATTGTTGGGAGGGGAAAAATAGGAAATAAAATCGAAGGAAACTTTAGCGAGCGTGAATATTTCGTTTGTTTTTACCAGAAGCCGATGATGAGTCAGAAAAAAAGAGCAGTCATTATCGGTGCGAGTTGTGGAGCCTGTGAAAATCCAGGTCGTCTTGCCAAATAGGTGAACGATGAGTCGTTGTTTCGTTCGCTTTTTTACTGCCTCGTTTTCCCCGCTTCGATCTCAGTGCGCTACTGATTAGAGTTTCCATTAGAGGGCGGTGGGGGGGTCGCAATTATTTGTTTAAACGCTTAGACGTCGTCGAGCGGAGTTTCAATGCGGCAAAGAAAAACACCGAACGTTCGTCTTTTTTTTCTTCGTTTTTCAATACTCGAGGAAAAACTTGTGGTGGCACACGGCCTCGTAAATTGTTTCTCGCTAAGCGAGTCTTACGCAACTCCTCGGCTTTGCTGTCTCTCTCGGTGCATCATTTTCAAACACGTGGGCGAGTCGTAATAATAATAGAAACAGCGACAACAGCAATGGCAATCATTTCTCTTTCATTCGGTTACAATCACTCTCGTTATCATTTCGCTCTTAAGGGGCTATAGGCATGGCACGAATCGCGCTTTCGTTTATCTTTCCACCAATTATAAATGAGCGCTAATTAATGGAAAAGGATTCGTTGTAATTTAAAGTTGAAAACTTATATTGAGTCGTTGCGGCTCAAACGATTTTCCGGGCGGGACGCACGCCGTCGAATTTTTCCAATTCTTCTTATTATGATCTCACTCCTCTGTCCTCGATATTTATCTCGACGAACTCGTCTTCCCAAAACCAGTCGACACTCCCCTCCGTGCCCCATCTAAAATCATCGATCTTTGCACAGACTCGGTCGAATGAAATAACAATTAGTCTTATTACCATTAATTAGTAAAATGCCAATTAGCTTTCGAAAAATTAGACAGGTTTATTAATTCGTAATGGACTGCGATGAATTAACAAAATGTTTCATGTATTCAGTTTGCATTTTGATTTTCTTGATGTAACATAAAAGTGGGTACGAATGATGGGACGTTAACCTTTACGAGAAGATCACACTGTGAAATTCCTCCCGTGTAAATGCCATTGAGCGGTGTCGTGTCGCGTGGCCTCCGAAGAATAACTCTCTCGGCTCCCCGGCGCAGGAGAGCCGTCGACTCGTTTGTACGTTTACTAACATTTGAATATTTATTATTTACAGTAATGCCGTGTCTTTTTTAATTGTAGAAAATACGCAGCGTTCGCGAGCGAGGGTATAACGAGGCGCTGATAGTCGAACGAGCGGCGGAAGGCGCGTCGTGAATTTCGCTAGTTCGCATCTCCTCATTACTTATGCTCCCGCGGCGCGACTTACGTGAGCAGAGCTCAAGAAAGTAGGAAAAATAACGAAGAGGGGAAAAAAGGTCGCCGCGTAGCAGAACTGATGAGACGCGAAGACAGGCCGTTCCGAGGAATTGCCCGTTATTTAAACCAAAATAATGGGCTTCGTTAACGGTCCGTTATGCGAATATAACAAATTGTCCGGTCGATCGTAAAGTTTCATTATTCCACCAATCGAAGCGTGTGCTTTCGCGATCTCACCTGATTCGCTCTTCGCTTTATTCCAAAAGCGTGAGCAGTATTATTTTTAAGGCTTTCTACTTTTTATTTTAATTGTTTCTCTCCGGGAACAGAATGAAAAGAAAGTACGGAGAAAAAAGAGCGAATGGTGCTCGAACGGCGCTGATTTTCGGCTTGTCAACCGCTCGCAACTTTTCCCTCTTGGTCTCTTACGTGCGTGTATGTATTTATGATCGATGGTACACTATTCGCGAGCCCCCCAACTCTGTTGAACCGTAGGGTAAGGCCCCCCCACCACCAATAGCCCCTATTTTATTTTGTCTTTTTCTCGTGCTCGTGTGTGTTTATATTCCTCTCTCTTTCTCGCTGAAGCGCTCGCTCACTCGAACGAGGCGAATCGTTGAGCGTCCCAACTCTCCTGAAACATTCTATGCTATGGTACTAGCATCGGTGCCACCGTAGCGAGCGAGCTACTGGGACGCACAACAACGCTGCGTGTCCTCTCTTTTGCCTCGTAAACACAGTCTCCATCGCGATTTTTATTTATCTCGCGATTTTTTCATCTTTTTCGCTACTTTCTACCGATAGTGTGTGGAAGAATAAAAATCCGTCATTCTTCGTTCTATCCTCGGGGGTTTTTTAGGTTATGCGAAACGGGACATTTTATGTGGTGCGTGAGCAATAGTGCTTCTCGAAAACTGTCAACGGGATAGTTCGCAAGTGGGATTTATTCGTCGAACAAGGTGGCAGTGAGCAAACGTGTTTATCACCTCTCATTTGTTTCACTTCCACCCGGAAGCGGTAATCAAGTACCGAGAAATATTGTGCTTACGTCGGAAACGGTAACAGCGTTCGAGCAATCGATCGGGGGATACTTAGGTCGAATCTGCGAATCGGGATGTTCGTTCAATCACAGAAAGTTCTTTCGGACGAAGAAACTTTATATTCGTTTTCTCGAACATGCCCTCGTTAGTCTCCGACACAATGGCCACGCAGTCACCTTAAATCTCGTTCGTAAACAAAGTCGCACTTTGTTTTCATGCTTTATTGCCGTGGGAATTTTCCTGACTGCCAATTATCGCCAAAATTAATGACCGAGATTTATCATCCTATTTCTTTTTTTTTTCAACTACGCACGCATCGTCGTAGCTAAACCACCGAACGATTTATTATGGGGGAGAAACGCGCCGCTCGCTGCTGCGTGCGTGCGGTACGACGAGCGTGTGTACGCGCTCTCGCTTCTTTCGCGTCCCCGTGAAATGGGTCAGTCGATTTACTCTCTCGTGTACCACGCGACAATATATCCGTCGTTCAAACCGGACCCAATTCGTTTTGCTGATTTTTTCAAAACGCTATGCAACGAGTGTCCCCGAATGTTCGCGCTTTTTGTATCTCCTCACTCGGTCTCACTCCTTCCTCACACACTTTCTTCAATGTTCTTCGGCATATTTCGCAGGGGGAAAGTTATCGACTGGAAATCCCCCCCGGGGACGAATAACCTTGGAAAAACCCCCCATTTTGTTTATCAATTGTGGACAAAACTACGCGAATCTATTCATCTTGAGTATTTCTTTTTTCTAAATAATTTATGCGCGCGTTACCACACGCAATTCAATTGAAATTTTTTCATAAACGGCGATTGTCTACTTTTGCAAAGAAAAAAAAATAATACAAGATGCGCGAGGAAGTATTATGAGTGACCTTGAAACGAGTCTCTTTATTTACCGCTTCGCGGAACAGCACGAGAGAGCCTCTTATCGACGAATAATCGCGAGAAAAGCATGAATTGCTTAGAAATTGTTGACTCGCAAATTATTCGGAATTCTCGAGTTAATAAGCTCTCTCGTTTCACACGTTACATTTACAACTAATTTCGAACAATTCTTCTCTACTTCGTCCTTATTTCAACTGCCAATAACGACCTCCATAATTTCGTGAAATTATGCACGTCCGAGTTTCATTGAATCTCAAATAACTTGGAAAAGAGTATACAAATTTTGACAACTCGTTCGTGTACTTCCCGAGCGAAACGGGAACGATTAATCGCTCCGTTGACTCTACAGATTCTAATCTCTCTCTCTCTCGCCGTGTTGGCCAACCATACTTTTAACCTCCGAATGAAATACGCGTGCACCCCACATTTCGTCTCGTGTTTGTATACGAATTACCGTACGCACATTCGAGACGTTAATTATTCCCAGGTACCTTGATCACACAAAGTTATCAGAGGCTCGGATCAAATCGTTCTCATTATCGCATGTAGCTGTCACAGTAATTACCATGGGATACGCTAATTTACATAACCTTTTGTTTTGTCTCTAACTGTTTTTGCTCAACGAAAACTTTTCTCAAGGAAATCCATTCGAAAAAGGAAAATAGCTCGACTGTCACGGGATCTGAAGGTCATTGAGAACTTTTGAGATCCTACCGAATTCAATGAACTTTCTGGTTTTCGGGAAACATTTGGTCGATTTTTTTTTCGTCTTTTGTTCTCGGAAAATAGTGTTGAAACTCACGGAGGGTCTGTTCGAGCGACGCGTGGCTGAATTCGATTCGTGTGCCCCTCAAGTTTCGCCGAAATCCTGAATTAAGGTAGTTCATGCACGAGACGATTTTATTAAGAGAGTCTTGAAATTTACACAGAGTTTAAATGGCCAGCTGACTGACGCGCATATCAAATTTTAAGGTGTTCCTTCCGCATGACCGTATTTTTTGGTGGTGCAAATTGGGACACTCGAAATTCGGACTGATTCCTAACCTCTGAGAAGTCGCAGTTATACAGGCTTCTGCTTCTGCCATTTTTTCAACTTCTATCGTTAATGTCTCTTTTAAGCATTCGGTAACCCTTTATTTTTATCGTCGCTATGGATTCCTTACATTTTTTATATCTGTAAGACAGTTTGTATCAGGAATTTAGAATTATTTAGTATATGAATTATTGAATAGAAATTTGATGAGAATGGAATTTTCATAAACTTCCGTATAAATTTTACGATTTTTCAAGTTTTCGTTCTTTATTAAATCTTCGATAACCTGATCTGAAATTTCGCCAATCTGTTCGCATTCACTTTTTACTTAACTGCAATGTAAAATCAGTTATTTGTAGAATATTCGGGTTTGTGAAAGGAATACCTTAAAACGTCCATATAACGAATGAACACTTTTTACAAAGTTTATGAAAAAGTACACGATAACAATGAAGTATACAATGAAGGTCTGGGAAAAAATTCGAGACGATTGTCTTACTAGTAATAAAGATACATTACCTTAAAGAGTGAACGAAATTGGTAATGAGCACTCATGTAACCTCCCATTTGCTTATTTCAGCATTTTGTTTCTTCTTGGCTTGGCCCGTTCCTGTTATAGCCTTCTGGCCTTATATTAATACTTTTTTCTTGATTCATTTCCCGTTGTGTTTCCCCTTTGCGCTCTCAAATGCGATTTTTTACATAAAAACTAGTATTTTCAACGAGGGACGAATGAAATTTCGGGTTCGGTCAGTGATGGATCCTCGATTAATTAATTTCATTCGCCAAAAGATGAATTAAAAAAATGTATTTACAATTTCAAATTACTAAATCTGACATGAATTTAAAGTGATTATATCTTTAATTAGGAAGTAAAAGTCGATCGAATTTAGGCACCCTTAAAATACGATTCTACGGGCATGATCTACCTTAACGAGAAAATATTTATTTCTCAAACGATTGAGTTTAACAAGCGGCTTGTCGAGACTTCGATATAAATCGAACGAAAGAGTGACCGATTCGGAGATTCGTGTCTTCCCCGATAGAAAACAAAGTGAAGTGAAAAAAACAATTGTGTTTTCCGTAAAGCAGTGAATTTTTTGCTTATTTCAGATGAAATGTGCATGAGCCGATTTGCATTGAAATATTTGCATTCGACAAATAACAATTGAGCCGATTATATTTAGAGCGTGAAGAATTAGGACCGAAAAAAGTGAAGAGTAGCTGGCGTGCGCGATGAATGATTCGGGCGTGATAGTCTCGAGCGTCGGGCATCGATGCTCGCATCGTGGTCTCGTCAGATACCCGAGTATCGATAAAAAATTGTGGGATCCGTCGAGCACTTGGATCCTCCAGTGGGACAACATCGTTAAGCATCCGGGTGCACGAGCACGTGGCTGTCATTGTGACGTTCATAAGCCTCCTTGGTTGTACCCTGATCTAGGTACAAACCCGAATGATGTTTAAGTTTGTATATCGCTTCATTGCGACACGAAGGAAGTCAAAAAAAAATCTCTTGCGGAGAGCGTAGTCGGCTCAGTATATTTGGAGTGCTTAGGCTCAAGAGCTTAACGTCCTTTTCGAAGATGAATTAGTTTATTTCGAACCCATGAGTATTTCAAGATTTTTCAAACTCATACAAGCGATTGTTGGATTTTTTTTTCACAGTTGTCAAAGTTTCTTACGTACATGTTTGTCGATGCTTGCGAATTTCATGTAAACAGACGGGAAACCGCAAAATACTGTATTTCAATATTTATCGTCATCGTCGGTTTTTTAAGGGCTGCGAACAGTGTAAACGGTGGAATATTAGGTGTTTTTTGTTTGTTTTATAAATAAAAATTGGTTGGATGAATTTTAATAAAATCTCGTATACGTCTATTACATACTCGAAAGTACTGGAACTTTTTTTTTTTTAATTTGTTTCATATAGTATTTTTATGTACAACGGTGTGTTGAAAAAGGCACCCCTTGAATCGGCGTTGACAGCGAGTCTCAAAAATGCAACATCTCAGGACAAAAAACCAATAAGATTCTTAATATATATGCTATTAGTTTTCTTGTGACGCAGGGGATTTTCAAAACATTGTTTAAAAAAAAATCACAATTTTTGTGGATTTCTTAGTAGAAAATGGTTTGTAAAAGAAAAAAAATGTTATCAAAAAACGGATACGTCATGCTGGAAAAATACGTTTTCGTTACAAAATGCAATTCAAATCAGTCGCTGGGATAAAAACTCTTTTTGTTTTGCTGTCAAAATCGATTCAAAGCGTGTCATTTTCAACACACCATTGTACAAAAATATACCATTGAAAAAATTTAAAAAAATGTTCTATAGTACTTTCGAGTATGTAAAAGATGTGTACAAGGCTTTATGTAAATCCATCCAACCAATTCATAAAAGAAACAAAAAAACACCTGAAATTCCAACATTTACACTGTTCATAGCCCTTAATTCGATTACTGGATGAATATTCTTTAACGAATATTTCTTGTTGCCTTACGACGATACGCACTTTGACGTCGTTGACATTCGAAACTCGACGATTCCGTTATATTCCCTTTTTAATAAACGTTCGCCCATACTTTTCTTTCACTAATCATTTATACTCTTTTTTTATTCTTCTGTTACAGTTGGTAAAGATAACGACGAGCCAGATAGAGCGGTGAGTCACCAGCCATTTTCCACCACGTATTTCATCCAATCCGATCAATACAACTTCAAAGTAGTTCGATCACCGAGAAAATTACTCTTGATTTTTTTTATCGTTCGACGTGAACTATTTGCTTGACGAAAATAATGAAGTTTTTTGGAGATCACTTTTTCGTGCCACTACGATGCCAGTAAAAATGTACTTTTGTGCGAACCATGAAAATTGTCAAACTCGAGCCAGTCAATACAAATGGACCTTAAAAAGATTTTTACTGCTTATACAAATGGAGCTTGGTACGAAGAAAAAGTTCGTTGACCAAAAATTTTGTTTCTCTCCAACATTTTTTTCGGAGGAAACGAAATAATTTGCAAGTATTCCCCGAACTGATGAAACTGAGGAACATTCAAAAAATGAACGTCAAAGTAACAAAATATTACTCGAATAAATTAATCGATATTCGTTCGTCCCAACTATTACCGTCGAGTAATCGATATTCGAGATTCAATCATGTCGAGGAAGCAACTGACATTTCGGGAAAAATTAATCTCGCGCCATTTCGTTTCGAATCATAAAGAAATGTTCGTAATTCGGTTCAATGAGTTTAATCGTTTGCGCTGTTACACTAAGAAATTCTTCGGTTTACCATTTTTCGACCATCAAAACAAATTAAGTTCAATGTACACATTTTTTCTCGGTGTGTACTCGATCGAATCCCCGTGATCGAATTACTTTGATGACGAAATGGAAATTTGACGAAATAACTAAATTTCAATAAACAATTTACGTAGATCAAGTCCGCGCCGGTCAAGAGAACGACGAGCGTTCCACTCAAGAGAAGTCAGTTTGGTCCTGCAAAAGCCCCTTTGAGTACTCCAGGTATGTATACTTTTTCTACATACCAATTAAAGTATCTAAAAAAACGTTTTTGTGTCCATTTCGTTAAAACCTGAGCGTTCGGATGACTCAGCAAGTGGAGAATTTTCAGAATCGTATGATTGCTTTCACAAACTAATGGTTATAATAATTGGTCCAATTTACGAAAGCGTATAGAATCGTGATGAGCCGCTCAATTTATTTAATCCTTCACGCTAATTATGATGATTGTAAAAAAAAACGAAATGATTTTAGGCCAAGCCGGTGCCGTGGACGAGGAGACCTTTTTGACCGCGTTCGAAGATGTTCCGTCTGTTAAATTATTCTCGGCCAAGGATCTCGAGGAGCAAATGAAGGTGATAAGCGAGACCATAGGCGACGACAAAAAAGACTGGAAACAAAGAACCGACAGCGTAAGTCTCGAGAGAAACTGGTTCAAGTTTAACAAGAAAAAAAACAAAGAAGGGAAAAAACGCCTGGAAATTCGTAGTGTTTGAATTATCGAAATGTTTGCGCTTGTTTTGCAGTTGAAAAGGCTACGAGGCATAATAGTCGCGGGTGGTACAAATTACGAAAACTTTACGGAATTGTTGAAAAGTATCCAGCGGCCATTTGCGGGCGCCTGCACAGATCTGAGGTCTCAAGTAGTCAGGGAGGCGTGCATAACCCTGGCCTTTCTAAGTCATCATTTGAAGAACAAACTCGCCGGCTTCGTTGAGGCCATTCTAGTCTCGATAATGAACCTCATACAAAATAGTGCCAAGGTGAGTGCACTCGATATTATGACAATCCTCGTGGATCGCGCACCATAAAATCTCCTTGGCGATTCACGTATCTCAAATTGATCTCGACCTTCCCCCAGAAAACATCGGTGTTCTCCAAATTTGATCATCATAATTAAAATTCTCGATCCAATTTTTTTTACATCCAATTCACCATTCATTTTTTTTTTTCATTTTCACATAGAAGCTTTGAATTCTTGGGTCAAAAGAAAACGGAATTTTCGAAAGGAATGAACGAATTTTCTTTTTTTTTCGTTATGAAGACGAAGGAAGAATCAATGAAACACTCAACTGTCTAGATTTGTTTGATTTGACGAGTTAATTTTTTGTTTCCAGGTGGTCGCAACGGCGGGTGCGGTGGCGCTACGCTTCATATTTCAAAATACCCACAGCGGACGGTTCATTCCGATTATAGCAGCTTCTCTGAGCAACAAGAGTAAAGATATACGTCGCGCCTCTTGCGAGTATCTCAACCTCATACTGCAATCGTGGCCCACTTTAATTCTTCAGAAACATGTGACAGTACTTCAGGATGCGATAAAAAAAGGCGTCGCTGATTCTGACTCGGAAGCTCGTGCATTCGCCCGGAAGTAGGTCTATTTTTATTCATTCCCTCATATTCACATGGGATTTTATTTTTCTTTAAGCAGAGGGAATCTTCTTATGAAAGTCTCATAAAGATTAAGAAATTCGGGAAAAGCATTTCTTCTCGATCTCGAGCAGTTTTCAAAAATCAATTCCTCCAAAAAATTGCTTCTTTCCTTTTTTGGTCTCATTTCTTTGCAAAGTGTAAACTTTTAAATGGGACTGCTTTGAATATTAAATGCGTTTAACGACGAAGTACTTTTTTTCTCTTACGTATTTCCATGCATAAGAAAAATTACGTATTTCTTGATACGAATCTCAGCCGTGCAATAAATCCCATTGATCGATCCGGTTTAAATCGTTGACCGAATAAAATTTTTCTCGCAGATCTTACTGGGCTTTCAAAGATCATTTTCCGGAACAAGCAGAGGTTCTTTTGAACAGTCTTGACGCTACCTACAAAAGATCCCTCATGTCTTTGAGTAACAGCGGGAGTATAAACAGCCTAAATACAGTACCAAGGTCAATGAACACGAGTCCTCGTGCCTCGAGGCCGGGGCTTTCTTCAACAGGTTAGCATTCCTTCTCACCCGCTTGTTGATTTTAAAAAAAAATTATTATTTGCATTAGAAATACATAATTCATTGAATTCCAATTGTGAGGAATCGATTGCTACAAATTTTTCATTTATCGTCTATATTTGTATTCGACGCTGAAGTTCGAACACGCGCCACGAGGCATTTCATTCAACGCCAATTCATTTGATATATCAAATTTTTTCTCGACGATTTTCATTGTCATTTAAAATAGTAAAAATCAAAATCCACAGTTGTCTCGTTTTTTTTTCTTTTTCTCTTTCCATGCTGCGCTCAAACATAAAAAATCATAAAAAAAAACCATTGAACGAAATAAAAAAAATAACAAACACGTGTGCAAAAGAAACTGTCGTGAACACGGGCAGCACGGAAAATTTGCAAGCGAATGAGAGCCCGCCCCACGGGCTCCTCAGGCGGACACCGTCTCTGCCACGCTCCTATCGTCAGTCCGGAATACCAATTCTTCAGCGACAGTCCACTGACAATTACTGTAATTCCATGTTCCTTTTAATCGTCATTCAAAGTTTGATGAGCAAGACCTCATTAATTTGCAAATATGATCGTTTTTTTTTCAGGCACTAAATGTTTCACGTTTTTTTTTTTATTGTTCCATAAATCATTCCCAAATGCACTCGAGTAACATAGTTCCCATTCGAATCCATCCTTCTCGTTCACTAAATCCTTGGACGCTTCAGAATTTCGATGATTTTCAATAGTCCGCATGATTGTTTATTCTTTTGGTTGTAATGAAATTAATACGAAGAAAGAAAATGAGAAATTAATGATTTTATTATCGAAAAATCAGGTCGAGTCACGCCCGGCCCGAGATCGACGAGCGCGATCGATCTTCAAGCAGCGAAACGAGCCCAGGCTAGAACGGTTTATGCCAATTTGAACCGCATGCGAGCCACTCCGCGTGAGTTTTACTTCCAATCACTTCTAGGCTTCACCTTTCTCCTTATTAAGTTATTTTCACTACAATCGAACGACAATTGAAAATAGAGTTGTGTGAATCTTTTGTCGTTTGCGAATCGCTGCGCGCTCGGATAGATAACGATCATGGAGGTGAAGGTGCTACGAGACAAGGTATTGCAGCGTCTCGATGTAATTTATTGATTGGTAAATTTGACCGATAATACGCCAAGAATCCTGGCTGGATTAATCTTGCATGCAGCGATCATGATGAAAACATTAACATCAGATGTTAACTTGTGAAGGAACTGACATTTAATCCTGTAAAAAATATAATCATTGTCGATTTTTACAGCTCGCTTCAACAGATCACCGGACATGGCCGCAGCAGCCGCGAACACCGAAAGAACACCGAGGACTCGCACAAAAGTTGCCGGTGTTTCTCAATCTCAACGTAAGTCAAACAATAAAAATATTTCACTCTCTATTTGCCGTTCAAAAAAGTCGATTTTGCTTCACTTGAAATAATTCAAGGACTTGATATTTGGTAACAAATTTGTTTCTGCAAATATATTATCGACTTTCCAACAGGAAATGATTGTGCGAGCGAATATTTCATGTCTTTTGGTTTTTTGTATTCAGCGAACAGCAGATCAGGTTCACCGTCGTCGAGATCGAGTTACGCGACGTATAATCGCGATAACGAAAATTCAGCGATTAGACCACGTCGTCTCTCCGGACAGGGAATTCGTAGCGGAAGCAATAGTCGCGAACCCAGTCCTCAAAGATTTGCCATGGATCGGAGCTTCGCTTCGAAAATAAGGTAATGGAAAAAATTGAACATTTATTCGTTGTTCAATAACGTTATTCATGAGACCACGAGTCATTTAATTTTCAGTCGCAAATTATAAAAACCACCGAAGGACTAATTTTGAACTTTCTCTTGCAGGCATATATTTTTGTATCTAAAACGAAGAAAATCATTATACATTTTTTTTTTACAAAAGGATGAATATAAATGCTATTTGTCCATTGGGAAAAAATAATCTCGATATCTTTCGATGTTTCGTATTTAAATGGATGGTTCTTTTTATTTTTGTTATGAAACAGAGGACGAAATATGTATATGTCACCGAGTGAAAGACCACCGACTTCAAGGCCGGTGATGGCTCAGAAAATGCTGCAACAGTCGCGCGAGGCGGAATCTGCTCTGGCTGATGCGCTCACCGGTAAAGGTGACCACAGCGATGACAGCGAAACCAACAGTATCTGCTCGGAGCACAGCTTCGACGGTATCAGACGTGCCAGTGATGTGAGTACACCTTTTTAAATTTTCGTTCTGACCCCTTTTCACGTCCTTTCTATTCCTTGCCTCAAATTTTTCTCATAATGTAATTTCAATTATTTCTTGCCCTTCATTTCGTGCTTTCGTCATTTTCTGTAAATGTCGCATAATCGCGAATGATCTTCTCAAATTTGGGCAATACCTTTTTCTGAGGAATCTCTTTGGATCATTCACATAAAATTCGAAAACATGGAGTTTACTCGTGAATCTAAACCTCAGCTTGATTCCCTTCAGCTAAGGAACAACATTCAATATCGGATCCAAAGTTTCAAAAATCTTTTTCATATGTACGTGTATACGTTGGTCATTGGAAAAGTTTTCATTTCAAGCTGAGTTAACAAACTGCAATTTCTGTTTAAAATTAGTTATTAGTTATAATAAATAATGGATGTATACCTCGAATTGTTTTTATGTTTATTTTCGAGACTCCGTTGACGTGTTTGAGTGACGAGCGTAGTAGAATCTTCAAAAAATTCAAATGACCTACGTATTCGTGACACCATGACATGTTATACAAACTGCGAATTGGCGATTTATCATGTTTATTTGTTGTTTTTCTTTTGCCAAACCCGCGTATCCTGGCAACAAAATTCCTACGTTCCTGCATTCCTTCAGTCGTATTCGTGGAGCGGCTCGCAACAGAGACTTTATCGCGACCATTGGGATCAATCGATTGTTAAGGTTTGTTCATCAAGTACCTTATTTATTTTTCAAAGCTTCTTTCTCTATAAATTTGCTCTGTACAATTTCACTCACATATTTTTATTGCTTTTATTTTTGGGTTTGGTGTCCAAAATGTGTGCTCGTTTTTTTCGTTGTTTTTTTCTCCTCATTCCTCTCTTTCCTCAACATTTATGTACGCCCGTCATTGACCTTTCACTTTCTTTTCCCTACTTGGAATCCAACTAATTAAATTCATTCTATTAAAACGATTTAGCAACGGGGGAAGTAATATTTTGAATGATGCACGCGAAAGATTTTCCTGGCAATTCAGTCAAGACGAAAATTCAGCTTTCTTGATTAATAGAAATTGTTTTTTTGCAATGGATTAGGACATCAAGGAAATAATCGAGAATTGTGGTCGTAACCCATGGACCAATCGAAAAGAAGGTCTCATAGGGCTTCACAACTTTCTCTCTAATGGAAATACGCTATCAGCCTCGGAGCTCCGCAAAGTCACCGACATATTTGCTAAAATGTTTATGGATTCGCACACCAAAGTGTTTAGCCTTTTCCTTGATACACTAACGGTATTGATAACGACACATCGAGAGGATTTAAATGATTGGCTTTATGTGCTTTGTGCGAGGCTCCTCAACAAATTGGGCACCGATCTTCTTGGCTCTGTACAGACTAAAGTTTACAAAACTCTTGATGTTGTTAGGTTCGTATGGCAATCATAAGGGAAAATTGATATAAAGTTTGAGAACAGCTAAAACGGAATTACTCTCACGATGTTTTTCTTTTTATTTACAGAGAGTCCTTTCCCGGTGATCTGTTGTTACCCGCAGTCATGAGATTTCTTACGGATCCTACGCAAACGCCCAATTCTCGGGTCAAAGTAGCAACGTTGAATTTTTTGATGCACGTTGCCGGTAATTCGCAACCTTCTGCTCTCAACCCAACTTGTAAATCAGCTCTCGCGCGATTACTTAATTGGACAATGGACGTTAAGAGCCAGGACGTAAGGAGACACGCCGAAGAAGCCGTAATCGCACTTTATAATCTCAACCCGCCTCAATTCCCAATGATTCTCGGTGAATTGCCGAAATTCTATCAGGTTCGTCACTCTTGTAGGACAATTAGAAAATAAAAAATGAACGCACGAAAAGGAAATCTAACGGAATTTCTTGTGAATTCATTTCGAAGGACGCAGCTATGCCTCTCATTCAGGCACATTTGAAAAGATCATCGAGTTCGAGCAATCCGTCGTCACCGGGTATGGAAACCGGACGTTTGTTGCATTCACCAGCTCGCACGAGAACGAAAACAGACGTCGATATGACAGATGCCGACAATCTCAATCCCGAGGAAGTCTACAAGTTGGTATATCATGATAATTAGAAAGAAGAACGTTTTGCCAATCGTTCATACTCAGATATTTTAACGGATATTTTCAATCGCCAGGTCTTTGAGACGCACGACAGCCGAAATACAAAATTATGGTTTCGAAAGAACCACAACCAGTAAAGATAGCGGTATAAGCAACATGGCTGATGTCGAAGAGAAAATGGAGAGTCTCACTCTAACAAATTCCGTAAGTTAAACCTATTTATGAAATATGATTGATTTTAGATATTTGTTGATATCTATAAATAAAAACCGTGGTTGTGAATCTGTGCAACGAAATTTAAAAAAATCATGTGTAAAAACTTGCTAAAAATCGAGAACCTTCGGAAGATTTTGAGTATTTTGAAACGTCAATTCATTAATTTTCACTTAATTTTCGTTTCTCTTGAATAATGAATGTTGGACAATAATAAAAACTGGATTTTATATTCGTTTACGTTTATTGTAAAAAATTAAGGGCCGTTCTTCGTCCGTGTCTTCGCCTACGCAGCGTGGTAAGCCTGTTAACAATAATGGCTCGAGTGACACAATAGCTGGCGATTTGATATTGCCGCAACAGCAGGAAAATAACGGTTACGGAACACATAGTAAGTTGATTGCAAATACTACGTCACTTATTTACGGTAACAGTGAGAGTATAAGCGAAAAGTACCAATCAAAATTCACTTTGGCAGGTTCTTCTCCGGACATGCTACTCCGAGGTCCGGAAGTTGTTGATAACACGATCAAGACGCTCCAGTCCGCGATTAGTCAGAATTCTGCGAAAGTTCAAGCCCTTGAAGAATTTCAACTGTACGTACGCGACTGTGACGCGGCCTACATAAAACAGCAGTTCAAGTTAGTCAAATTCCGAATGATTTAATCCATTTGCAATTATCTAGAAATTTATTTCATCAATATATAACGACGAATCGTTAATAATTTGCAGAAAATTACTAAAGACCCTTCTCGAGTGTCTAGCGTCAGAGGATAAACAGCTTGAGATTCAGGTGCTTCAGACGCTGATCGAGATGCTTAAGTGTCCAGAGCTTGTTGAGTCGTTCAGCAAGTACGCGGAATTGGTGGTATTGAAGGTTTTGCATGCTCACAAAATCGACGAGCCGCCAGAAAAACCATGCGACGCGACGAGTTCCAGCGCAGTTGCTGTTACCAGTCCTGACAGACCTGCCAAACAGTGGCACGGGCTTAAAGTAGCTGAAAAATGTGCGGCAATGATTGCGAGGGTACTGCCGGTCGATCAAATAATACGCCTAGCTTCAACCTCGATTACGACAGAACCTTTTCCCAAAAATGTTGGGGCCATCAAAATGTTGCACGAGGCTGTCGAACATCGAGGTCGTGAGGCAATCGAACCATACTTATCGGAAATCATGCCCGGTCTGATCACGGTAAGCCGTGTCGCTTTTTTTTTTTACAGTCCCTCAAAAGTTTGTAAAAAAAACGAATGATGAAATGAAAATCCAACCTCCTTGCGATGGTTCGGATTCGGGACTTAAAGCTATAAAGCATACTGATAATTTTATAATCTGAATAAAAAAAACTGCCCTATGTGAACAATTACAAAATTTACAGTGGCAAAGATTATGATCAAGTTTTCAAATCGTCTCATTCAATTTGGAGTTCATGATCTTACATAAATTCCTTATTTTCCTTGACAAAATCATTAATTTGAAAGAAATAAAAAAATAATTCATGAAAATGCTTGGTCTGATATATTTTTCAGGCTTACGATGACCACGAGAGTAAAGTACGAAAGAGCGCTGTGTTTTGCATGGTAGCAATACACAACGCGGTTGGCCAAGAAGTAATGAAGCCGCATTTGGTTCCACTGTATGGAAGTAAGCTCAAGCTGTTGAACATTTATATACAAAGAGCACAGCAGACGGCGAGTCAGCCAGCGAGTCCTCGTGGCAAGAACTAACTGGTAGGGAACAGCGGTGGTAGCGCCGCGACCGCCGCGACTATCGCGACACTTAGAATCTCCTTGCTCAAGAGATTCGCTAGACTCGGAGCTAAGCACGAGCTCATGCTCCTTCACTTTCTCACCAAAAGGAGCGCCTGAGAGTCTCAAAAGCGCTCAAACAAAAGTCCCTCAAAAGAGAATCTGTACCCGTATACATCTATAAATATATTTATATATATACACAAGATGTATATATATATATTTATGTTTATATGAGCTCGTGCGCGTGCGATTGTCCAGGACAAACAACGGTATTAAAATATCCACTGTACATAACCGAGTTTACGCATCCCAGGATGAATAAATGCCGAGAGTGACACACGATTTCCGCGTATTTTTATTTTTTATCGTATTTTTCTTTTGTGCTTACCTCGCGCGTTTTTTTCTTCATCTTACCCTCGTTTCAAAATCCACGTGATGTCAATTCTCTATCTCTAATAATTGCAATTTCGTGCCATTAACCGACGAGCTAAAACAACAATTCTCTTCTCTCCTTCTCTAACTCCTTAACTGTTCTTGCTCTCTTTACTCCTTACTTCGTGTATCATATGTATGTATAGCAAAGTCCGATATCGTGAAACGAGGAGAGAGAATGGCCGCTCGGTGCCAAAGATACGTAGGCCTTAACGGCATGAAAGGAAAATTAAAAGCTAAGTAAGGATCATTCATAAACTTGTCATTGATTGTGAGTTTTTTGTTTTTTGCTCGGTATAAAATACAGAAAAATCAAATGTTGTTCGTTTTTTTTTCCTTTTTGAATTATCATCAGGATGACGGTCTCGATTATGTGACAATTTTGTAAATACATTGCGTCATACGTTTAAGTAATAAGCCTACAATAATGATTAATCGATAAGGAAAAAAACTTGTGAAAACAGCGGAAGAGATGGGCCATGTGTTCTCGGTCACGGGCGCGGGTTTCGTCTCGTGCCGGAACGTCACATTTCGGGAAATTCGAGTTTCGCGTTCGGTCCTAGACGAACCGTCGCACGCGTACCGGCGTTTCTTCACTCGAATTGAAACACGAAAAGAAAAAAAAACCAACAGAATACGATCTAATAAAAATAGTACATTGATTTTAAAACCGACGAACATGAAGGCGAAAAACAATGGAGAAATAAGACAATTGAAAAGAATTAGTTGAATAACAAATTTTAGCTTGTTCTGTTAAGTTTCTCGAGTACTATATTGCATTGATATTGAAATTTATATATTAACTATTGCATCGACATGATGGACGTTTTATTCATTTTCAACCAAATGATACGGTGAAGATTGGACGTGACTTTGCTGTTTTTTTCCTTTATCGTTTTTATTTTTTCACGGCGCTCATCATATTAAGCGCTCTTTTGCAATCGCGTTGTACACAAACTCAAAAGAAAAAAAATATTTATGCGCGCGTAATTTTTTCACCGTTACGTACTATTAACTATTTTTATATACTATATAGTTGTACGAATTGTTCGTCCGAGTGATATGGAATGCTATTATCGCTTATGAGGAAAAAACGAAGCATAAAAAATTGAAGACTCACGCCTGTTGCAAGCATCATTGGCTACGATCGATTGGATTCGCAAAGGGGGTCGCAAAGCGATCGCGCGCCTATCGGCTTTTCAGATCTTGTGTTGCTGATTTTTTTTTCCAATTTTTGTTTCTTCTTTTACTCGGCGCGCTTTCTATTCGATTTTGCAACAGTATTATTCGCTTCTCACGTGATAAACGACGAAAAGAAAGTTGGTGAAATCCTGCAGATTTCGTTAACGCATACGACCTTTCTTAATCATCGCTATTTTTATCCATTTCTTTGCGCCTCTGATTTATTGCATAAGGCAGCGTTAACGATGAATTGAAGAAAAAAAAAGGATATTGTTACGAGCTCGAAAACAACATTAAACGTCTATTTACAACTCAAAGAAGCAATTGAAGAAATGCATAGAAAAAAAAACCGAAAAAATTATCACAATTAAACAGCATAAACAATTAAACGAAGGCATAATGACACAGGCAATTTTTTTCACGCTATTGTAATATATCTTAAGGACTTGATTATTAGAATATTTACCGTATTGTTATTGTAATTGCCAACTTGATATAATAAATTAAAGTATTGCGATAAAAATAATGACGTAGTCAAATTTCTTAATTCCCCTACGATCCTTTTGAAAAAAACACTCACATTTTGTTGTTTTCATCACAAAACGCTTTGTATCTTTATTAATTACATTTTTTTTAAACATAATCAGGTTGTATGCGAATGTCTTTTTTGCTTTGTTTTGTTTTTCATCAATGGCAAAACGTAGACTCGGGAAAAAAAACGCGATACATAAAAATGGACTATCCAGAGGTACAATTTGTGGGCAAGTGTATAAGAAAATATTTAAATATTTAACTGTACGCATACTCTGTGTTCATAAACCGTGGGAGACGGGGGTAAAGAAAAAAAAACTGAACGAATAAGTAATGCGGAAGGGCACTCTCGGCATTCATAGCCATCACAATAATAGGAATTATAATAATATAATAATGTTAACGGTAAGTATTTCTTACAATTTTTCAAATATACTGTTTCGTTACTTCATTCAGACCTTTGTCTTATAGATTCTGGTACACTGACGTCAATTCACCAAAGAGTCATGAAACCATTGAGAAACACGATTCTTACATATTCGTTCGCTTCAAATATTTCATTGAATTCGTTCAAACTCTATAATTAAAGTACACAACCGAGGCCATTAGAAAATTATCTTTCAGGGTGGTCTTTTTCGAACCTTTGTTATGTTCCGTAATACGTGTATACACACGAATTTATGTACTCGAGTGACTATTATGAAGATATTATTGTTACAATTGTGCGAGAGGGACGTTGACAATTCGTTTAATGGGACAAATACAAATGTACAAATTGTGTGTCCGCCAGGAAAAGACGAGCCACCACAGAATATATCTTCCATGTACTACACGGATTATATTTTGACCGTGCAAAATGCATCACAAAGGCCACTTTCGGACGACAATGTATATATTTTTTTTTTCATGTTTCATTTATAATATGTATACATGAATATATGCGGGTGTATGCTTATATATATATATATAAATTCAATAGAAGTAATCGACCGAATGGTGAAAGACTCTCGGCAGGATCACCGCACCTTAATCTATTCGTTCATCTTCCTCTATCATTGTCGTTTTCGTGTCGTATGTGCTTAATGGGGCGTATCAAGTAAATGGCGAATGCAAGCAGCCAAAAAGCCTCGGCTTTGTTCGATTGCCGTCGTTAACCTAAATCGCCTGTTACGAAAAATGTATTCCTAAGTTTTGTTTACTCATTGCGAATGAGTTTTCGTATTGATCTTTCCAATTGTCCATTTTCATTTCGAACAAAATGAATTTCAGACGTTCTCCGGTATACCCGATTTTGGATTCAGGGGTGCCGTCACCGCCGCTTGGTTCTTCTTCTGCGCTCGTTTCTGTGCACGCCTCTTGCGCGCCTTCGCTTCAGCCCCAACCGCTAGGAAATTGTTGTGGAAGTATTCCTCGATCTCGGAAAGCTTCTTGCCGTGAGTCTCGGGTAAAAGCAGCCAAACGAATACTGCCGATCCGAGCGATACAGCCGCGAAAAACCATTGAATTGCGTGTGCACCTTTTGGTAGGAAAAAAAAACGTTATGACCACTGCAATGCGAAAAATCTAGACCAACGATAAATGCCAAATGGCAAAATATCATTTTGTTACTGCAAAAGCAATACGTCAGTTTTCAATGAGTTTGGTTCAAATTCTCAATCTTCCAGACTTTGTTGCTGCTCGCAAAATTTGACTGAACCATTTCGAATCTTTGAGTCAAATAATTAAAAAAAAAAAAAACAGGACTATTTTTTGAGGAGAAAGTTAATATAAATACGAGGAAAAATATTTAAATTGGAGCCAGGAATTTGCCATGTCTTAGGAAATCCTTATATCGACCAGGAGACAAAATTATTTTGAACGAAATACTAGAAAAAATAGCTGATTTTCTGGTTTTTGGTTAAAAAAAAAAAATAATAGGAATTATGAACAGCGATGTGAAATGTTAAATTCCAAAAAGAAATCAGCAGAGTTCAATTACCTCCCAAAAAGTCGCTGAGTCCTCGATAACTTTGCACAGCAGCAAACATAAGAACGTTGGCCATTGCGTAGCTGAAGGATTGAGCAATGCCACGAATTTCGGTGGGGAACAATTCGGCGGTCATGGTCCAAGGGATTGTAAGCATCCCGATCATCGAAGTGCATACATAAAGAAGCAAACAGACGACAGGTATCCAAGCACCGGCACGATCACCCTCGTTTATTCTCAGGGTGAAATAACCCGAGACGATCATGCATACTGTCATTCCAAGGGAGGATATAATGCAGAGAGGTCGCCTCTTGTATCTCCTCAGAAGCCAAGTATTAACCATCGAACAAAAGAAACGTGTGAGTCCGACGAGAATCGAGGCCAGATAGGGGTCAACTCCGGCTCCAACTTCCTGCAATAATAAAAGTTTGAGATAAATCAGAAAATATATATCACAGATGAAAAAAACTGTTTATTGATTGACCTTTTCGTTAAGACAATCCGTACCTCGAACCATGTAACGGCGTAAAAGAGGGTGATATAAATCCCGGAAAATTGTTGAAAAAGAAAGAAGAAGAAAAGTATAAATAAAGGTTTCCATCCGGTTGGTTTGAGGAAGGCACGAACTTTGGTCGAAAAGCCGCCGTGCTTGCTGCGTCTCTGCTCGTTCAATTTAATCTCGTTCTCTTTCATAATCGTAGTAAATTGATGATCAGCCGCCGATACTCTGCCCGCTTTTGCTTCCGATTTGTAAAACCTTCGTTGACAAATCCATTAATTAGTACATCATTTTGTCCTCGAAATGTAAGCTGTTTTATTCCGTTCTGTGAAACTGACCATTCGAGAGATTTTCTAGCCTCGACCGTTCGACCCTTGGAGACCAACCAAACAGGCGATTCAGGGACGAAAAGTTGGACGAGCAAAATCGGCACCGAGGTGTAGATGATGCTCAACCAAGCGACCAGCCGCCACGAAAGCAATGCGCCCTTCGCGTACGAAAGCACCATCCCAAAGGACGCCAGTGTCGGACCGAATGACATGAGAGAGCCGCGCAGTTCCGGTCTCGCCACTTCCGTTATGTACACTATGGCCGGCGAAGTTGCCATCGCCGAAGCGAGGCCCGCCAACACTCGACCTACCAATATCATCGGAATATTTTCCGCCAGTGCGATCAGGATCCAGCCCGCGATGCAAGGAATCGCACCAATTTGAAGGGTCCTGAGTCTGCCCACCCATTCCATCAAGACACCACCGATCAGAGAGCCCAGCGGTGCCGTTATTACGATTACACTCGCTGCAGAGAAAAGAGAGGAATGAGAATAAGGTGTTTCATCGATAACAATATGGGATTGAAACTTGTGGAAAGACAAAGTTCAACAAATATTTGTATCGTTGAAAATAAAATTTCCTACAATAAGGAACATTTTCTAATAAAATGATGAATTCGTCGATAATATATCCGCAAGAACATAAAGCAATAAAAATCGATTAAATGTCGAACCCATTAGAAAACATAATTATTCAGAAAATCGTTGTATCCTTCGAAAACAAAAGAAATCTTGAGGATGTAAAGCACGAGGGCTGTTTTTAAATAGCATTCTAATTTTTTTATGCCTTACAATCCAAGATTTCTTTTCTAGGCCTGTGAAATTTCAAGACCCCTTATCGACTGTTTGGTTGAAATATTTACAGTCGAAAAGTACACAAATTAACGTGTCGCTTATGGCTACAATGGCTTATTGGTCCCTCCAACCATCTTCGACTAAAAATGTAAAATATTTCTAATTCAGATGTCAAAGATTAAAACCATTATTAATATGAATTGAATCGCACGGAATCTGATGGTACGTTAAAAAACGGGGATCAACGGCCACCCGCATTAGAAACATTGACTCGAAGACGACGAATCTTAAGACACAATCTTAAAATTTTGCAGGCACATACGTCACTTCTCATATATAGCGCAACCTAAATCATGTCATCAATGAATGTACTTTTTACATTTTTTACATCAAAGCTGTACTTTTTAGGGTTTTATGTAGTGATCTCTGATCTAACGACGCTGAAGTATCAGTGCAGGTTAAAAAACTAAAAATTACAAATTCGGCAGGGAACGAAATTGGAGAATTACTGGAATTATCGGAGGGTTTTATTTACATAATTTCATTGGACTCCAACGTTGCAAACTTCAGCATCATCTGATCTAATCTGTCAGCTGACTACGTTCAACGTTATCTTTTCGCAATGTACTATCGAATCATGTGAAAGACTCGGTATGAAAGGTGTTCTGCAATGAACTCAAATATTATTCATGATTATAAAATTAAGATAATGTTTTTTTACTAATAGTCTCCTATATATGAATGCACGTACATTCTTAATTACGTTTATGGAAGATCAGAATTGATTACATATGCAAAAGGCTTTTTTAAATAAAATAAAAACAAATAACTATCTCGAGTCGTTACACTCACTTTGGATCCTGGTCGTAACTTCAATCGATTTGTATGACCCAAACAATCTCGCATGTTTGTAAACCGCAACGAACTTGTATAACTTTCATTTGACTTTACGTTTTCAAGTGATTCTGCCTACTGTACACAACAAAGTTAAATAGAGGGCATTTAAATTTGATCAGAATCGACGCTTTCAGCGAAAGTTTTAATCTCTCGATTCCCATAAAGGATGATATCCGGAATTTGTATTTCTTGTTTGTCTTTGACGAACGTTATTGAAACTAATCTCTTTTCTTGCTCTTCCGATGCCACGACACGGATATTGGTGACGAACTCTCGCGTGTACGTACCTATCCACGAAGTTTGGTCTTTTGTCGCGGGAATCTCGGAATCTTTTTTTTCCAAGTGAGGAATCAGGATGGCCGAGTAGGCCATACTCAGTCCTACGGCAATGTGGAAACTGGCCGCCAGCACGCACGCCACGATCTGTTCGCAAGAATCATTATTTCACATCAAACACATTAAATTTTTCATTTTCTCTGTCAGCGACTTATTTATTCATTGATTTTCAATTTTCTTCGCTCACGTACCTCGGGCACGGCATTTTTTAGTTGAATCGGTTCGACGAAACCCTTGTTGAGACTCCGACTCGAAACAATTGCGTCCTTGAAACATTCCCTCTCGTTTTCCTCGATGTTTTTCGACGCCTCGCGCTCCACACTAAAAAAATATTTCAAATAATTAGTACGTATGTGAGATGCGTAGGGATTCGAGCTCACAGTTCGAAAAAATGTGGCTCGACGTAAAAAAAAGGAAAGAGATCAAACAAATGAACGAGCGCTCCCGACTCGTTTTTTTCTGCTTTCGTAACAATCATTTTATTCAATTCATTGAGATAATAATTTGCAAAAACGTGCAGAGCCAAAAAAAAAACAGAATTACCAGACTACTGGGGAACGCTCCAACGGTCACCATACACATTGACGAAGGATTGGACTGTACTCGGTAAATATATTGCGTGAAAAACAATGTTGACACTCGAAAAATGTAATAACGCATGTAACCTGTAATATTGACACCTGTCTAGACCGATAATCGTGGCTCGTGCGAGACGAGTCTCTCATTTATCATATTGAAGAGCGGACTTTGCCGTCGAGACAAATAAACTAACGCACGTTGATAATTTGCAAAGCGTGCAATAAGTGGATTAAAGTATCAGACGATTTGCTTAACCCCTCGCCTTATCATAATTCCGCTTGTTTCGATGACATTCGTTTCCATGAATTTAGCAATGAGACAAATTTTTAAATACGTTCATCATCGGAATTTTAAGGCCTTTGTACACTTGCGATGGGTCGAAAAATCGAAATTTTTTTTATTAGATATTCTTCAAGTACAGTGTCTGAAGAATATTCTCACGGGATTTCATAAAGATCGGAGCATTAGATTCGTAGCTATGGGTATTTCAACCGATCGCCCGGTGCACACGTGGTCCTTTAATACTTGAATCTTGAAACACGATTATTTCAGAATCGACTTTTTTGAAAAATACCTTTGCAGTGGAGACCATTGCTAAAAAACTATTAATCCGATCCATACGAAATTTATACCACTTATTTGTTACAATTATTGTATTTTGTTGGAAAAAAAATTGAAAGGAAAAAACCGAAAATTTAGCACCTCAAAAAATGAATTTTTTGTTCTGTCGCCATTTTTTTTTTCAAATCAACATTTTTGCAGATCCTTCGTCCAGGTCCAAGCTATTATTATAATAAATAAGTGATATAAATTCGGTGTGGATCGGATTAATAGTTTTTTAGTTATCAAGTCCACCGCAACGGATGCTCAAAAAAAGGTGCTACTTTTGAGAAATTTTTTGATGGAAAAAATTGTACAAGTACACGAACATATGTACTAATGAATATCGTTAACAGTTTTTCAATAAACATTTATTTTCAGGTCGAAAAAAATCAAGAAAATCACGTTTTTTCGGCCGCTGCAAGTGTGTACGAGGCCTTAACGGAGTGCAAAAAATGTGGAGTTAGCACTAACAACGATACGGCATCGTACCACAATTAGTTTGTGAGAAAAATCTATTTATTCGCGACAATGAAGTTTGCAACGTTGGAGTCCAACGAAATGAAGGAAAAAAAGATTCGTAATTCACCAATTGTTTATTTCACGAATCATTGGTGCAGCTTGAGAAATGACGAATTGCGAATTGGGTAGGGAACAAAATTGGAGATTTACTAGAATTATTGGAGAGTTCTTTTTAGATGTTGGACTCCGACGTTGCCTAGTGATGATAATTCAAATTGGAAAAATACGGGTTAACCATCGCGTATAAGCACGAAGCATTAGTTAGTTCGAAAAATAGCGCGATTATACTCGAGGTTTCTACAATTCGAGTGCGCGCAGCGTTGGGATAATTGTCCTTCAATTATTCACTGCAATTTACTTGCTTGCGAGCTCCGGGGAAAAATTACAACGTAATTATGTCACCTGCGTGCTCGTACCAGTCAATCTCGTATTTCAAACCCCCGAGGCTGCTGTCGGAGTTCCGCTTTTATTTATGGGCTCTTTCTTTCCGCGGGGAACCTTCGAAATCCGATTAATGAAACAAAAAAGTATATTATTTTGAAGTTGCGAAATAGTGCGAGGTTTCTTATCCCGAAGAATTTGCTCGAGCGAAGCTCCACCGCGGAAACAAGTGTCGGAAAATCCTTGGCGAAGAGGAGCGAGGATCATTCCTATACATTTATCATTTATCCGGAAATTATTGAGAGTAATTGGTCTTTTGGGATCGATAGAAAATCAGACGATTGCGCGATCGATCGACACAGCACGCGGACGTCACAGTCGCATCGGCAAAATACAAATCACCCGATCAATTGTCATTTAATACTCGTTTATCCTGATCGGGAAATGATGCGATTTAAAAAGCCCGTTTATTGCGGTACAATGTTTATTTTACTAGTTTTTTCTCTCGTTTTTTTTTCAATCAAATGAAATGATAGCTTATCGGAGTTCCACATCATCGATATTATCGGACTTTAATTGTGTTGCAATCGATCGTCTTCTTTGAGAGCTAATGTTACGTTCGTGCACTTGGCAGTTGTTTCAACTGTATCATCGACCCTGAATTCTTTGATAGTAGAACGCTTCGCAATCGGAAGTGTACGACAGTATTTCTCATGACACATTATTCCGATGGCTTTCGCGTTATTCGTAACACTTTAATGATCGATTGACAGAAACGCGATTCCTCTGCTCACGCTCAAAACATTTTTTGACAAATGTACGTTTACTTCTCGCCTCAACGGGTCTGTAGCATCAACTATTTATAACGAGAGACCACGTCGATCGTTTCAATGCGGAAGTTAGCGGCTTGTTTATACGCTCAAAGTATACAGATTGAAAGCTCGTACGCGTGACTCCCACGAGTATGCACAGACGGACAGTTTAGGTGCAGTTTCACTTCTTTATTCATTGAGGTCACGAAAAATCTTTATCAACCTTTGATGCAAAGGCGAATGAATCGCTGCGTTTCACTGTCCGCTCAACCCGCACACTGAGCGGGTTTGCAAAATTTGTGCTAATCTGCTTGAAAAAAATCAATGATTTTTATTCATTTTTTCCTCAGCAAGATTTTCGGTCAATTTTTCCCTAGTCAAATCTCCGGGTGACAGAAGCGAACTCTGAAGGAACATTAGAGGAGGAAAACTTTAGTCATGAGTCGCGAGGCCTCTGGAACGGAGAGTTTTAAAGAAAATTGGAAACTGCTGTTTATTAAGGTCTTACGTACACTTGCAGCGGGCAAAAAATCGTCATTTTCTTGATTTTTTTTCGACAAGAAAATAAATGTTTATTGAAAAACTGTTAGCGATATTCATTGGTCCATATGTTCGTGGACTCGTACAATTTTTTTCGTCAAAAAATTTCTCAAAATGGCGCAACTCCAGCTGTATTCCAGTGGCATCTTTTACGACGCTGAAGTTTGCAACGTTGGAGTCCAACGAAATTACCAAAAAAAACATTTGTGATTCTCCTATTTTTTATTCCACGAATCGTTGGTGCAGACTGAAAAACTGCGAATTGCAAATTAAGCAGGTAAGAGAATTGGAGAATTACTGGAATCGTTGGAGAGTTTTTTCAGATCATTTCGTTGGACTCCAACGTTGCAAATTTCAGTGTCATCATCTTTTTTGAGCATCAGCTGCTGCGGTGGACTTGATAACTAAAAAACTATTAATCCTGTCCACACCGAATTTGTACCACTTACTTATTATAACAATAGCTTGGGACCTGGACGAAGGATTTGCAAAAATGTTAATTTGAAAAAAAAAATGGCGACAGAACAAAAAATTCATTTTTTGAGGTGCCAAACTTTCGGTTTTTTCGTTACAATTTTTTTTCCAACAAAATACAACAATTATAATAAATAAGTGGTATAAATTTCGTATGGATCGGACTAATAGTTTTTCAGTAATCGTCTCCACCGCAAAGGTATTTTTAAAAAAAGTCGATTCTGAAATAATCGCGTTTCAAGATTCAAGTACCAGACAATGATTTACCCACAGCGACGAATCTAATGCTCCGATCTTTATGAAATTTGACGAAAATATTCTTCAGACATTGTACTTGAAGAATATCTAATAAAAAAAAATGTCCATTTTTCCGCTCATTACAAGTGCGTATGTAAAGCCTTAAGTGTTAATTCGTAATAGAAAATGCTGTAAAGTCGAGAATGTGTGATTGCGCAACAGCGGCGAGGACTTGCGTGGTTTGTTGCAAATAAAATAAAATTCTTTTCGCTTATCTGGATAATGATCGCGTGTCACAGTCACGTTCGTGATTATTATTTATACGTTCGTTTCTCAATACGGTCGTTAGTGAAGCGACATCGGAGATCTCGTGGATACGAGTATTCGCGAGTCGAAGGGTGTCTCAAAGGTTTTTCCTCCCTTCGCCCATCCGTACTTCCGGAGAATGAAATATTCCAAATATATCCGAACCTCCCGAGGCTCAGAACTCTTGTTAAAACAAAATTTGCGACGCTGAGAATTCACAGCGAGATTTGCCTCCCGTCTCAACGACGACTCAGCACACGCGTTACGCAATCCGCCTTACTCGCGCTAACAGATTCTAATGAAAATGTAACGACGCCGATCAGCCTGTTACGACAGCGAGTTCGGGATAGGACAAAGGTGATATCTCGCTCGTATCGAACCATTTGTCCAATATAAGCTGTGACGAAGACTCGCTCGACTATTTTTTACGCACTCTGGACGATTCATCTGATCGCGCATCAATTTCAATTCCTACAAATTTCTGTTATCTGTCCGAAACTGATTAAAATTTTGATCGAGCCCATCGAACGATTTACAGTTCATAAAATTCTCTATTTATTTGTTTTTATCAATTGGGTACATTTTCTTCCGGAAACTCGACAACATTCCGATCGATCAAACAGAACGAAAAGAATTTCAGAGCACTGTCCTGTTTGTTGATTTCAATGGTTTCGTGCTTTGAGGGCCATCAACAGTGTAAACGTTGAAATCTTAGGTCTTTTTTGTTTATTTTATTTAAAAAATATTGGTTCGATGGATTTACATGAAACCTTGTACGCATCTTTTACATACATTTTAATAAATATTTTTGTACAATGGCGTATCGAAATGGCACCCTTCGAATCGACGTTGACAGCAAAACGGGACGAGTTTTTATCCCAGCGACTTAATTCAAATTGCACTTTGTAAGGAAAACGTATTTTTTCAGCATGACGTAGCCGTTTTTTGATAACATTTTTTTTCTTCTTTTATAAACAATTTTCTATCGAGAAATGTGCTCAAAATGTTCAAAAACATCAAACAATCTTATCTAGAAAAAATGTGTCCGGATGTGTGTGTGTGTGTGTGTGTGTGTGTGTGTGTGTGTGTGTGTGTGTGTGTGTGTGTGTGTGTGTGTGTGTGTGTGTGTGTTATGGAACTGCAAAATTCAAACGCTTATAACTCGAAAACGATTTGAGATAGAGCAACCGTTTTGCCTAGATGTTAATCTGAAGAAGCTCTTCATTCTCTCATTATTTTGTCAGAATTTGAAAAAAAATACGAATCCTGCGACGTTTTGAAATTTAAAAAAAAGGGTGTCGACGCTCCAACTTCCGGAAATTTCGAGATTTATTACTAATTTTTTTTTTTTTTTCATAAATAGATTATCATAATAGGAAGGTTGGTATTGAATTTGGGAAATATCGGTTAAGCGGTTCAAATTTTATGATTTTTTGAATTTTACGAAAATATGAGTTTTTCGAAAAGTCCGCTTCATTTTTTGGAAATGGATTTGGAAAAG